>NC_064424.1:15938017-16246551 GCF_023375975.1 Astyanax mexicanus
ACCTGAGTGTGTTGGACCACTCAAAACCTAGGCAGCTGTACTCACTGAAGTCTGTATGACTGTGGTTCTTTGACCATATATAACATAATGAGGATGTTTTTCTTTCACAGATCACAGGTCCCAGATCAATTAAACCACAATACTAACCACCGCCGGACTCTTCTGAGACCACCTGTTCTCAGAGAGTTCTGATGTTATTGACCTGTTTACATATGCAAAAGAAACCCTTCCCAGCACAAAGCACTCTCAGACAAGCAGTGATTAGGGTTCAGGGTTGGGACAGCGATGTGCTGAACGCACTGTACATCAGAAATCCCAACAGACGCTCCAACGACGGCGAGAGAAAGAGTGTCGGTGTCGGTAATCAAGCTTAGGCATCCTTTCAAAGCTTCCTGATAAACAACAATTTGAACTTTAATACAGGCATTAATATTTCTTCTCGTGGTGTTCTTATCTTTGGTGCAGTCTCGCCTGCTTCAAAGGCTCGGGTTGTGTTCGCTTCGCTCTGCAGGGATTTGAGGGATTCCGTGGCTGGGCTGCTTATTGTCATCATTCACCTCACGCTTTCTCCTGCTCACTCTCTCTCTCTCTTTTTTTTCTCACTTTACTCACCCCACTCCTCCTCCTCCTCTTTTCCCTTCACCTCACCCCTCCTGGGTACTGTGCTTTCTGAGAGGAAGGCAGCTCTTGTATGATACCGAAACCATTACATATCACTGTCAGGAAGGTGGGCCATGGCGTGTGCCCAAAGGCCATATTAAATTTGAATGGGAGACATAGGAGTAGAATGATGGAGTGAGATACACTGAGACTGGAGTCTCTGCAAAGGTGTCAGACAGAGAGTGATAGAGTTCCAACTAAGATGGATCATCTTAAAGACCTGAAGATAGCGTGGGTGGCAGAAAAGACAGTCCAATCTCGAGGTAAAGTGAATATGAGGAATTGAATTATAGAGGTAGACCCAAATAGACTCTCTTAGTGCCCTAGAGATGGTGGATATCTTTCCTCTGTGAGAAGAGGAAGAGGAAGAAGAAGAACAGGTTCCTGGGCAGTTATGTTATCAAGCCCACTACCTTTCCCAGTACCTTCTCCTGCACTAACTCTCTAAGAAAGAATATCCTGGTATCCTAAGAAATGTGACAAATTGCTCGAATTGTTTCTACGATAGGACAGTGTCCACTCTCTCTGCATTGCTGATGTGTGTTGTATCTCTTCACTCCGGCTGACCTCATTCAGGCCGGCTCTGCTGAATCGTTATATCGGTTTCCTGGAATGCAGTAGGGCATGGAGCTTCAGTTTGCAGCTTGTAGTGAGGCCCAATCTGGGCATTATAAATATAAAAGAAGACAATGGTAAAAATAAACTGACTTTATTGATAGTTCTAGTATTTAGAGGCTAAAACATTCCGGATGCAACACTTAAGTAAGCACACTGAGAGATGTGTTTAAGAAATATGATCATAATTCAAACATAGCCAAGAGAATTTAATACGTTTTTCTTCGGTGAACACTCCAGGAGCCACCATACTTACCAGTGTGGTACCACTAACAGCATCAAACTAACAAATAGAGTAGCATATGCCTTGCATACATAGATTTTAACATCTAGCTAACGTTATGCTAACTCTATTACATAAAGTTGTGCCATGTAGTTCACACATCTAACACATCTACCAATTTTTTTGGATTATAAGGCGCACTTACAATCCTTTAATTTAGCAAAAAAATCGACACTGTGCCTTATAATCCAGTGCACCTTATGTATGAATTCTACTGGTCAGATTGTAAGGAGCAGTAAAGCCAATCCGCTGAAGTAAATAATTATAAGGGTGAGTTTTCAGTAAAGTTTCTCCAGCTCTGAGGCTAAATGCAGCAGCATTAGCATTAGCCGCTAATTAGCTGCTATTGGGTGACATTTACTTGCGCTAACTGCAGCTTGCTAGCGCAGCTTAATGTGGCTGGCTAGCGCTGATAACCAGGGCTAGCTAAGTACTTGTTAACCGTGGATAGAGCTCACCCTTGGACAAAATACTGGAATTTTAAGCTTACTGTAAATATACTCAACCAAATAAACAGTTTTTAGGAGAGAAATTATGAATTACAGTTTTGTTAACTTAAACCCCCCACAGCGAGACCTGCTGAATTAGAAGGGAAACATGGTACATCTAACGAATGTCAGATAAGGCAATTTTCGTCTAGCTAACATTAGACAGAATTGGTTATATCTATCACCAGTGTTGTTAACACCTTGATATCATCTACAGTATTTAACATCTAACTAATTTATACAATACTTAGCCTCTTTCTGACTGAGACAGATGTTAAAATTTAGCTAACATTAGCTAGAGTTGTTAACATGTTGCTAAAATAACGTCTAACTAATATTTACCCACATTTATCAAACTTCTCGATATGCTGATCCAGGATGAGTTAAAGTTTACTGAATTCTATTAGAGAGCCAACTAGAGCAGCCACCATCTAGCTAACATCAGTTTAGAACATCGAGCTGATACTAAAAAGAGGATAGCTAACATCAAGCTATCACCTATTAGAATAGGTTCCATCTAGCTGACATTGGAAAGAGGATAGCTAACATAAAACTAACGTAAGATAAAGAAGTTAACATCGTTGCTAGGTTACCTGTATGTGGCGGAGTAATACATGGAGAGCTTCGGTTACAGTGCATTATCGGCCGATAACGTCACTCATATAACGCCTCTCAGCCAATCACATTGTAGAGTCGGAACTAACTGTTGTATAATAAATATTACAGTAGTTATTATCTAGCTGAAGTGAAATGTATTTAAGTTATTTAGACCTGGCTATCATCTACTAAAGTTAACTTCTAGCTAACATCAGCAAGAGGAGTCCTTTTCTTAACAGCTCATCGCTAGCAGCCATAGCCTTAGTGCTAATACTGTGGATCTGGCTCTGAGGTCTGAACCCTCAGTAGTGATGTGTTTCCTGAAAACATGTACCAGAATTGTGATCCCGAACTTCTTAAAGGCATGGTAAAGGTATTCTAAACCTGGGGGATCTTATCAGTTCTGTCTCTTTTTCTCTGCCTCTTACACCGAAAAGCAGAGCGAGGAATGAGCCGAATTAAAGGATCGGGAACAAAGAGTCCGTGCGGAAAAAAAATCGGGAGGCTCAGAAGTTTAAGAGGTAATACTTTGTGCCATTTCCTGTGCTGGCAGCCGACGCTCGCTCAGAATGAGGGATTCTGGCACTGATGAAGGGGAGGGGGGTGGATTGTGATGGGGGGGTGAAGGGGGCGGTTAGGAGTTGGTGTTTGACAGCTTGAACCTCGATGGGGAAAGCTCCTGTCAGACTCCCACACTCTTCCACGTCCCGATGGGAAAGGGTGAGTCTGGAGAGCAGCTGAGAGAGCGAGGAGCGGGGCGTGACTGAGAGACGAGGAAGACCGGGGGGAGTGCAGGAGGAGGTGTTATTTAGTAATTCTTGGCTGGTGGGAGAAAGGGCGAGAGAGGCGGTTAGAAAGTCACGGACGTGATCCGCTGTGTGAAGATTTAATTACCCTCTCGTACACACAAAGCGACTCGCACCCTGCTTAAATTGAAGACAGGCTGGGTACATCATGACCCTTCTGCCCCAGGAGGAGAACAAGGACACTCTTGGCAGCTATCCATCCATCATCTGCACTGTCTGTGCCTGGGATACAGGTGGAGCAATCGAGAGTAGAAGAAGAAAGAGAGGAAGATCTATGTAGACAGGAGCAGCTTTTCAAGATTTTTTTGCTTTTACGTTTAAAGCAGTAGTGCAGCTCTGGAAACAAAAAATAAGAGACCACTTAAAAATGATGAGTTTCTTTGATTTTTACCAAATTAAAAACCTCTGGAATATAATCAAGAGGAAGATGGATGATCACAAGCCATCAAACCAAACTGAACTTCTTGATTTTTTTTGTTGCACCAGGAGTGGCATAAAAGCAGTTATCCAAAAGCAGTGTGTAAGACTGGTGGAGGAGAACATGCCAACACATGAAAACTGTGATTAAAAAGCAGGGTTATTCCATTTCCGAACTCTTAAAACTCTGAACTTGTTTTCTTTGCGTTACTTGAGGTCTAAAAGCTCTCAGCCATTTCTCATTTCCTGCAAATAAATGCTCTAAATGAGAACAGAATTTTTATTTGGAATATGGGAGAAGAAATGTTGTCTGTAGTTTATAGAATAAAACTTTAGACAAAAAAGAGAGCACTTAAAAATGATGAGTTTCTTTGATTTTACCAATTTGAAAAGCTCTGGAATGTAATCAAGAGGAAGATGGATGATCACAAGCCATCAAACCAAACTGAACTGCTTGAACTTTTGCACCAGGAGTGGCATAAAAGCATGCAAAAACAGGGAACTTATTTGTTTGCATTATTTGAGGTCTGAAAGTTCTGCATATTTTTTTGTTATTTCAGCCATTTCTCATTTTATGCAAATAAATGCTCTTAATAACAATATTTGTATTTGGATGAAATGGGAGAAATGTTGTCTGTAGTTAGGAATAAAATAGAATAAAACAACAATGTTCATTTTACTCAAACATATACCAATAAATAGCAAAATCAGAGAAACCGATTCAGAAACTAAAATAATATCTTATTTTCTTTTTCAGAGCTGTATCATTATACCAAGGAATGTCAGAATTAGAATTAAATAGAGCTGGCAAACTAAAAGAAAAAGAAAAAAAGAGTACAACAGAATAAGACGTTGTTCTCAAGCTGCCCCAATTAATTCCCAGTCTTCCACTCCATTCAATGATGCAACAGGTGTCTACAGTCCAAACCTCAAAGGATCGCCCAAAAAAATCTTTGTTAAAAAATCTTTTCTGCTAGGTATAGAGTGGTGTAGGGGCAAAAGAGGCAAGCTGCAGCATTTTGTGTGTATGTGTTGTCATTGTCTGAACAATGAGCACGAGTTGAGGGAAGTATTCCCTCGCTGGTACTGCTGCGAGTGCAGCCTGTCAGCGTGAAGGAAGCCTCCATGTGGAGCGGGTTTTAGAGTTTGAAGCCTTGTATCGCTGTTGGAGTTGCTAAGGCTGGAGCTATCGACGCGGTTGTGCTGCAGCAGCTACAGGCCTGTCAAGAGCCTTGGAGAAAAAGAAGGAGTGAGCTGGAGATCAGTGATTGCAGCTGCTCGAGAACTCTCCAAGCCAGAGAAAGACAAAGAACAGGCTACCTCACTCTGCACCAGAGAGTGCTGCACGTCACCCTGCGTACATCATCCACTTGCTGTACATGTACCTACCAGTCAGGATGTGCTAATTGAGTACAGCTCTGAAGGCGTTCACAGAGCAGGATAGTTCAGTGATGCTGTATAACGTAAGCCCAAGGATTGATTTATATCCGGTAGGAACGTTCATTACCTCGTCTTTTATTACCCTGCATGAACCCCATCAATGTCAGAAGGCAGTCATAAGTCATTCAGCGGGTGGAGTAGCGACCGCTGGTGGCACAAGGTCATCTCTTTATGCAGCTCTATGGAAATAAGCAGTGACTCAGCAATAGCTAATCAGGAGACATATTCTCACATCCCATTAATAGCCTTGAACATCATTGTGAGCTAAGCCAGCTAAGGCTGTGTTTTTTTTTTGTTCATAAATCCATAGATAATAAAATGGTACCACTTTAAAGTAAGACTACCCTTATAAAGGGTTTATAAATGATCAATAAATCAGATTATTAGTTAGTACTGATTAGGTTTTAAATGCCTTAAAAACCATTGATAAGCAGTTACATCACAACACCTAAAAATGTTAAAAGTGATCCATTGTTTGCTTAGTCATTTATTTCAACTCATATAAGTCATATAATTTATAGTGAAGGGTTAAACATATTTCCGGCTAGCACTGCTGGAGCAGCATTAGTATTAGCCGCTAAGCACTAGAGTATATTGGCCTACAACCTGCAGGTTTACCGTGTTAAAACAGCTAGCTAATATCACCCTGGCTTACCAGAAATCTGGAAATCTAGGCTTGGTGTAAATAAACAGAAGCGCTTTACTCACCCAAATAAACAATTTTCAGGAGAGAAATCTGTGTAGATTTACATCCAGAACTCGTTTCACTTTAAAGAAAATGTTGTTTTTTAAAAGAATTACAGTTTTGTTTTAATTTAACTTAGCTTAGCGGCGGCAAGACCTACTGAATCATAAGGAAAACATGGCAACTCCCCTGTTCCTTACTTGTGTAGCATAGTGCCCCTTATAATCCAGTGCGCCTTATGTATGAAAATAGACCAAAAAATAAACGTTTATTGATGATGCATCTTATAATCCGGTGCTCCTCATAGTGTGAAAAAACAAACAAACAGTATTTAACCTTTTTAGTTACCCTAAATTACCCCTTTCCCAATTTATTTGGAATGTGTTGCTGTCCTGATATACATTCTTGTTTTGTTTTATTTTGGCAGCATGAACAGCATTAATCCATCTATCAACCTGCTTTGTTTGAACATTCCAATCTGGTAAATTTGGTAGATAAATGTGTGGGAATATTCTGGCACATCATTGTTTTTCCAGTATGAATCTAGTTTAACATTTCTGGTATGTGGTAGAATGCAGTGAGATTCTGAGCATGAAAAAAGTGAACCTGAGCAATTGATAAGAATTCTACGATGTTGTAAAATAAACATAAACCAGAATCTAAAGTACGTTAGAGAATGTTAATATAATGTTTATGTTAATAAATTAATATTTGCATCATCTTTTGGAATCCATGGCATGAAAATATGTAGCTGTTTTAGGAGCAAAAAGAGGCCCTGCCCAGTATTAAAATAATATTCCTAATAATATGCTGAGTGAGTGTAGTGTATGTTTGCTGTCCTGAGACAGATGTAGGTCACTCGTGATGAAGTGTTCCTAAAATGAGTTTAATTGTTTGGCCTAGTAGTTATTTGTAGTCAGCCGGAGTTCAAGTGGAAGAAAAAACAAGCGAACAAATATTTTTATCCTTGTATTGCGAAAGTATTGCTCAAATCCCCAAGTGAAACCTGTCTAGCCATGGATATCTGCCCAGTGTTGCACAGGCTGCCTATAAATGGTCACCGGTTAGTGTTTTATATTTAGAGGATTGGGCAACCAGTTTGATTGGACTGCATGGTCATGCAAACTATTTGTTCTATATCTAGGGAAAGGTCTTAATGCACATCTGCTGTTTAGTGAATGTAACATACGCTATTACTATTAGGGAAAATATAAAACGTAATATCAGGCATGAGACTGCTGTAAAGATAAGCCACATTTCATTTTGTTTTCTGTAGACAATTGTGGCAGTATTGAAAATGCAAATAAAAAATGCAGATTATTGAATTTAAAATTGTAGTTCGGTGCAGATGTTTTTTTGTTTTTTTTAATGCAAGCTCTTTTGCCGATCAGAGGTGAGGTATATCGGCCTGGAGCCTGTTCCTAACCCTAGCTAGCATTGCTGGAGCAGCATTAACATTAGCCACTAACCACAGTGCTAGCTTTTTCACCGTTCGGAAGATAGTTTTATTGGCCTGTAGCCTGTGTGTTTACAGTGCTAAAACTGAAACCTGCTAGCTAATAATTTTCCTGGCTTACCGGAGCACTCAGAGTTCCTCAGTGTGGTGCTGTCGGCCAACCGCAGCTAGCCTGCTAGCCTTAGTGGTAGCCTGCTGGAGCAGCATTAGTATTAGCCGCTAAGCACTAGAGTATATTAGCCTACAACCTACAAAACAACTAGCTAATATCACCCTGGCTTACCAGAAATCTGGAAATCTAAGCTTACTGTAAATAAACAGAAGCACTTTACTCACCCAAATAAACAGTTTTCAGGAGAGAAATATGTGTAGATTAACATCCAGCACTTGTTTGACTTTATTTTTTATTTTTTCTTTAAGAATTACAGTTTAGTTTTTACTTAATTTAGCTAAGCTTCACAGGTCTCACCACCCAGCGGCGAGACCTACTGAATTAGATGGAAAACATGGCGAAACCCCTGTTCCTTACTAGTGTCGTATAATGCACCTTGTGTATGAAATTTAGACTCTCCCAACTTTTTTTGGAATGTGTCCTGAAATACATGATGATTATTCTGTCTGCATTTAACATTTTTTTTTGTTTGTTTGTTATTTTTCTTTTACTGTAATTCTTGTGATTTGAATATTGTATAGCTCTATGCAGACAAAGCCCTGGTGTATCTTTTCATTATGTAAAAATGAAATGAAAAACATTTGCATTGCCGTGCAGTCCAAATAATCTTGCTCCCTGCTTCTCTAGACTTGAATCACTTACTAGTGACCAATAGAAGTGGAGCTGAGCGACGCTGAGCGGGTTTTTTATTGCTGATGGGCTCACGCAGGGTTAGACAGGCTTCAATTTGGGCTCCAAACAATAGTTAGGTAGGAAAAGAATAAATGTTCCCTGTTTTTAAAATGTTCTTGTTCCAGAAAACAACAGGCAGTGCAAAGTCAGAAAGCACACGAGCAAGTCTCCACTTGACGACTCGGTGAGGTTCGAGGCGAGTCTGTGATTATTCAGTGGCGCAGTTTGCGTGATGCTTATTGCAGGCTGTTCTATAAGCTTTCAGTGCTCGTTAAGGAATGGGATAATTGTGTAAATGAGTTTTACTTAGCTTTGCCAAACTGTTGCTGTAAATGAACTGAGAAATCTCATCGTGTGAAGTGTCCTCCGGGGCATAGCAGCACCTATAGCTATATCTGTCTTCATTCTCTTCACTCTCGGGGTGCGAATGTGTAGCGTATAGATGCTTTTTTTTTTCTTGTGCTCTTTCTCTTGTGCTCTCAAGCTCCACACTTCGCCTATATTTAGCCCCCCGGGGGCTTCACCAGTACGACCACATATCATAACAAAGCACTTAACAGGGTCTGCGGCGTGAAGAAGCATGTAAACCACTCTTTCTCTCCCAGTAAAGGCTCCCTGCTGCAGCGCTAGATATCTCCATTTCTATTCCGCACACCAGCCCGGTCTCGCTCCCACCCGCCCGTCCTCACGCCTGCCCACCCCTGCTCCTGCCATCCGTCTCCAGCCCATTCTCTGTCCCGCTCTTCTATCAGCTGTTGCACAAACACTGTTGCCATAGGCCTGTCGTCCTCTGTCACAAGCCCTATTCTTTATCTAGCCGGCAGCAGCGAGCGGAGAAATACGGCTGGAAATGACACAGGCTCTGCAATAAAGCCATGACTGATGGCTGAAGCACCTTTCTGTGGACTTTTAACGAGTCGTTTGTTCTTTCGCTCTGACATTCGAGCTTTTACCACCAGTAAAGAATTTGAGAAGTGCAGAGAGTGTATAAGAGTCCTCTTATACTGTCCCTGCAGAAATATTGATAACACTTCTTATGAGTCCTGCATTCGTTATTCATTATGAATGCACTTATATACTCTTAAGTACTTATAGCAACATACTGTATTTTCCGCACTATTATAAGGCATACTGAAGATTTTTAGGAAAATTAAAGGATATTAAGTGAGCCTTATAGTGTGCAAAATACTGTACACAACATATTATAAAGGGCAATACAGTTGTGGTCAAAAGTTTACATACACTTGTAAAAAAACATAATGTTATGGCTGTCTTGAGTTTTCAATAAGTTCTACAACTCTTATTTTTCTGTGATCGAGTGATCGGAACACATACATGTTTGTCACAAAAAACAGTCATAAAATTTGGTTCTTTCATAAATTTATTATGGGTCTGCTGAAAATGTCACCAAATCTGCTGGGTCAAAAATATACATACAGCAACATTAGTATTTGGTTACATGTCCCTTGGCCATTTTCACGGCAACTAGGCGCTTTTGGTAGCCATCCACAAGCTCCTGGCAAGCTTCAGGTCGAATGTTTGACCACTCTTCTTGACAGAATTGGTGCAGTTCAGCTAAATGTGATGGTTTTCTTGCATGAACCCGTTTCTTTAGCACTGTCCACATGTTCTCAATGGGGTTTAAGTCAGGACTTTGGGAAGGCCATTCTAAAACCTTAATTCTAGCCTGGTTTAGCCATTCCTTTACCACTTTTGATGTGTGTTTTGGGTCATTGTCTTGTTGGAACACCCAACTGCGCCCAAGACCCAACCTTCGGGCTGATGGTTTTAAGTTTTCCTGCAGAATTTGGAGGTAATCCTCCTTCTTCATTATCCCATTTACTTTCTGCAAAGAACCAGTTCCACTGGCAGCAAAACATCCCCAGAGCATAATACTACCACCACCATGCTTGACAGTAGGCATGGTGTTCCTGGGATTAAAGGCCTCACCTTTTCTCCTCCAAACATATTGCTGGGTGTTGTGGCCAAACAGCTCAATTTTTGTTTCGTCTGACCAGAGAACTTTCCTCCAGAAGGTTTTATCTTTGTCCATGTGATCAGCAGCAAACTTCAGCCGAGTCTTAAGGTGCCTTTTCTGGAGCAAGGGCTTCTTTCTTGCACGGCAGCCTCTCAGTCCATGGCGATGTAAAACACGCTTGACTGTGGAGACTGACACCTGTGTTCCATCAGCTTCCAAATCCTTGCAGACCTGCTTCTTGGTGATTCTTGGTTGACTCTTGACCATCCTGACCAATCTCCTCTCGGCAGCATGTGATAGCTTGCGTTTTCTTCCTGATCGTGGCAGTGACACAACTGTTCCATGCACTTTATACTTGCGTATAATTGTCTGCACAGTTGCTCTTGGGACCTGTAGCTGCTTTGAAATGGCTCCAAGTGACTTCCCTGACTTGTTCAAGTCAATAATTCGCTTTTTCAGATCCACACTGAGTTCCTTTGACTTTCCCATTGTAGCTTTTGTAGCTGAGTCTAATCACTGGGTCAAATGAGCCCTATTTAAATGGGCTCATGAGAAGGCAACAGCTGTAGTCAATCAGAATCACTTACAAGAAGTGAAGAGGCCATGACATGAAGCTAATTTGATTGACACAACTCGCTACATCACCAAAATTGACAAATTTTGTTGCTGTATGTATATTTTTGACCCAGCAGATTTGGTGACATTTTCAGCAGACCCATAATAAATTTATGAAAGAACCAAATTTTATGACTGTTTTTTGTGACAAACATGTATGTGTTCCGATCACTCGATCACAGAAAAATAAGAGTTGTAGAACTTATTGAAAACTCAAGACAGCCATAACATTATGTTTTTTTACAAGTGTATGTAAACTTTTGACCACAACTGTATATGACTTCATAAAGAGAGGTTTCATAATGCCTTATAATATGTTTATAAGAACATTTTGCACACTAATATAGCCTGTATTTAAAACATATCACATTATAAAGCATGATAGCTTCATCATTACTTATATATTATTATGTACACTGTTCTTAAAAACAGATACTATAAAAAAAACTCTCAATAAAGTCACAATTTTGTATTTTATAACATGTAAGTGTTAATGTACAAATCTATGACTATTATGTATGGCATAAAATAAATGTTGTGTATGCAGGATTCATAGAACGTGTTACAATGTTTTTTTATTATAGCTTAATTTGTTGTAAAATGTGTGTGGGCTCTGCAAAATGTATGAACATTTTTTTTCTGAAATTTTCTAAAATTCAGGCATTTGTCCTTCTCGATCCACAGTGTCACATATTTATCGGAAATATGTTATACAAGGCATTACCTTAATGATCGTTAATGATAATGATCATGACCGGCTGCATCTGGCTAGAACTGTCCATGCAAATAGACAAGCGTCTCTGGCATAAATAATATCCATATACTATGCATATTTAACAGGTCAGTTTTTCAACCGGTTCGTTTCCCAAGGGACGGGGCAAAAGTCATGGGACACGATACTAGTTCCTGTAACATGACATGTAGAAGTGTAGCTTGATATAATGTTAGCACTGTAGATTGTAGACTAGTTAGTTGTGGGTGGTGTGATGTCTGGTAGTTATGGATGCACTAAAATTCCATCATCCGAAATTACTCAGCCTAAAATGACAAAAAGAAAACTTTTAACCTGTTTAATAGGTGGAAATGGTGAAATAAGTAGCAAAATTGAGTAAAAACCTGTAAAAAAAAAAGTATTTGATACTCAGTATTTAGTCTTTGATCTAATGTTTGGTTTTAACTTCACCCAAAAAATTCTGTTTTGGTTCATCCCAAATCCATCATCTTCCATTATTTATGCAAAACCTTTTTTAGCAGAAATTCTTTCATAACAGATAGAGCATCTCAAAAATAGCAACTTTTATTCCATAATTCAGAATCTCAATTTAACATAACAGCTTTCTGTTTTATTATTCTGAAGAAAAAAGGATCATATGAGAACACTCAGATCCGCAGGTCGGACCAGTAGAACCGTTGCTGAATGATGGTACATACACATGAACAAATGGATGCTCTCAGCTCTCTCAGTCTCAACGCCTCTTCCTGTTTGTTTTAAATGAATATTCAGTAGCAAAATGACCACAAAAAATGAAAACCTTTACAGGGTATTTGTAATCATTCAACTTCCACCTTTATCAAAAAAAAAGAAAAAAGAAGTGTGCTTCTTTCCCTTCGGCAGCATATTACAGAGGAAGAATGGCCCCCTGTCTTGGTTTAGAATTAGTTTTTCCGATATTTATCCTTTCGTTGAGCCCCTGATTTGCATTCACAGGTTGTTGCATTGGTGTAAAGTGGTGTCGGATTTTTTTATCCCAATAATTTATTAATTGGTTAATTAATCTTGTCGAAACAGAAGCTCCAGGTTGTAATCCCCGTGCGCTTGGGGCCTGACGACCAAACAAACATGTTCTTGAATCTCATTTCTCCAAATCCAGCCCCCTCCCTCCTTGTTCTTTGTCTTTCTATAATTTGATTTTGGCCTCATAGTGCTTAAGAATAAAAGCAAGACACCAAAATAATGGGCAGCTCTTTGTGTGGAGCTTCTCTGGTACAGAACTCCTCATTACAGCTGTTGTTCCTTGAATGCATTTTTTTTGTTTTTTGTTTTTATTTTTTTATCATTGTTGTTCACATGAAAGGTATCGGTTTACTCCTCCTGTCAGTACTGCGTTTAGCATGGCACGTTTATCTGCTTGGTACATGCTGAACATGGAGCACTTTCCCTCAGGCAACCACAGACGCTACAGCGCTACAGTCTCTTTCATGCTTTGCTCGCTCTGCACGTCTTGCATCAGCCTCTATACCACACTCTCCTCCAGGTCTCCAGGATTGGCAGCCATGCTACAGTTTGAGTTGGAGTTGGAGGAGTTGTTTGAGGCGTAGGCGTGCAGATAGCCCTGCGTCAAGGCATGACCGTACTGCTCGCCGCTGCTGACGCTGGACGTGCTGGTGGTGGACGCACAGTGGACCAGCATTCCGTGCAGTGACTGGCTGCGGCGGGTCCAGATGACACTCAAGCGCTTGGCGTAACTGTAGCACGTGGTGGTTGCGATGTCGCCCGCATCAAAGGAGCAGCTTCGCTTGGCCCCCGGCACACCGGACTCTCCCAACCCTGAGTCCGAGCTGCCCTCCCCTTCTTCATGTCCTGCCTGGACTGTGGCCAGGGAAGCTAAGGCTTGTCTCTTGTCCTGCTCCTTAATTTTGTCCCTGTCTCTCTCCAGAGACCTCCTCTGTTTCAGCCTGCCCCCATGCTTTGCAGCTTTTTGTCCAGAATGAGGCAGGGTGTGTGCAGTGTTTGCTCTCTCGCTCTCAGGTATGAAGGTGAGGGCGCATTTCTCGGACCCCCTCCCAGGATCCGAGTCCGTGCCCTGACCGCAGTGTGGTTCCGGGCTCTTTTTGGCTTTCGACTTGTGCTTGGCTTTGGCCGGCACTGCTTTCGTCTGCTGGGCCAGCAACCCGTTTGGCACGGCCACCATCATCACGCTGTTGTTTCCATTGGTCTGGGCATAAACATCCACCCCTTTGACCGGCAAGAACTCTCCTGAAAGGTTGGCATCGTCCCTGCAGTCTCCGCAAACTCTGTGCCGCACCATCATAGCCACGGTGAAGACCAGCAATGTCACCACCACCACCCCACCCACCATCACAGTCAGCGTGCCGCCCAGGAAGTGAGCCTGCAGAGAGCGGCATTCTGGGTAATCCTCTTTAGTGCTGAACTGGGTGCAGCCCAACACCTTTGTGGTGGCCAGGGAGGAAATGCCATCATCGAATATGGCCAGGACGCATAAGCTGTAGTCTGCACCGGAGACCAGGTTCTTCAGCAGGAAGCTGTTACTGGTAGGAGGCAGGATCCTGTCAGAAAAATGAAATGAGAGAAAGAGAGAGAATAATGAGAGCCTTGTCAAGCTAGAAAGACTGCGAGATGAATTAAATGAAATACAACGAGGAACAGCTCAAGTGCACTAATGATGATTATGGCAAGTCTAGGAGAGATAGAAGCTCGCAGAGCCGTACGTCTGTAGTGGAAATGGTCTAAATCAATATGCTGCAAGAAAGAGAATGTGAAAGTGAGGAAATTCAGAGGAAATCACAGGCGATTGAGGAGTGGTGGCCTGACAAGCAAGAGATTTGTGAAACAATGCTCTTTCTGTGTTCTTGCTGTTAGCCTGGAGGACTCCCTCCTACACTAGTTTTTACTATCCTAAAATCATCACTTTGTCCTCTGGCTCCTGCTGAAACAGTCGATATGAAGCTCTTTAATGCACCGCTCCAGCTGTGGCCACTGGACTAGATTGCTACACAAACCAATAATGAAAGTGCTCTGGATGGCTACACAAGATTCGGGTGTTTGCCAATGAGAAGTAATTGGCAGTTATTGCACAAAGGCCTTGAGCATTTATTTTTTTTTTTATCTTTATGCTAGCTTCTTGTCTGCTCCTCTCTGCCCCCTCTGTCAACTTGTGTCTTACATATGCCAAACTGCTTTTGTTGGATTTATAGCGTTTGATCTTTAATTTCTACACCTCTTCATGCTGCTTTTCCCTTGATCTCGGGGCCCTAAGTAAAAAGGATTGTACTGTCATTGAATAAATGTAGCCGCATATTTATCAAAGGCTGTGTTTATATGCAAGCTGGCTTTTTCTTGTTTGTGAGCCCAGCTTTTTGCTGCATATGAATGACTGTCTGATTTGCATAGGCCTCTATCTCCGTGCTCATACATTTCAATATAGAATGGATAATTGAGAATTACAGGCTTCAGGGTAAATGTGTGATAATGATATTTTGTTTTGTTTTGAAATCGCAGATGTCTTCTTGTTTCTGGAGTGTATATTGCAATGAATGCTGCAACTCCTTGAGCTGTTGAATTTAGTATGAAATTGTATGTGAGGAAAAATTGCCATATTAGTTTGATGAAATGTTTGCAACACTTGAGAGACACACGGTTTACACGGGATCTCTAGTACTCTTTGTGCTCGTCAAGTAATTTTTTACATCCATCTGGGTTTTGACTGCACTTCTCCCTATTTACAAGTCTAATTGAAAATGGCCAGAGAAATTCTCTATTCAGAACATTTGCTCTGTCGACAGCCAGTGCAGCAGGGCATGAAATGTGTCCAGTGTCATAATAGTGTATTGTAGAAGTCATTTACTGGTCCAGACTGGCATTGGGTGTTTAGACTGCACACATTTGCATGTTGATGAGCTAAGCATTAGTAACAGATCCATTATCAGCACTGTGTGCCTACCCACCCACTCAGCTCCCTGCTATTGCCGAATAACTGATGAAAGAGGAGGAGAGAAAAACCTTTGAGATTTTTTTTTGCCTCGCCCAGCTCCTCCTTTCATACCTCTTTCTTTCGCCTTGCTTTATCCTCTGTCTCTTTCTATATTTATATCCATGTGTCACACAAACTTGCTCCCCTCCCTCTCGCTGTACATTATTGATTCCCATTATAGGACACCAAACGGATGATGCAGTGTAGTCTCGCTGTGCTGGTTTCAGCCATTATGTCATGTGTGATTTAATGGCAAACCCGCTGGAGATGCATAGACTTATTCTACAGCTTGCTTTGCTGTTATGGTATGTCCTACTTCTTACTTCCTGCTTAGAGGACTTATGTGCAGAGTAAATTTATTAGTGTATACATTTTGGTTTATTTGGTTGGGCACTCCAGTGGAATAATCGACTGAGGGGAGTAGTTTTGCATGGGGACAGAGCCTCAAAAGCGAGGTGACAAGTGAAGAATACCTAGGAGGCAGGAACTGAGTTATTTTCATCTTCCTACCAGGATATAACATCCGTACTGTCATAACTGGCTTGTTTGTGACACCTTTATATAGAATTACCCAGTTACTGCCTCTTCTTCTCTGAGCTGCACAATTGTAAAGGGCTATCACAGCCCTCTTCCTCCTCCCCAGCATGTCCTGCCTTGTCTGGCAGCCCCTCTCACCTCTCTCTCTCCATTTAGATCCATTTCAGTCAGGCTGATAGGTTGTGACATCGTTGTAGACTGTAGTTTGTGCTCTTTTAAAGAATTCATCCTCCCCTCTCTGGAGTCAGCAGGTCCTCTCCCTCACTCCACTTTCCCTCCCTTCTGACTATAAATATCTCCCAGCATCTCTTAAACCCTCATGGTTTGATTTGTGTCTCCTCTCTGCTTTGGAGATCTGTCTGTTTTCCATGGCCTTATATTTTCATAAGCTTGTGAGCTCTGTAATCCACAGATTAGCTCTCACTAAACTTCTAAATCTAGCATCTTCCATCTGCAAAATAAAGCAGTGTTCTGCTTCTGCTTCTACCAGTTCAGAGATAAACGTATGTTCTCTTACCTGTACACAAGAGCGTCATCTGCTGTGCTGTTGTACTGAATCTGGTACATCCACACCAGGTAAGGTGTTGAAGTTCTACCCATATTCCAGCGCACCTCAGCAGAATTCGAAGTCACTCCCAGAACTCCCACCAGTCTTTCAGTACCGGTATTGCTACTGCCAGTTCCAGTGTCCTCCCCCTCACCTGTAGTCACATTCCTTACTGTTACCACCCCCATCCCTCCTCTACCACTGCTGATGTCCGAGGAACCAGGGTCCCGGGAGTTAATGAGGGGGACTGTTCCATTTCCCCGGTGAGGAAGTGGGATGACCTTTAAGTCTACCTGGGCAGTAGACTCCCCAGCTGCGTTGATGGCAATACAGGTATAGACGCCATCATCTCTAGCTCGAGTAACCAAGAAATCCAATGTCCCATTGTAATATGAGCGTATTCGGCTGGTGTTTGCCACAATGCGGTCATCTGGAGATACCCAATGGATGACTGGCTCAGGGTCACCAATTGAGCGGCATTTCAGTGTGGCCCTCTGCCCCTCCAAGACCCACAACTTGTTGGTGTTGCGAGTGATAAGAGGCGGTTCACATGTGAATTCTTCCTCTGGAATGGACCAGAAGTAACGTCCAGCAAGGTGCAAAGGTGTGGCACAAGTCTCCATATCATCCTCACGGGTCAACCTCCGTAACCACAATAGCTCACAGTTACAATGCAGAGGGTTGCCTCCGAAATTCAAGCTGATGATGGCATTGTATGGCGTTGGGCTGACCACTCCTATCTGTGAGCGGGAAAACAGAGGATCGGGTGGAAGTGTCTGCAGCCTGTTCGAGGTCATATCCAGGCGAGAGAGCTTGTAGAGCTCACCAAAAGAGCCCTCAGCTATCTGATCTATCAGGTTGTGGTCTAGATTCAGGGTGCTTAGACTGGCCATGTTCTGAATTGCTTCCCAAGGAACCCGGCGGAGATTGTTGTAGGACAGGTCCAAGTCCTCCAGTGTTAGCAGGAAGTCATCGAAGGCATCAGATGAGACATCAGTAAGCTGGTTGTTGTTTATGAAGAGATGCTGAAGATTGAGAAGGCCCGTAAGATCCTGAGGTCCCACTACAGTCAATCGGTTAGTGTCCAGGTGGAGTGACCGCAGGCTCTCCAAATCTGCAAAGGCCAGCGGCCGAAGGGCATGGATGGTGTTGCGCGACAAGGTCAGATCTACCAGCCCTGTCATGTTGGCAAAGTCAGCTCCGCCAACCTCCAGAATGTAGTTGTCAGCAAGGCGAAGCTCCACAGTGCGGCGGTCTATGTTGGGTGGGACGAAGAGAAGTCCTTTGTTTACACATAGTGTGCTTAAAGACTCTGATAGGTTCCGGCACACACAGTGGAAGGGGCAGATGGACACCATGCCCCATGTCTCCCCGGCCGACACGCCTGGACTGTAACCCTGTAGGATTTGGCCGACCAAGCCCAACCACAGGACAGTCGCTGGAGACATAAGACAAGCAGGTGCTCTTTTGGGACGGATGCATTTCAAGTCATAGCTGAGTTGTCCTAGCTGTGGGTCTTTTATCCTGGATGGCCACAGCTGCACTGGGCTTGGCATGATAGTTATTTATCCACAGACCTGCGAAGGAAGAGAAATCACAATGTCAGCTGTTTCATCTCTGGAAATAACCTACGGCACTGGAATTACTTTAGTCGAATTTACGTCAAAAAACGATAAATTATTAAGCGGCTTGTTAAAAACACTAGCAGCGCCCGTTATGTCTGTCGAAATTCACAGACTCTTCCAGCTGCACTTCTGTTCAGCACTCGCTCATCTAGGGCCTGCTTGATTAATCTAACAGTGTACCAGTTCACAGAGGAATCACCAGAGAGAGCTTAGCTATTGATATCTAACTGATGATTAATGGCTTCACCTGCATTTCTGAGACAGTTGCTTAAATATATGAGCGTTTATCATATACAAGGCGAGCCTAGTCTAGCAAGAACTAGTATGAACATCTTTTTCTGTGCGCTGTGAATGAGCTCTGGAGGAGACAAGGGCTCGTGTGATCTGACTCGGGGCAGTGATGAATGGGCCATTTCTTCTGCGTGTTGCGGATGTGAGATTGGATGGTGGCTGTTGTATTTGTGTGCACAGACATAGTCTGTTTACTTTGGCTTGGTGTCCTTCTGTTTGTTCCCTGCTCTACTGCCTGCTGCTTTCCTACAGTGGCCTGATCGCTCCATTACCCTGATCCATAACTGGCTGCAAGTGTATGTGTGTGAGTGTATTTGTGTGTGCGTATGTTGTGCCATGGTGTGTTACAGTCCTGTCCAAAAAAAATAATAAAAAATTAATTGATGTGAGCGGCGAAGCTAGATTGCCTATTATGAGAGTGATCAAAGTGCCTAATTTCCTAATTTACTAATAATTCCCAACGCTAATCATGAATGCTTGAATGGACTTTATATGCCTTTATATGTTGATGCAGGTTGATGCAACTTTTTTTATCTTTCTTTCAACTTGGAATACTCCAATTCCTGCTCATTTGAGCCTTAGACTTATATAATGGCTTCACTGTCACGCTCACAGAGCACAGTTTGACTACCAGAGTAATTCTCTCGTCTTTTTTTTTATGAGCTGGAGAGTGAGAGATAAGTGGAGAAAATGGGTTTCTAACATCAGTAGAACATAAAAATTAGCAGAGCATATGAATATCCATGAGTAGTTAACTCAGTAATTAGCTTAGATTGAATTTTAAGCATTTGTGGTTTAATGTGGTTTAAGATTAAGGTTATGTTGCGCTAGAACTGGATTGGATTTAGGTTTAGGATTATGTTAAGTAAGGGCTGCTTTCCTTGACATATTTAAAACCATTTCTGGAGCTTAAACAAGTGATAAATCATTCTGAAAGCATAATTTAGAGCAGGAATAAACCCAATGGGCTGCAAACATGTGGAGAGAGAGAGAGAAAGAGAGAGAGAGTCATGGGATTTCAACTGCTTACAATGCATATGTGTTTATGCCTGAGAGAATAGAGAGAAAGAAAGAGAGAGAAAGAGAAAGGGGAGAGAGAAGAGAGACGTTGTTCATACCTGAAATGTCTGTGCTGCATCAAGATTTAAAATGGTTCCACATTTTGCCCATTTTTTGTGGGGCTGAGGTCTCCTGCTAGTTTCCTCAATATTTAAGGGTGAAAACCCCAGAAAGGAGCTTGGGAGGGAATGGCACAGGCAGCTGGGCAGAAACATTGATTTTTATCTCCTCGTTGAATTTCATTACATCCGTGCTCCTTGATCCCAGAAGATGAATGATCTAACCAATCAAGCAATGATTGTCACATAATTATTAGCTCAAGTGCTTTGTTCCCACAGAGCTCTCTATAATCCTCGGGGCTTTAAAGATGTGTGTAGGGTCAAGGCTCATCATCGCTTCTTTTCACACGCTCTGACCGTTTACTAGATTTAATTTATCCAATCAGGGTAGAGCTTTCTTCGTCAGTGCCTGAAAATCCCAAACTGATGCATGATTGGGACCTTCTTGGGCTTTTGTGGCATTGCTCAAACCTGTCCCCGGTGAGTAAATGGCTGCAAGGTGCAAACGTTGTCCAATCAGTCGGGCTTAGAGCTGAAAGAGCTAGAAGCACAAAAAAAACATAGTTTGACCCATATTAGACATTTATCATTAGACATTTGGATTTTGGGGTGTTTGTTTTAGGGGACACTAATGTTTCTAATGTAGGTAATGTTTCCTTGTTGTGGCTTTACTAGTTACTCTGTTGTTCTGCTCTGGAACATGCCCACGGAATCCCTATCTACACCTCGATTTCTTAATCTTAGTGTTGATTAGCCTTTTAGGCATGCCCCTTCTTGTTCTTTAACACTGCCACTGCTTTTAATCCTTCACTTCAGTCTAGAAATGCGTTAGAAGTAGATTTCTTAATTCTCTGTCTGTAAAGTTAGCTTCCGAGATGGAGAATTAATAGGATCTTTCTGAAAACTGGTGCATTAAAGCAAATAATCCAATTAGGACTCCTTTCATTTGAAGCAGACCCCGTGGGCTCTGACAGAAACTACGTGTGCACTTATGACTTGGGTGTACATGTAGATATATATATTATTTTTTTTGTGTGTGTGTGTATGCACACCCTGCACAAGCTTGCAGGCTTGGAGAAATTCTTAAGGTAGATCTCAGAAAGTCCAATTTCTATGCATTAATTCTCCTCACCTCAAGCTGTCTTAGCCCCCGTTGGCTTAATCCATCTGGTCTGCACGTCTGTCTCTCGTCTAGTCTAGAGGCATTTCCATGGCTCTGCCTTCTCCTGTTTCCTGTTTTGCCTGCAGACTTTCCTCACGGCAAATGAAGGGAACGATGGCAAACACTTACCATCCTTTTCATTGCGCTGTGTCCTCTCAGGAGAGAGCTTTAGTCCACTCAAGCCTGGCGGTGCACCCCTGTCAATCCATTCGCCTCCTACTTTCCTTCATGGACTAGTTCGTTAAGCCTGCCGACGCTGTCCCCTTTTTGTATCTGATCCTGCAAACAAACCAAGGGGTTCCGAATGCCTAAACTCCAAAATCATCGCATGCTCTCGCCTCGCGTCTGCCAGTCATCGCTTTGTTTTGTCGGCGTTCCTCTGCTCCCCCGACTCGAGCCGAGCCACTGTGTGATTTGTGGCTTTTGGTGCAGGGATGGGAGTCGGTGTCTGTGTCTGTGTGTCTCTGTGTGTGTGTGTCTGTGTGCCTGCAACGTGTCTGCTACAGTGAAAGCAGAGCAAGAGGGTGGAGAGAGAGAGAGAGCGAGAGAGAGAGGGAGAGGGAGGGAAGGAGGAGGAAGAGAGAAGGGGAGGGGGAGTGGAAGAGCCTGAAGCAGTCCTGGCTTGCGATATGAGGATGGGAGATGGAATGGAAGAGGCGAAATGGAGAGAGAAAAAGAGTTGTGAAAGCACGAGAAGTGGAAGCACGAGTTGCACTGGGGAGATGGACTAAGGGTTGGTTGGGGAAGGAGTTGTGGGTGGGGGGGCGGGGGAGGAAGGGCTCAGAGTTTTACCACTCAATCAGTACCTGTGTGACAGCAGGAGGTCGCTGCAGGAGTGTGGATAGCTTCTACCTGACCCCGAATTTCACGGCGAGACGCTCACACCTATACACTTTTGCCTTAACACAGCTCTGACCAGACCCCTGCAGAAACTCCACTCTAGGACTTCATGATATGTATACATATATGTAGTGTGCGATGACCTTTTAGGATGTAGCATATATAAAGAACATGTGACCATGTGATGGGATTATCTAGAATTAAAATATATATTATGTCCAGGATTTATGTTCCATTATAACATATTGCCATTTCAAAATTTAATAAACAGCACATCATACAGTTCCCTATGTATTTTGCCATGTCATATGAATGCTAAACTACGCTGCACTGACCTGTGGGATACACAGCTCTGGACAAAAATTTTGCTATTTATAGGTATATGTTTGAGTAAAATAAACATTGTTGTATTATTCTATAAACCACAGACGACATTTCTCCCAAATTCCAAATAAAAATATTCTCATTTAGAGTATTTATTTGCAGAAAGTGAGAAATGACTGAAATAATAAAAAAGATGCAGAGCTTTCAGACCTCAAATAATGCAAAGAAAACAAAGTTCATATTCATAAAGTTTTAAGAATTCAGAAATCAATATTTGGTGGAATAACCCTGGTTTCTAATCACAGTTTTCATTGATGACATGTTTTCTTGGCATGTTCTCCTCCACCAGTCTTACACACTGCTTTTGTATAACTTTATGCCTTTACTCCTGGTGCAAGAATTCAAGCAGTTCAGCTTGGTTTGATAGCTTGTGTTCATCCATCTTCCTCTTGATTATATTCTAATGTTTTTTTTTATTTGGTTAAGTCAAAGAAACTCATCATTTTTAATTGGTGTCTTCTGTGTTAAATGTGGATGTGGTTTCTGTTAGAGTTTGCACTTGTTTGTTCTCTCAAGGAAAATTTGAGCCAGATGCCACTGGTTATGATCATTATCACTTAATGCACTGTCCACTGTGGGTGGTAATGCTTTTTATGACATCATCCTGGTACACATGGGACATTGTGTATTAAAGAAAGTTAAACTCACGCCAAACTTTGGACATAGAATGTTACACCAGACAAAACTGGACACAGTACTTTGATTTTAGTGCTTTTACTGAATTTACACTGCTTTCCTCCAGACATTTCTGCTCTAATTTTTGTTACTACTGGAAAGAAAGGTTGTGATGGCTCAGTTTTTACAGTGGGTGTAACATGTGCCTTTTTTTTTTGTTTTAAACTAGCAGCAAAACTGAACAGCAATTTTCATTGGTTCTGCTCCTGATTTGACAGTACTCTGAAAAGTGAAATTAATTTGGTGGGCTGGATTATTAGACCGATCCTGGTCCGTGAGCTGTATGCTCGACATCCCAGTCAGTACAAGCCTCCCCATAGCCTCACTGTCTTTGTATGAGCAACTTACAGTGAGTGAGAGGTAACTAGTGAGCATCATCTCTCTGTCTGCCTGTCTGTCATCTGTCCATCTAGTATGGTACACTTGTGCAAAGTGAGGGGAAAACTTTCTCTCTCAAAGGCATCAGCTCATAATGTTTTTATTGAGCCGTGCACATGCCAAGTCTGTTTAGGAGTTCCGAATGCCTAAGGGGTTCCGAATGCCTAAACTCCAAAATCATCGCATGCTCTCGCCTCGCGTCTGCCAGTCATCGCTTTGTTTTGTCGGCGTTCCTCTGCTCCCCCGACTCGAGCCGAGCCACTGTGTGATTTGTGGCTTTTGGTGCAGGGATGGGAGTCGGTGTCTGTGTCTGTGTGTCTCTGTGTGTGTGTGTCTGTGTGCCTGCAACGTGTCTGCTACAGTGAAAGCAGAGCAAGAGGGTGGAGAGAGAGAGAGAGCGAGAGAGAGAGGGAGAGGGAGGGAAGGAGGAGGAAGAGAGAAGGGGAGGGGGAGTGGAAGAGCCTGAAGCAGTCCTGGCTTGCGATATGAGGATGGGAGATGGAATGGAAGAGGCGAAATGGAGAGAGAAAAAGAGTTGTGAAAGCACGAGAAGTGGAAGCACGAGTTGCACTGGGGAGATGGACTAAGGGTTGGTTGGGGAAGGAGTTGTGGGTGGGGGGGCGGGGGAGGAAGGGCTCAGAGTTTTACCACTCAATCAGTACCTGTGTGACAGCAGGAGGTCGCTGCAGGAGTGTGGATAGCTTCTACCTGACCCCGAATTTCACGGCGAGACGCTCACACCTATACACTTTTGCCTTAACACAGCTCTGACCAGACCCCTGCAGAAACTCCACTCTAGGACTTCATGATATGTATACATATATGTAGTGTGCGATGACCTTTTAGGATGTAGCATATATAAAGAACATGTGACCATGTGATGGGATTATCTAGAATTAAAATATATATTATGTCCAGGATTTATGTTCCATTATAACATATTGCCATTTCAAAATTTAATAAACAGCACATCATACAGTTCCCTATGTATTTTGCCATGTCATATGAATGCTAAACTACGCTGCACTGACCTGTGGGATACACAGCTCTGGACAAAAATTTTGCTATTTATAGGTATATGTTTGAGTAAAATAAACATTGTTGTATTATTCTATAAACCACAGACGACATTTCTCCCAAATTCCAAATAAAAATATTCTCATTTAGAGTATTTATTTGCAGAAAGTGAGAAATGACTGAAATAATAAAAAAGATGCAGAGCTTTCAGACCTCAAATAATGCAAAGAAAACAAAGTTCATATTCATAAAGTTTTAAGAATTCAGAAATCAATATTTGGTGGAATAACCCTGGTTTCTAATCACAGTTTTCATTGATGACATGTTTTCTTGGCATGTTCTCCTCCACCAGTCTTACACACTGCTTTTGTATAACTTTATGCCTTTACTCCTGGTGCAAGAATTCAAGCAGTTCAGCTTGGTTTGATAGCTTGTGTTCATCCATCTTCCTCTTGATTATATTCTAATGTTTTTTTTTATTTGGTTAAGTCAAAGAAACTCATCATTTTTAATTGGTGTCTTCTGTGTTAAATGTGGATGTGGTTTCTGTTAGAGTTTGCACTTGTTTGTTCTCTCAAGGAAAATTTGAGCCAGATGCCACTGGTTATGATCATTATCACTTAATGCACTGTCCACTGTGGGTGGTAATGCTTTTTATGACATCATCCTGGTACACATGGGACATTGTGTATTAAAGAAAGTTAAACTCACGCCAAACTTTGGACATAGAATGTTACACCAGACAAAACTGGACACAGTACTTTGATTTTAGTGCTTTTACTGAATTTACACTGCTTTCCTCCAGACATTTCTGCTCTAATTTTTGTTACTACTGGAAAGAAAGGTTGTGATGGCTCAGTTTTTACAGTGGGTGTAACATGTGCCTTTTTTTTTTGTTTTAAACTAGCAGCAAAACTGAACAGCAATTTTCATTGGTTCTGCTCCTGATTTGACAGTACTCTGAAAAGTGAAATTAATTTGGTGGGCTGGATTATTAGACCGATCCTGGTCCGTGAGCTGTATGCTCGACATCCCAGTCAGTACAAGCCTCCCCATAGCCTCACTGTCTTTGTATGAGCAACTTACAGTGAGTGAGAGGTAACTAGTGAGCATCATCTCTCTGTCTGCCTGTCTGTCATCTGTCCATCTAGTATGGTACACTTGTGCAAAGTGAGGGGAAAACTTTCTCTCTCAAAGGCATCAGCTCATAATGTTTTTATTGAGCCGTGCACATGCCAAGTCTGTTTAGGACACCACCCGCGTGTAGAGCTTGTTATGCTCATTTTTCTCTGCAAGCATTACTGTGTAGTCCTGTCTGGGAGATAGTTGTCAGACAGTTTTTAAAAACATAGTACAGCATTTGTTTTGTACACAAAACACAGTAGAGTTTGGAAGACCACCTACCCAAGCCCCATTCATATAAACTTCCATCATCACAAGCAGTGCCCCCAACACTACGAGGATGTGAACAAACACAGCAGTGATTATGATCAAGCACAGTCAAGGGGGTCTTAGAACAAACAACACTTTGATTAAGACCAAACACAGCCATGGGGAACAATACTACGATTTATTACCAAAGCCAGGAGTGAGGTTTCAAAAACAGACAGTGCTTGTGATCAGTCACAGCCAGGGGGAGGTCTTAAAACAAACAATACTGTGATTGTGACCAAACACAGCCAGAGGGGAGGTTTCTAAACAAACAATACTGTGATTATTCTCAAGAGAGGAGGTTTCTAAACAAACAATACTGTGATTATGATCAAACACAGCCAAGAGATGAGGTTTCTAAACAAACAGTACTGTGATTATCAAATCCAAATTATTTATAAAGTGCTTTTTACAACTGATGTTGTCGCAAAACAGCTTTGCTGAAATGTGGTGCAGGACAGAGAATCAGGCAAAATGTGGAACATAACCCCCAGTGAGCAACAGAGGCAAGAAAATCTCCCTCAGAGCTGGAGGAGAAGGAAACCTTGGAGGGAACCAAGGCTCACATGTACTATCTAGGATATGTAATATATGTAAGGGGGGACGCATCCTTCTCTGGTCAGACAACTTATAAATGAATGTTAAAATGGTGGGTGATGGGGAAGCCTGACTTCCAGTCTGGCCAGAGAGGTGACAGAAGAACCTAAGACTGGTGGCCCTGTTTATCCCTGTTTAACCCTGTTTCTTAAACACTGTTTTCATGCATCTTGGCGTGTTCTCCTCCATCAGTCTTACACGCTGCTTTTGGATTACCTTGTTGATGGGTGTGTTTTTGTTATATTCTACTTTTAATGCACAAACTTTTCAGTTCAGTGGTCAGTTTGGCTTTAAACAATAATGCATGGCTAGAGGAACCGGAGGAACAGCAGTGTGACATTAAATATTTTCTCCCGGCCTGTAGGGGGAGCCATGAAAAGAAAACAATCAAGGTTTGCATAGTGTTTAGTTAAATGTGTAATGCTATCATCATTAAATTAATGCCATTACATGACCATGGTTACATGGTGGCTGGTTAGTTGTTAGTCGGATAGTTGTTAATTTTATAACAATAGCATTTGTTGGGATTTTTAAATGTGCTTGATATTTGGCTCTCTGTTTTTCTGTACTAATTCCAGCAAGCGTCATAAAATATCTTGAGGTTCTGTTTTGTGAGTAATCTATTTTTAGTGCATTTATGAGCCTATTTCCTACTTTCACACGTCACAAATCTCAGTCGTTATTGTGTTGTTGCAGTTGTCTGTAATGTATTTAACATCCATAGTATTACAGTAGCTCTTTGCAGAGGCATTATGGACTATTATGGACTAGAACTACCCCTGTCTCTAAAATGACTCGTGTCCTGAACTGAAAGAGACGGGGAAAAAAAAAGTACACTATAACTAAGCAGTCAAGGCTGAATAGCAGAGTCACACAACCAACTGCTTCCTCCACCCCCTTATAGCCCCTCTAGTTTTTGTTGCCTCTGTTTTTTTTTTCAGGGCTCTGCGTTTTTTAGCTAAGGAGAGTGAGTCAGTCACAGCCAGTCTCTAAGCATGGCTATATATAGAGGCCTGACTACATGCAGTACAGCACAGCAGAGCTCTCAGCAGCCAGCAGTAAAGCAGCCGGCACGCAAGCCTGGTGTCAACTTTTCTGGGCTCGGAGGCATCTGGGATGGAGGAAATGGAGACTGTGTGCTTTAGACCAGACTAAATCATCCAAAGTCCCCTTTGACTCTGACTTTGGCTGGAAATTAAATTGTGGTTTTAAAGGTCTCGTTCTATAATTTTTTCATTCATTTTAAAATGTCTAGTTGTGGTCTCTAGTATGAATGAATGCCATGTGAATGTCGTTTTTGTGTTTCTGCATAGCCTTGCTTTAGATAGCTGAATTACGGGTCTCTGAAGGAAGACAGGATTTGGGCTCTTGCTCATGAATATTCATATATGCAGACATATCACCTCTGATTGGCTAACAGCACTGCAGCAGAGAATGCCTACCTGCCTCGCCCCCAGAGTCAATTTTACAACTCTAAAACTCAAAGGACAAAATGTTTTCAGAGATACAGCCTTAGTTGTAAAGATATAGCAGTAAATTCTGGGTAAAATTAACCATAACTTTGCTTAAAGTCAGACTCTCAGCATATTTTACTTGCTACTGCAGACAATGGAGGTTGAGGAACAATTCCATGTGCAGCATCATAACAATGTAAAGAGACCTATAGTTTTTCACAAAAAAACAAGAAAAAGTGGATTTTAGCGGAATGAGACATAAGCTGCCTTCAAGACCACATATTTTTCAGGGATGTCCATTCCTTTTTTTTTTTTTTAATAAGACAATGCAGCACCCTTACAAATGCATGGCTGTGTTTAATGCCCGGATCAAACTTGACAAATTTAGCCAGATTTTGCTCCCTAATGCTGACCAATAGGAAGACAAAGCGTTCTGTGGCACACAGATGTAAAAATGGGAAAAGAAAGCGAGACGGTGCTCCTGCAGTTTGCTGGACCAGCGAAACAAAAGAAAAGTTTTTTAAACTGTGGCAACAATACCCCATTCTTTATTCTGTTTACATACCTCGAGTTTTCTTTGGAGTACGCAAAGCCAGTGATATCACCCAGGATTGAGCCCACAGTCGCTTCTTCCTCTTTTTTTGCATTTTTCTGAACACAAAAGCGCTACCATCACGCAAAGCGCTTCTTTAGCTATAACCATCAGATTCTATGCTCCTCTGCCACGATGACCTACTAACTCACGCAAGGACCTGGACTATGATTGGTCGGTGACTATCATGTAGTGTTGCCAGTTCCCTGAGTACGATACGAAACGAAGATAACTGCTTAAACTCACATAGTGAACATCGTGAGGGACAAAAATGTTGTGTAGTCTGAGCTTGGCATAAGAGAGCACTCGGCTGGTGTTATAAGTTCAGCCTGGCTCTGGCTATAGTTATATAGTGAGACAGAGAGCAGAAACGCTGGTCATGTGGCATGCTCACTGTATAACTCTGACTTATAGCTTGCGCTGGATAGCAACGGAAATCCATAGCACTCTAATTAGGAGGGAAAGAATCCCATTGTCACAGCATATTTTCTTTTAATATGCATCAGCAAATGAACTGGAGTTTAAGAACGTGTAGTTCATAAATCACACTGTCATGACAGCACTTCTTCTATAGGACTGTGTGCAAGGTTACCGATGTTACCAATTCCCTGTCACGGTGTTGGAACAAGGAACTCTTTATCAGCTGCTCATACAGTACTAACAGCTGTCATATTGCAGCTGTCGAAACAAAACCTCAGGTCTAAGAAGACGTAAACTTTGTAGACAAAGGGAATTAACCCACTAATGTGAGTTAACAGAATGGTATTTTATTCCCATTCATTTTGGAGCAGTTACTCTATATTAGCCCATTTGTTATGAGTTGATCATAATTAGGGGAAGGCGATATGGTCCTAAAATAATATCACAATATTTAATGGTATTTTCGCGATAATGATACTCTTAGCGATATGACAAAATATTAAATAAATAAAAAAGATTTTAAGAATACACTACTGCAACAAAATGAAAAATTTGTTTTATTATTGCATAAGATATGATATGCCACACCCCTAACTGAGATATTAACAAATACAAGAATTTTATCAGATTTGTAACAGAAGTCAATGATCCAGAATGTCATGATACTAATAATAATGAACTCCAAATATCTCCATATATCCAGGATTAAAGTGAAATAAATAATACTGGGCAGATATAATCTGTCTCTAGTAGATATATAATGGGAAATGAGAACAGTGTGAATTTTTCTTTTGCTAAAAACAGCAAAAAAGTAGAACCCTAATGTGATAATTAGGGGTGATTTATATGGCAAGTTATTTCAGGGTATAATATCGTTCACGATATTAAAAAATGTTCGCGATATTAACGCATATGATACGATATGGCACAGCCCTAGTCATACTGCAATAGTATGCACATTGATTCATATTTTAAATTGTTCTTTATGTATAAATACACTAACAAAAAGTTGAATAAACTGGAGTGTAGTTTGATCATGAAATATTACTTCAGGTTACCTCAGGTAACAGCTTGAAAATGCCCACACCTGTAGAAGTTGTGAGGTGTTATCTTGTGAGTGACATTGAAAACTGGACAGCATGCTTGTGTTAAAGTGACAAAAAGATAAAAAAGAAAATACATGTGTTTAATGAAGTGTAACAAAGCTTTAGAACTAATAGTGAAAAGTGAAAATGCTGAAAAAATCTTCTCTTGTTGTGTTTTAGTGCTGTCAATGTTAACACTTTAACGTATGAGAAAAAAAATTAAATTGTAACACTTTTTTTTAATTGCATGTAAATTAAGCATTGTACCAAGTTTGCCTCCAGCTTCCACCTTCCACAAATCAGTTCTTATAAATCACAGATCCTGGAGTGTCCAGGAAGTAAATTAAAGTATTTATTTCTGCTAAAATGTAAATTAAATATCATTACTATTATCTCATTACCCATTTCTCTCTCTCTCTCTTTTTCTCTCTCTCGATCTATTTCTCTCACACATGTGCACACACATAGCTGCTCCTGTTTGATGCTAAAGATCTCTGTTAAACTTTTACTCAGCACATAAAAAAAAGATTCTAATTAAAACAAAGCATCAGCTCTACCCTGAGATAATTTTGAGATAGTAAAAAAGTAGAAACACCACTACTTTGTTTCGATTTTGACTTTTTAATTACGCAGATATTTTAACAATAAATGATGCGAAGTTCTTATTTGTAAAGCTTTATAAAAAATGTCTGGCCAGCTTTACTCTCTTTCTCTGGCCAGTTTAACTTGTTTTTGTTAGTTTTATTCACTCATTTTGCATTCTCGCTATTCTCCTATTCATTTAAGGCTGGATATTCTTTGTGTTGCTCTCTCACTTTATCACCCCGACTGCAGGAGTTTGTTTTTTCAGTGCTTACCGCCGTTTCATTTGTATTAAACAGAGTAGCTTTTCATTTAAACAACAGAGTATATGTACAAAAGCCCTATTTTTAGCACGTGTCCTTCAGCGCTCATTATAGCCCCGCCATTAATGACCACAGAACTCTGTAGCAGAGCAGCAGCAGGTTGGTCTGTGTGGAAAAAGCCTGGCAGCCTTTTCAGCACTGCGGACAGCTCCTCTCAGCTCAAGTACAGCTTGTTCACTGTACACTCACTCGTGGGCCTTGCTCAGGCAAGCCGCAATCCATCAAACACCATTATAATATCGCCATTAGTCGCGCCTTTTGTCCCGTCGTATAGAGAGCGTTCTCTGTATGAATGCCTTTTCTTGCTGCTCACTGTTTTATTGGCCGTTCTCCGGCTAGTAGCTCCTTATAATTTAGCCCTGTGTTCGGCAAACAGGTGGCCTTGAAGCTGTCCTCTGTCTCTCTGTGCTTTAAAGGACTGTTTTGTGCTGTTTTTCTTTTTTTTCCTTTTTTTTCCCTCCCTGCATGGCCGCCCACTTGATGCAGTCATTGTGAAAACCATGAGGCTAGTGGGCAGAAAATCTCTTCCAGTGGTATACCACTGCACGATGCGCTCTTCACACACACGACTAAAAGCAAAAGGATGTTTCCTCTCCCTCCCTCTCTCTCTCTCTATCATCTATCCTCCATCCCCTCTCTCTCTCCCCCTCCTCCCTCCGTGTGAGTGTTTTTTTCTGTAGGCATTCAGAGTATTGAGCGTGCGGGCAGGATGTGGTGGTGTGATCATGGTGGTATTGAAAGCTCCCTGTTGGCGCTGTATCTCAAACGCCATTAAAATCCCAGCACGTCAACCAGGCCATTACCCATTTGAATCCTCCCTTCAATAAGTTGCAGTGTGTATTTGTGTGTGTGTGTGTTTGTTTATTAGTGCTGTAACAGAAGACGACACTTTAGGTTCTGGTCGGATTACTCTTTTTGAGTCACGGATTAATTTTTTAAGATCAGACAAAAAGAAAAAAGCAGTAAAATGTGAGGAAGTAATTTTGTTTTAAACTAGTTTAAAAGTATTTTCTGTTGCTGCTTCATTTTAATGATTTTTATTTACAGGGTTTGTACGGTCATGAGTCATGGAATTTGAACATAGCAATTTCCAGTCCTGGATACATTTTGGAAAAATAAAAACACCCATAAAGTTTTGAAAATGTAATGGATATTTGAATTCTTTTTTCTGTTTATCAACTGAGATTAGCTGTTTTGTTTTTATAAATAATTATTGGAGTTTTAGCTGCACTATAACTGTAAATTATATGTATTTAGACACAGTATTTTTCCTTTTTTTAAATAGTAATTTATATTTTAAATCTGCTAAATCTGCTTTTTTATTAGTATTACTGACTTTTATACAGACTAAAGCCCTATCCAGACAGGATTGGTTTCTCAGGGGGACATCTGTGAAAAATATTTCACACTTCTACACAGTGATAAAACTCTTGTATCTGAACTGCAATTGAAAAATCAGGAGCAGTGAGTTTTTTTTGGCTTTCTTGGTCACATGACATTGTGTTCAGTAGCTCCTCCATTTCCACTCGCTGTTGTGTTTATGTGAATCTCCATGGAAACGTGAGTCCAAAGTCTAATTACGGTGTGAAGCAGTGGACAAATAGCTATTTTATAAAACAAGAGGTGACGAAACTCAGAGATTCACATCCAAATGGGACTTAAAATACCAGAGGACCATGAAAAACAGTTCTTCAAAAAACAGCAGGTAATTCAGCCTGTAATTTTCTTAGAGGACATCTGAGAAAAACATATAACATATGGTCGTTCTAGATGGGAATAAAATCACAGTGGAACCCCCATAAAAGAGGAAATTACCCCAGGACCCTCTGAGAAACTAATCCCGTCTGGATAGGGCTATAGTCTTTCTGTTTTATTGACTTTCTGATTTTTTAAAATTAGTCTGTTTATAAATTTGTATCAGTGACTTTTATTTTGACACGACCTGTTTGTTATGTAGCAGTTGAGTTAATCAATTGCTGTTTTTTTTTCTTCATTTGATTCCATACTGCATTGAAAGTCAATAGTCAATAGTTAATAGAGTCTGTTGTAATAACATTAACTTTACATTCATATAGTGCCCATAGACTCCCACTCCCACCTCACACTACTAAAACTCTGCTCCTCGCTCACACACCAGAGTGATGTTGCTACAGACGTCTGGCTGGTAGAAAGACCCTTAATGGATCACTAATTAACCAAATCAGGTCTTGAATGAACACTAATAAAACTGTTCTTGTTAAATACTTAGATTAATAGTGAGATATGCATCAAATCATTATTATTGTATTAATAATGTATACATACAAATATAAAGACCTATTGGATAAATTGTATAAAATATGTGAATTTGTGATGTGTGAAGGTGTGTATGTACTGTTTGAGACAGAGCAGGAGAAAGTGTGTGTGAGAAAGAGAGAGAGAGAGGGAGAGGATGAATGGTGTGTTGGGGTTTGTAGTTGGAGAAATCTGGGTCAGAGTGTTGCCGTGTGTTCATGAGCATCGCAACAGGAGAACATGCAGTGTGTGTGTGTGTGTGTGTGTGTGTGTGTGTGTGTGTGTGTGTGTGTGTGTGTGTGTGTGTGTGTGTAAGTGTGTGTGTGTGTGTGTAAGTGTGTAAATACATGCATATATGGAGGTGGTAAGGAATGCTCTGTGCTTTAAAGAAAGGCTCCAATTACAAGCTCACTCATTCAGTCACTCACTCCTCTGCTGCACATCTTGCATCTCTCTCTCTCTCTCTTTCTTTCTCCAGTCCCTTTATTCTGGTCTCTTCCCACTCACTCACTCCCTCTCCTCTGTTCTCAGCTGCAGTTTCTGCTCCTGGTCTCCTCTCTGTCTCTGGGCAGTGTGAAGAGCTGAGTGTTGAGCTGTGAAGTGATGGACAGTAAAGTCCTGATCATATTAAAATTCTGCTCTTAAAGAAAGAATAGGATTTTTCTGTGCTTCAGCAGTATACTCCTTTGTATATGACTATATACTACTTTCTCTCACTTCTCTTATTTCTGCTTCTCTCTCTCTTACTCTCTTACTCTATCTCTTATTTTCCTTTCTCTTTCTCTACCTTACTTTTTCTCTCTGTCTAGCATTTTCATTCCCTTTGTTTTTTCTCTTTTAACCCATTTATTTCTTTCATGATTTTTTTTTTCTTTTTCTTATTTTCTTTTCTCTTTAATTTCTGTCTGCCTCCTTTTCTCCAAATATTTTTCTTTTTAATTTTTTTTTCCTTTTATCTGCTTCTTTCTCGCTCTCTTTCACTCTTTTATATCTGTCTCTTTTGCTTTCTTTTTTTCTCTTTTCAAGTATTTTTGTTTACCTTTTCCTTATTTCCTTTTTTTAGTTCTGTCTGCCCATCTCTTTTACTTTATTTTGCTTAATTATTCTTTCTATTCCTTCTTTGATTCTCTTTTTTTTTGCCCTTTCTCACCTTCTTTTCACTCACTCACTTTTTTTTCTTTTTTTCAGAAGAAAATTATAAAATTTTATTTTTTTCCTTTCTTTAGCTTTTTTTCTCATATTCAGTCTTTATCATTTGCAGGGGCGGATCTAGCCATTTTGGGGCCCTTGGCAAAATATAAACAAGTGGCCCTCATTCTTGAAACACACACATAAACCAAATAACTAGAGATGGAACGATCGATCGGCAGTGTATCGGTACAGCCAGATTTTCAGCCAAAATACGATATCGGCGATCGGCAGACATTCTTCTGATTTTAGCCGATCTGATTCAGGAGTTTCGGTTTAAGCAGTTTATCAGAGCTGTGTGTGGAAGCTGCAGTTCCTCATCCAACCACTAGTCGGAGCTGCAGCTGCAAGCCCCGCTGTCTTTACTCAGTCAGAGCTACAGCCCAGCCACGGGCTACAGAGGCAGTTCACCTGTGTAGGATCAAAGGTTTTAACCCCCCTAACTGGATAATACAGCTCTCTGCAGTTAATCTTTCAGCCCAAGCAGCTAACAGCAGCAGTTTAGCGCAGCCGTCACGGAGTCACTGCTCGGATTACATTATAAACAGGTCAGTTAGCGCGCTGCTAACCTCATGATGTTTATAACTACGGAGTTTAGTGGACACACCACAGCTGCAAGGTTAGACTGTTGAAGGCTACTGAAGACTATTAAAGTCTATTGTAGGTTATTGAAAGGGTTATTGGGGGCAGAAATCAGTACAGGCTGGTTAGATAAGTGATTCACGTCCTCGTCCTTTGCTGCGGTGAAACTGTGAATAGCGCTGTCACAGTGATGTTTATTAACCTCATTAAAACAGATTTTGTCAAGTATTGTCTTATAAATATTTACACGTAACTTATATCTCTCCTAAAAACCGTTTATTTTGGTCAGTAACACTCGTGTTTATTTACTATCAGTGTAAATTACCAATGTTTGCTTAGGCGTGGATGTAATTAGAGGAATCTGTACCAGGTTTGCCTGGCACCTGTGTGGCATTAATATGGCATTTGGCCCCGCCCAATATCGGTATGTAAAAAAATAAGGTGAATTTTGGCAGTGCCTCTGCGATTCTTTTTCTCTGCCCGTTTCTTTCGTTTAGCAGAACCACTTTCATAACTCCGCTTCATTTTCACTGTGACAGCTCTCACTCTAGTCGCGTACAGTTCCCGCTGTTTTGGTTTGAAGTCATGTCGTGTGGCACGTTGCTACGTCATCATATTATGGACTAGTTCAATGTAAGCAACGGAGTGGGGTAAGTTATGTGTGTTTGGACAATTAATATTTAGACATTAATTCGGTATTCTACTGATATTTCTGTTGTTTTTTTAATAGAAATATATTTTTTCTTTACTTTACATAAGTAACAAATTAACATTGTTTTTGGTATATTTACTGTAGCTGGAATGGTCAGATTTGGGGGCCCCTATGGAGGACAGATTTGGTCGAGGCCCTAGGCAAATGCCTAGGTTTGCCTAATTAAAGAACCGCCTCTGATCGTTTGTTATATATCTATATATCTATATCATTTATTTGTTTTTTTCTATTGTATTTATTTTTTACTCTTTAGTTTTTTTTTTTACCTTTTCCACCCATTTGTCTTTCTCTCGTTTTTATTCTTTCTGATTTGTCAGTTTTTCCTGTAAATGTATTGTTTCTTTAGAGTCTTTTTTTAAACCTTTTCCTTCTTTTCTTTTTCATTTCTGTCAGCCCATCTCTTTACTTTGTTTTGCTTAATTATTCTTTTTATTGTTTCTCTCTTTTTTGCCCCTTCTTACTTTCTTTTCACTCAATCAATTTCTTTTTTCCTTTTTCTTTTTGCCAATCTTATTGTTTTCCTTTATTTAGCTCTTATTCATTTTTTATGTTTCTTTTTTTTCTATTATATTTCTTTTTTACTCTTATTTTAAATATGTTCCTTTTTTCTTCCTATTACCTTTTCCACCCCTTTGTCTTTCTTTCAGTTTTCTATCAGTTTTTCCTGTAAACGTACTGTTTCTATTGTTTAATCTATTTATCTTTTTTTGTCTTTTCTTTTAACCTCTTTCTTTCTGTCTCTATTTTACCCTCTCTGGCACACACACACTCGTACTGTGTGGGCAGTGTGATGGAAGGGGTATTGAGTGTTTAGATAATGGTATTGATTTTAGGACTACCCACTAAAAGGCCCCATTTGCCCCTGTAGAAGCATTAGCACCTTAGCTGTGTGTGTTTGTGTGAATCTACGGGCTCTGCGCTCCTCCAGTGGTAGCGGCTGTCCAGTGTAAGCACTCTCTCAGGCTCCATCCTTCTTTTTCTTTCTGTTTTTGACAGACGAATATCCCGTTCCTTCAGAATGTGCTGAGCAATGACCAGTTCCTGTTTGGCACGGTGGACACACAGTTCATCGATGAGAATCCAGACCTGTTCAACCTCAAACCCGTCCAGAATCGAGCCCAGAAACTCCTCCATTACCTGGGTAAGAAGATTACACCGTACATGATCAGCTTAACAGGCATAGTGTCTAATGAGAATCCTGATGTAATGGCAATACATCCCTACAAAGACAAGACAAGCTGTGTGCATGCATTTGCACATCTGTGTCAGCAGTGGGAACAGCTTAAATTAGCAGAGTGCATTTATTAAAAGTGGTGTCCACAAACATTTGGACATATAGTGTATAATCAGGCTTCTCTCGTGGAAGGAATGGATACCACTTTCATTTAATGTAACAGTATTATTATTATCTCACCCCTGTCTATAGTGGTGCTCAGGTTTCTCAGGAGAGTGGTTTCTGACCCTACTTCTGAAGCACCATTGCTCTGCATATTTCACAGCTTCACTAACTCTCTAACACAGCAAACCGTATCAACCTTTTAAAGACATGACTCCACACAAAAATGATTTACTCAACCTTAAACACTCTGCAGCAGGTTTCATATTTCATATTATAGAGTTTTAAAATGTGTGGATATCATGATTGTTTCCCTATCTAAGCTACTGTTAAAAGCACATTTCACCAGCTGTGGCTTGATACTAAAACGAAATCTAGAATGTCACTCTATATTCATCTTGACGCAGTAAAAGATAATGCTAGCCAACAGAAAGAACAACAATTCAGGTGAGAGTAGCAATGATAGTGACCTGGGTGGGATAGATTAGGCTGAGTTCCAGCAGACCCTATTATGTCCTCTTTTATCAAACTAACAGTACACTGTACCAATCGAACATCTTACACCCTGCGCATGCCATGTTGTAATGCTCTTTGCTATCTTACATCCCGCCGACAGTTCATTTTCACGCTTTTCTGCTGCGTTGTTTAAATAGCAAAGGCCCTCATGAATGTTTGTATACTGATGATATCTCGTAATTAGGTGTTTTCAGTTTTTCAGTTTCTGGCAAACAACCTAGAAAGACGCCAACAGTCAGACGTTCATTGCTACCTTGGCAATAAATTGCCATCACAAGCGCATCCCCAGTGCACCCATAGCTTGTGCCAGTTGCATTTTAGCTCAACAATAAACAAAATACACAAAATAAAATAACATCCTTCTACAGCGACACAAAGTATAGTGGCATTATACACTGTGTTTGTTTTTCTGCTGGTCCACCAAAGTCAGTTACCTAAAGATTGTTAATGTATGGCCCTTAGAGAACACATAGAAGACAAAAACATAATGTAATAATAGGACTTCAAAATGATTAAAGGAGTTCTTAGCGAGTTCTAGTCTTGAAAGCTAGGCTAGGCTAGGCTTTCCTGCATGTTGCTTGTTTTTTGTGTGTTTTCTTTCACATGTCCACAATAAAAGAGATATCCACATCTTTCATTCTAAGGCAAAATGACAGGATAAAATGACATAGATTTTTAAAATGGTACTTTGCCCTCAAACAAAGCTATGTACTTACTATTTAAACTATTTGTAAATACTTTTACATAGATATATCACCCAAAAAACTCATCTTAGCTCAACAAATCAGCCGATAAAAATCAAAAAGATCTCAAATCTAATCAAAATAGCTTTTTTTTTCTTTAACTCTCTCAACATAATTAAAAATATATATTTTTAGACTTAAAATCTACAAGTCAAGCAGTGGTTCGAATTTCATTACTTATAAGATAATCAGAAAAATGCTTTTGTTAATTTGCATGTTAGTTCTTTTGTAAATAAAGTGCTAAAGTGGCCTCCCCACTGCTGCAGACTGTAGGCTGACTGTAATTAACACCTCTTGTAGTTTAGTCTCTGTACGAATGTTTAAATACTGGAATGATCACAGCTTTACTGCTTAATTAACGTGTCTGTTGTTGTTGTTTTTTTTAATGGCAGGCCTGTGCTAGCTTATTTAAATGTTGGGTCTCATTGTATTTGGACAGTACAGTTTAACCTCCATTCTGAACAGCAGCCAGTCCAGCCCTATTCTCTTCTTTATTTGAGTTGGGGATAGACAGTGTTGCCGTGGTGGAGTCAGCAGAATTAAATGTAAATATTCCCCATGGCTGCTACCAGGTTTCTGTCAGCAGAAGCATGTCTCGGTCTCTCTGAATGATTAGGTCATTTATCAGTGTTGCTCTGTTAGCTGGGAAACAAGGATAAAAAGGAGAAAAGTGCTAACTGTACGATATTCAAATCAGCAGAGGGATACGAAGTTGATTCCCATAATAGGCGGAGAACGAACAGTGGGCTTAATACCCCAGCTGGGTTTACTCTGAACAGACAAGAGGGTGTGAATAACAGAATACAGTGAGTGCATTGTTCACACAATGGTTTCAGATTATTTAGAACAGTTATCACTGCTAGTGTTGGGCGGTATATCACAGTATTTTTATTATTATTATTCATATATAGTTTTTTGCATGACTGGGCGTCAATACAGATTTGTGACTTACTCTACTGTTAGGAATACATATAATATAAAACACTAAGGCTTTAAATTAAGACTTTGATTACTATAGGGTTCATTTTGTACCACAAAATTACACAATAAATGAAGAAATCAGACTTCATTAGCAAAAAAACAGCTGTTGAATGCAAACAATAGAAATCAAAAAGGAATTACGCCAACAAATTTCCATAAATACTTTAAACAAACATAAAATAATGAAAATGTAAGTATTCAAAAGAGATATTTAAGATAAGGAAGACACAAGTTTAATATCAGTTTAAAATATTATTATCAATATTATTTTTTAAGCCATTAGAGGCATTGAAGTGATTAAGTTGGTTGGTTCTCCAGGTAACGAATACATTTATTTCAGTGTGCATTAATATTATCCTTCAAGCTACAGTATTAATAACATATTTAAACAGGTCTATAGTTACCAGGGTTCTTGCTTCATTTTAAAAGTCTTTTTTAATGCTTTTTAAGACCTCAAAAAATATAATATAAGGCCCAAAAATGTAGTCATAACTTCTTAAGTAGAAAACAATTTATTGAATTGAAAATTAAAACTTCGCGTTTCCCATTTATCAATTTTTCTTTTCAATATGGTTCCGTTGTGATTTAGAACATGTTAGCATGTAAGTTAGCTTAGCGCTAATGTTAGCTAGCTCTCCACTAACCCTGATTTTCTCCTCAGTAACGTAGCTAACTCTCCGCTAACATTAGTATGTTAGCTAGCTCGTTGCTAATGTTAACGCCGTTAACCTTAGTTCTCTCCCTATTAATGTTAGCTAGCTCTCAGCTAATTTTAGCTAGCTCTATGCTAACCTTAGTTCTCTCCCCAGTAACTAAAAATGTAATACCTGCAGCAAATTTACAGTAAATTTAAGACAATTATCATGTTTCTCCAGGCAGAACGGGAAGTGTTAGCTTGTTATGCTAACTGGCTAGCGCTAACTACGAGGCTCTTCTAGTGTGTTTCTATGGCGGCGCTACTCTACACAGTATGCGTTTTTCACGGAATGTGAAAAACGCATACACAAGGGTTCTAAATTCCCCTCCGGTACATACTGTATAACCGGTATACCGCCCAGCACTAGTTAACACACTGTAGAGGTACAGATATATGGACAGAAGTATTGGGACGCCTGCTCAAATAGTTTATCCTACTTTTGTAGGAATAACTTTACTGTCTTTACTTTACTGTCCAAAGAAGTGTTGAACTGCTTGTATTGTATCCTGCACTTCTAGTAGAGTTCTAGTCTGGATCAGGTGCAGGTCTGGGCTAAAGCAGGTCCTGAGCTGGTAACCGAAGTGTTAAGGAGTCTTTTAAGCCATGCTGTAGTTCACTGGTAAAGTCAAGATTTTTTTGTAGCAGGTCTTGAGATCATAGAGCTACTGCTTTTCCTGGGCCTTCTGCTTCGCTTCTGAGTGTGGATATGGGGTGAAGTGGATGGAAGGCATTCTAAGTGTGTGTGTGTGTGTTTCTGTATGTGTGTTTCTGTATGTGTGTGGATGTTCTAATCTCAGGTCATGTTTTGGTGAACGGCCCTACTACTCCCATCCCTGTCAAGGCTAAGCCTTCGTCCATTGATCCGGTCGTCCCCACAGTAGCTCTCGGTAAGTAACACACAAACACACACACACACACACACACACATACACAAATAGCGGCGCACACTTTCATAAACTGTCAGTGTGCGCAGTCAGAGAGCACTGGAGACTGCAGCGTGAGTCAAACGTAAGCCGCAGTTTCACTCCTTTACAGCCATGGGATTTTAGTGATGCACAGTGGAGAGGGAGCGCGAGTGTATGCGCGAGTGTGTGTGTTTTCAAGATAAGAGCGACTTAATCCCCTTCACCCCTGCAGTCTAAATGTAAGCCATCAACATATTCGGATTCATGTGAAGCGGGAGGTTGACATTTTAGGTGTGTGTTTATAAAAGCGTCTTTTGACTTTTTCATTTTTTTTCTATTTTGTTTGCATTTCACTGTGGGTTTTCAGCTGATTTTGTTTATGTTGTAAAGAGGAATCAATTAAGTGGCTTACAAAGGCTAATTTATTCCTTTTGGGAAATGTATCTATTAAGCCAGGTGCTCTGACAGAGCAGTGTGAGAGTGTGTGTGTTTGTCTGCAGATGTGTGTAGATGTGTGTGTGTGTGTGTGTGTGTGTGAGAGAGAAAAGAGAGAAAGAGAGAAAAAAAAAACAAATCAGAACAACACTAAGTGAATAATTGTGTAATTAAATCGGTTATCCACAGTGTGGTGGTGCTGATAATGTCGGTAGTATTGATTAGCTGTGCGTGTGTGTGTTTGTGTCTCTCTGTGTGTGTTTGTGTGTGTGTGTGTGCGTGCTGTAGGTGACCCTCCTGCAGGATTTAGAGATGTGTTGCTGAGGGAGGGTCCCGAAGGCTTTGCTAAAGCAGTGCGGGCCCACCAAGGCTTACTCCTGATGGACACCACCTTCAGAGATGCCCACCAGTCTCTCCTGGCCACCAGAGTTCGCACCCATGACCTGAAGAAAATCGCCCCCTTCGTGGCCCACAACTTCAGCAACCTCTTCAGCATGGAAAACTGGGGAGGTAAGCTCATTTATTTGTAAGCTTTTGCCCATTGTAGCCTTAAATGTCTGTTCTTGGCTATCAGACATAGATCCCAATGGGTCTTCTGCTGCTAAAGCTCTTTTCCACTTCCACTTTTTTCAACATGTGCAAACTGAGCTGCTTTTCTGTTCACCACAGTTGTACAAAGTGGCAACTTGTGTTACTTTTTTGTAACCTTTCTTTTTGCTCTAACCTGTGTGGCTGATGTCTATTGACTTCTCTCTTTCATCAGTGAAATGTTACCAACTGTAGAACTTGAGGTTCTCACGAGGTTCTGTTTTTTCCGTTACACCAAGTAAAGTCTTCCGCAGTCTTTCCAGTCGTTCCAATTCAATGATTCCCAGATTGAACAGCCTGGTTTGACTTGGTTTGACTCCCTTGGTTCTATCTCTATGTTAGACTTCACTGTTAAATTACCTCCAGAGATTCTGATTGGTTTGGCTGCCGGGTTTAAATGTACTGTGCTGTGCTGAAGAGTGTCTTTCTTTTAATAAGCAGATAAATTTGTTAAATAGCTGTGGAGTCTTAATTTATTTTCAGCCTAGATTAAAACCTTACCTTTATAGGCCTGATTTTTTAAAAAGTGACCCATATGTTTAACCCTGAACTTTAGAGAATGTTGTGTTGAAAACCCCTGGAAATCATCAGTTAAAGAAAAATCTTATCTGGAATGTAAAAAAAAAATTGATAGTTGTTGCTTTCACATAATTGACGGATGTCAGAGGCGATTCTGGGAGTTTTTGGGTGCTGAGCACCCAGTGAGTTGGTCATATCAGAAGAAATAAGATGGGTACTAAAGAATGTTGTTGCAAGGTGATTGCTATGGCATTTTTAATGCAGTTGCCATTATGTTGCTCATTGTTTGCTAGGGTGTTCTAAGGGTGGTACACATGTATTTGTGTTTTTGTTAAAGGGTTTAAAGGGCACCAAAACCTGAGTCTACCCTAATAAATTCCTAAGGGACAACATTCTCTTTTAATCTGTTGCCATGATTTGTTGATTAGTCAACGATTATTTTTTGCCATGCCCTCAGACTCTGCCTGCTGTGATTTGGGCTCCTGTTTCTAGTTTTCTCTATTTTTTAATTTCTTCAAAATTATAGAAACAGCTGAATATGGGATATAAATGCCGGTCAATTGTCCAGAACATTGTCTTATAAATATGAAAAGTACTGCCATTTAGTGAAAATCTGTAGGAAATCTGTTATCTGTTGTGATTCGTCACTTTTGGAGATGCAGGCAGAGGTAAGTGCAAACTGTGTAATTGTAGTGCTACTAATTGACGATTAGTCGACAATGAACATTTGGACTTGACAAATAGACTAATCTTTGCAGCCCTATATGTAATACATGGCAAATATCGGGCAGAATAAAAATAAAAAGATACTAAGAAGAAAACTGAAGAATAATCTCCACAAAAATACTGTATATCCATACATATACATATAAAAATGTATGTGCGTGTGTTTACACATATCCCCGGTGAGTATATTTCATCCTGGTTTGTAGAGATGTGAGAGTGGAGCTTCACAGCAGCAGTCACACTGTATGTTCTTGTTACTTCACGATTCCACCACTTGCCTTCAGCACAAGTCTCTGTGCTAGCATATGGCTTCTTGTACTGTCTGTCATTCCAGCTGGAAGACATGGTGGAGTGGCCTGAGGGCCACATGTGTGACTTCATATGTTTGTGCCAGCTCCCCTGCTGTAAAGGAGCCGCAACCTCTCAAACTCTGGCTTATTTGTGCTTCCGCCTCAGCAGAATAATCATGAGACGCTGGTGTGGGTCCGCCAACCTGCAAAGGTCACAGCAGCGGTGGACGCTCCGTCTTAGCTTGGGCAGAAGAAGGAAAGCTGGAGAGTGAAATGAGGGGGGAAAAATGCAGGAGGGGAGAGAGAGTGTACTTCACGCTTCGCTGACTTACATTGTCATCAAAAGTTTCAAGAAAATAAAAATAACTATTTTTGACATGAAACTTCAGGCTATGCAACAGTGATTTAACCACGGTTAAACATTTATTGAGTTGCATTTAGGCTGCTTTCCCACCTACCTCCTTTTTTTGTCTGGACTTTCGGAACTGTCAGTTCTGGACTAAAAGCACAAAATTTGGAGGTTAGGTTTTCTCTCTCTAGACGTCCACAACAAAGTTGAGGAAGGCTATCTTCACCCATTTAGCAACAGACGAAGAAAGGAGACAGTGCTATGCCGAAATTCACTCCCCTCCCCTTGCCCATGTGCATAAATCTGTATCTACTGTAATTGTAGAACTGTTAACCCTCATTTAAAACAGAAATAACATGAATTAGTGCTGGGCAATTTTCATGATTAATGAGTAATAGCGATTTTATCTTTTCAATCTAAAATATCTGAAAACGCTACTCATTTCTGAAGTGTTTATCCGGCGCCTACCTTAGACGAACACGCACATACTTTATAAACATTCCGCTGAGGATTAAGCTCGTACTGGAAAAAGTTCCAGCACTGTTCCAGCACTTGCAACACGAACACCTGGTGGGATAAAGCATATATTTAGCTAGAAAAACATTGTAGTGTTTCTAAAAACTGGAGCGTCATCACTTTCCAGTAAAGATCCGTGATTAATTGTGAAAAACAATAATAATCTGTCCTTTAAAGTTTCTTCTTAGACTTGTTTAGGACGTTATTTCTCAATTTTTAGTCACAAACCCAGTGTTGGTCAGTGTATGAGTAACTCAGCAGCTGTGGGCTGTGGGCAGCATGGGCTTGTAAAAAATCCTTTTACTCAATGAGTCGACTCAATCCAAAGCGTCTGAACACCAAAGAGGTCACATAATTTTTTTTTTTAAAGGTAAACCACATTTTGAACCATTTCTTTTCTACTGTAGTTTAATTTTTAGTAAAGGAGAAAAATCGATTAAAATCGAAAATCTGATTTTTTGTGAAATTTTTTTAGGCCAAAATCGCCCAGCACTAACGTGAATTTAAGGCTACTCTGTTACGCTCATTCTGCTGCATGATTTAGAGCTTAGATTCTCTGCCCGAACCCGACCTGACCCGAGGCCCGACCCGAAATCGATGTAGGCATCTGTTTTTTAATTATATTTTTATTTTTAAATAAAATAACGAAAATAACGAAAACTGAAAGTGAAACTAAACTAATTTATTTATAAGCGCTGTTTTCACTACCGCAGTTGTACAGCGGGGGGTGTTGTGCCGATTCTGTCCACGAAGCGACCGCGGTCACGCCATCTGCACTTAGAAAACGCTCGGTTGCGCTATCTACACCGAAAACTGGAGTGCGCGTCTAAGCCGTGTTTTACTGTAGCAGCGTGCACAGCGCACCCGGAGGAGCAGAGACTGGCGCTTCTCGTGCAGACTTTGACTTGCAGAACTGTGTTTAGCTGTTCTTAAAAATCATTTTAATTAAATAATAGTTCTATGCTTCTATGTTTCAGTGTTAATTAACATAATTCTGATCATATTTCGCTCATTCAATCAGCCCGAAAACAGCCAGTTTATGGGGCGGGTCGGGCTCGGGCTCATGATGACAGTTTATGGTTCGGCTCGGGTTGGGTGGGGTCGGAATTTTTGGGCCCGATCTAACCTCTAGCATGATTTGCCTGAACGGCAAAACATGGGGAGTTAGTTACTGGCAGGGAGGCACAATTCAGCACGACACCCAGACAGGCAACTTGCTGAACTCTTAACATTCTCAACAAACCAGTTAGTTTGAAGTATAGGGACATAGTGTACATGGGTAATGAAGACAGCATTCAGCCACATTAGCTATTCTAGATGTATACAGTGTAACAAAGACATGAACTTTAAAATGCACTCTGACTCCAGTCCAGACTTTCAGGTGTAAAAATACTGACTGAAACAACTGAAGCTATCTACTATTAATAGTTGTATCCTAATACATAAAAACCTTAATGAGTAATTAATTTTTTAAATAGCTAAGTTTGCATGATAAATCATGTTGTAGACTTTATTTTCCAAAATGCTCTGTAATCCTGGCATATCCCTTGCTCTATAGTGTATAAAGGGTAGTTTAGTTTTATTTGACTCTTTTCTTGTACATGCTGTTGTTTAAAGCACACTTGCTGGTAATGTTTGGCTGCAAAGTTGATAAAGACATGAGCGCTGAAAAATGCAGGCATCACAACATGGGGTAAAATGTGTATTATATGCCTGGCATTATTCCCTAGGTAGTGCTTTTGTCAGTTGTTCATTCATTTCAGAGTTTTTTTTGCCAAGAAAAACAGCAGGATCTAAACAGCATCAATTTAACATGTTAAGTTTTTACAAAACCTCAAATAAAGCTTATGTAGAGTGCTGTGCAAATGTGCAAGATAAAAAAGACTCAGAGTAAATGATGTAGAAAGCTGTTTATGTAGACCTTATGCATTTGCTTAGGATTTTTTTGCGCTAGTAATGCATACATTTAAAATACATAAATAAAATAATAATGTGATTTTAAACAGCTGATCTCAACAAGTGATTAAAATCATGATTTGGTACAAAAGCATTGACCAGACAGAATGAAATATATTTGGTTCATACTGTCTGATAGTAAGGATTTCAACATGCAGGCAGCTTTGGAATGATAGGATTATTATTATAATTTACTATTTACTTTTGTTTAGTTTTGTTTGTTCTGTTTTTTTACTCTCTCTCCTCTTCTTTTCAAGGCGCTACATTTGATGTGGCGATGCGTTTCCTGTGCGAGTGTCCGTGGAAGAGGCTGCAGGAGCTCAGGTCTCTGTTACCCAACGTGCCTTTCCAGATGCTTCTGAGAGGAGCCAATGCTGTAGGATACACCAACTACCCGGACAATGCTGTGTACAAGTGAGCATCACACACACTTTTTCACGACCTCATTCAGATTACTAAAGGATTTGAAATCTAGCCCAAAATTGATGTATTGAAATGTTATGTAGTAATAAATAATCCATTATGGTGAAAATAAATGTAAAAAATATGTATTTTTTATTATTTAGTAATCAAGTTGTGTTGTGATGTAACTGTTAATTTAACATGTTTTAGTTAAAGCAAACGTTTGCATGCTAAAGTTTTTCAACTTCTGCTACGAATGCATTTTTTAATTCATAGAAAAACTATTTTGTAAACATCTGTAGATGTAAAAAAAAAAATTTAAATTGGTAAAGAATTGACTTCTTTAAACCTTACAAAGTTTAAAATGTGCTTCACATATGCACCTCTTTTACAAATAAAGGTTCCCCTATGATTTTGTCTAAAGAATCCTTCAAGGAACGTTTATTTTTAGAACTATTGCATAGGGGTGGGAATCGTTTACTATCTCACGATTCGATTCGATTCCGATTTTGGGGGCCACGATTCGATTCAAAATCGATTTTTGATTCAAAACGATTTGAATTATAAAAATTTCTGCTTCTGGCTTATGAATCTTATTGAAAAAAAAACCCTCCATAATATACACTGGTCCTGGAGCAGGTAATGTGTTACAAAAACAATAAAATGTGCAGGAATGTGGGTCCTCAGTGACAGAGGAATCACTGGGATATCACAATGACGTTAATGAACAATAAATAAATAATAAATAACACTGCTTTATTACCAGGCTACTAGCGGTGGTGTGTAGGTGACGCTGCTGGGCTGATGTGATGATAGCAGTGGAGCGCTAAAGTTCAGGAGCAGCTGCTGATTAACTAGTTAATTTAAGGTCGTTGTATTTCTTCAGAAAGGGGGCAGGAGGTGGAGAAATTAATTCATATGGTCCATTCCTTAATTCCTCTGTGATGAGGAGCTGAAATTAGCTCTGATTAGCTTATTGTATTTTTCCGTTCCGCCTTAAATGCTGCAGCCCGCTGCCACCTGTAGCGTTATTTAAGGTGGAACTGGAAAGTTAGCTAGTTAGCTAGCTAACAGTTACTGAAACTAACTACTAGCGATCTTTTTTATGCTTGTTATGAAGCATTCTGCCATAAAACATTGAAACTACACGTTAATCTAATGTAATATAGTGCTTGTTCTGCCATCTTACCGGTGATTCTCAAACACCTACGCTCTGTGTGTGTCTGGAAGATCTCCGTTTGAAAGGACAAGCGCTATCCCCAGGGTTGCCAGGTCCAACAAAAATACCCAGCCCAAAATCAGTCTAAAACCCGCCCCTCAGAATCGATTTTGGGACATTTTAAATCGATTCTGAATCGTAGTAAATGAGAATCAAGATTCTTATGTGAATCGATTTTTTGGCACACCTCTACTATTGCATATATCGTATTTTTCGTATTATATGGTGTGCTTAAAATCCTTTAATTTTCCCAAAAATCAACAGTGCACCTTATAATCCGGTGCGCCTTATGCATGAATTTTACCAGTCAGGTTGTAAGGAGCAGTAAAACCACTCCAGTTTCAGTTTAGTTCTCCAGCATCGTGGCTGGAGCAGTATTAGCATTAGCCGCTAACTGCACTGAGCGTTTAGCTCTTTCACCGTTCAAAGGTGAGTATTATTTGTCTGTAACCTGCTGCTAAACCTGGCTAGCACCACTGGAGCAGCATTAGCATTAGCCACTGACTGTGGTAAGCACTAGCACTTTCGCCGTTCAGAGGTGAGCATATCGTACTCTAGTCTGCGAGCTGGGTGGCATTTACTAGTGGTTAGCCGCTAATGCTAATACTACTGCATCTAGCCTTAGTGAAAATCTGAAAATCAAAGCTTGGTTAAAATAAATGGAAGCGCTTTACTCACCCAAATGAACAGTTTTCAGTGTGTAGATTAACATCCAGTGCTCGTTTGATTTTAAAAGAAAAATGTTTTTACAGTTTTGTTTACTTAGCTTAGCCCCACCACCACCTCCCAGCGGCGTGACCTGCTAAATTAAAGGGAAACCATGCAGACACCCCTGTTCCTTACTATTGTTGCATAATGCTCCTTATAATCAGGTGCATCTTATAGTGCAAAAATTAGGGTAACTCCAGTATAAAGTGAAATAAATAAAACTTCAGACACCAAAATCTCATAGAAAACAGACTTTTCACCATAACCATTAAGTTGTTGTACACAATGTTATTTCACCTGTGCCCTTTGCTCTAGGTTCTGTGAGGTGGCCAAAGAGAACGGGATGGATATCTTCCGGGTCTTCGACTCTCTGAATTACCTCCCCAACATGCTGCTGGGTATGGAGGCAGCGGGTGCAGCAGGAGGGGTGGTGGAGGCGGCCATCTCGTACACAGGAGACGTGTCTGATCCCATGAGACAGAAATACTCACTGGACTACTACCTGAAACTGGCTGACGAGCTGGTGAAAGCTGGAACGCACATACTGTGCATCAAGGTGCGGAATGCAGAGATCTGACATATATACTACTACTGCAATGATATTTAGAAAGAAGCTAAAAAATACCAGGAACAATAAATGATTGATCATGTGGACTGATAAATGTGCACCTCTTGGTCATCTACACATACAGAAGTAGTGTATAATGGGGTTCAATGTAAGCAGTGTATGGATGGGCATTGTCTTGTTCACCAAAAGGTTCACCAAAAGGTTCACCAAATAAAGACCAAAGGTGGCACCAGGCCATCTGTGATCTAGGACAAAAAAGCAGGACTCACTGCTTGACAATCTGACATGACTACCCACCAAGTTTCATTCCTGACAGTTGATTCCTTCTGTTTTTTTTTTGTGGTATACTGCTCTGAAAAAATGACCACTGATTTAGCTATTTATAGGCAAATGTTTAAGTAAAATGAACATTTTTGTTTTATTCTGTAAACTAAGGACAACATTTACAATAACAAAAAAATATGCAGATCTTTCAGATCTCAAATAATGCAAAGAAAACCATTCATATTCATGAAGTTTTAAGAGTTCAGAAATCAATATTTAGTGGAATAACCCTGGTTTTCATGTTTTCAAGTTTTCATGCATCTTGGCATCATGTTCTCCTCCATCAGTCTTACACACTGCTTTTGGATAACTTTACACCACTCCTGGTGCAAAAAATTCAAGCAGTTCAGTTTGGTTTGATTGCTTGTGATCATCCATCTTCCTCTTGATTATATTCCAGAGGTTTTTAGTTTGGTATAAGCAAAGAAACATGTCAAGTGGTCTCTTAATTTTTTTTCCAGAGCTGTATATGTTTATATATAACAGTGTAGCAGTTCTGAAGACTTTCTGCAGAATGGTGCTGGTGTATCTGTAAGCTCTGTAGGTCAAGTCCTCTTATTGTATTGCTGACGTTTCCTCTTTCCCACTCTTATCCTCAGTCCTGCTTTTACCACTTCACTGCCACCTACACACACTGTACTTCTGCTCGAGTGTGTCTGTCTCTCTGTTACCCGTACACCAACTTAAACTTTCTATTACGCTCTCTCCGTCTCTCTGCAGGACATGGCAGGGCTGCTGAAACCGGAGGCCAGTCGTTTGCTGATCGGTTCTCTGAGGGACCGTTTTCCTGACATGCCCATTCACGTGCACACTCACGACACAGCAGGAGCTGGAGTGGCTGCCATGCTGGCGTGTGCTGAAGCCGGAGCGGACATAGTGGACGTTGCAGTGGACTCTATGGCCGGCATGACCTCACAGCCCAGCATGGGGGCTATAGTAGCCTGCACTAAGGGAACCAAGCATAATACAGGTGAGTAAGAGTAATCATATGCATATTAATAATAGTCAAAATTAGTCATTCAAGCCACCAGTTCCACTGACATATTTCTCATTATTCAAATGATCACCCATATCATGCTCTGTAACATTTATTCAGTATTAGCACATACACTGTACAATGCTCCTTAATATATATATTCACAAAAGCGCTCTATAATGTTCCCTTACATGTATTAATAATCAAAACTTCTTTATTATACTCTAAATGTTCATATTTAATGAAAGCACAATTTATACTGAAAAAAAATGATACTGAACAAAAGCGCTCTACAATGCTCAATTATATTTATTCATAATCAAAACTGCTTTATTATACTCTAAATATTCATATTAACAAAAGCGCTCTGTAATGCTCCATTATATTTATTCATAATCAAAACGGCTTTATTATACTCTTAATATTCATGTAAACGAAATTGCTCTATAATGCTAAATGATATTTATTCATAATCAAAACGGCTTTATTATACTCTTAATATTCATATTAATAAAATCGCTCTATAATTTTACATTATATTTATTCATAATAAAAATTGCTTTATTATACTCTTAATATTCATATTGACAAAAGTGCTCCATAATGCTCCATTACATTTATTCAAAATCAAAACTCCTTTATTATACTCTAAATATTCATATTAACAAAATCGCTCTATAATGCTCTATTATATTTATTCATAATTAAAACTGCTTTATTATACTCTAAATATTTATATTAACGAAAGCGCTCCATAATGCTCCAATATATTTATTCATAATCAACACTGCTTTATTATACTCTAAATATTTATATTTACAAAATCAGTCTATAGTGCTCCATTATATTTATTCATAATCAAACTGGCTTTATTATACTCTAAATATTCATACTAACAAAATCAGTCTATAGTGCTCTATTACATTTATTCATAATCATAACTGCTTTATTATACTCTAAATGTTAATATTTATTAAAAGTACAATTTATACTAACCAAAAATTATACTAAACAAGAGCTCAATAATGCCCTGTTATATATTTGTTTGTAATAATGCACTTTAATACTCTAAATGCACTGTAATGTGAAGAAAAGTACCCTATAATGATCCGTGAAATCGTAAGTAAAGTGCTCTATAGTGCTCTTAATTGCTCATGAGTAAAACAAATATCTCCAAAATCCTTTAATGTTATAAGTAAAAAAAAAAATGTGCAACATAATGTTTGCAGTTTAAAGGAGTGCCTAAAATGCTCTGTAATGTTTGTAAGAATATGTTCTCTATGTAAAGTTCTCTATAGTTTTTCGTAATGTTCATAATTAAAAGAAGTAGCCTTTAATGTTTCGTAATGTTAGTAAGTAGGAAAAGTGCTCTATGTTTCAGAATGTTCATAAGTTAGAAATGTGTTCTGTTTGGCTCCAGAATGTTTATTCTTTAAAAAGGTGCTGTGTAATGCTTCATAGCATTCATCATTACTTTAACAAACATTAGGGAGCATTATATAGCTGTTCATAACATTTAAAAAGTACTTGATAGTGCTTCAAAATATTTTGTAATTAACAAAAGAGTACTGTTAAACAAAAAGTTTAAAAGTCATAGTAAAAATTCATCAATTCTCAACAACACCTTTCTGTAATCCTCTATAATGTCAAATCATTTATTAACAGCAGTGCTTTATTTTGCTCTGTAAAATTCATATATAATCTGCTGAACATTAATTGTTAAGCTTCTGTGGATTTATTGCATCATATATTGAATAATTTGAATAGTGAGTGTAATGGGTGACGTAGGCATGATTATTTGATTCACTGTACAATAGACAATTTGATAGATTTGTTAATTATAGAAGTTAGGTTATTTGCAGTGCTCATGTCTATCAGTTACTATGTATTATGTTAAGAAAGCCTATAAACCTAATAGAAAGCAGCGAGGTAGATATTTGAATACAGAGAACCACACGCAGGATAACTGTGAATAAAACAGAACGCTACTAACAGTCAGCTGGAACTGTTTCAGTAAAATTTACACACACACACACACACACACACCCCTCCACCTTGTTGATTAATTGATTGCGCTGTAGCTCCTCTGCTTTTCTGCTTTGTTTTTCCCCATCAAAGTGTGGCCCGCTCTTGTGCCAGGGCATTGTGGAGGAGAATACGGCTCCCGGTTTTGGATTAAATTCGCTCTCGTGTGGCGAGTGTGCGCTGTCACCTCTTTGTTTTTGTAGAACACCACTTACCCCTGCATTAATGTCCCCTGTTATGACACGCCTCCATCAGGGCAAGAGAGCACATTCCAAATAACTGCACACTCCATTAAACCCATTTTACAAGCCTGGGCACTTGTGGCTGTTTGCTTAATTGAAGCACCTTCTTTGTTCCCTGTTGTTGTTGTGTGTGTATTTGCTTTTTTGTTAATTTTTCTATTAGTTTTTATTATTATTATTGTGGTATTCATTCTTCTTGGTGGGCTCATTTCTTTCTGCATGCAGATTTTGATTCTCTTCTCAAAACCCAGAGCCTACGGTGGTCTGGGAATGTCAGCCATTACTGAACAAACTCGTGAACAGATTGCAGACAAACAAAAGCTGTCGTAAAGACGTGCATGAGCGAAAGAGTGAAAGAAAGCATGTGTAGAGAAAGAGAGAGAGAGAAAGAGGGAAACCAAGGGAGAACGAGAGAAAAGGGCAGCAGAATGTGCCGACATGGTTTAGATGCGGTGTGTGACCCCTTGACCTTTCTTTAATTGTGACATTACAGCAACTGCTGGTGCTTAACCTCGGCTTATTAGCCTGGCGCTTTGCCTCGCCGGGTGTGTGTACGAGGCTGCGTGAGAGCTTTTAGGTCACTGGACTGTCCACAGCGACTGTAGCCACTACACATGGCTGACTTCAGGAGCACCTCATTAAAACAGCACCTGATAAAGTCTAATCGTTAGACGCTCGTGCTGGATAAGTAAACATCACTAATGGTCTTGAAAATGATCACAATGTAGATGTTTATTTTATTTCATTTATTTTTTTATATATTTATATATGTGTTATTTACTGTTATGAACCTGATAAACTGAATTAATTGCCTTAAGCAAACAAAAACCACCACACTGCCAGAGCTTTCAGAATAAATTTCAGACATCTACACTCTCTACAGTATCTCTAGAGTATCTTAGATACGTTAGTAAATGTATGATTTGGACATTAATAGATATCATTCATTTCGCCATTACTGAATTAAAGAAACTGCCTATATTTATTAATTTATGTTTTTTGTAGTGGTGTTAATTGTTTTAAAAAAATGTAATCAGATTAAACACAACAATATTTTGTGATTAACTGTTATTAGTTACAATTGTTCTTCTTAAGATGCAAGTTTGTATAGTGTATATTTAAATATAAATAAAACGAATGTAACAATGTAAAATGCAATTATATTTATATTAGTGGTGTTTTTTTAAATATTAGTATTATGCATATGTATGTTTAAGGGGAGATAAAACCAACATGGGGCCCTGGATTAAAAAAAAAGCATGATTAATTAGAAAGAGGAAACATTTTGCTTATTTATTATCAAAGGGCGTTCTTTACAGCTGTAGTTAGTTTCTATTGTCCGGATCAGTAGATGAGCTTGTTTACTTGGAGCGCACCAATAAACCATGTGAGCACATTTTCTCCTCTGATTGGTCAGAGCTTTTAAACACAGTGTTTTGAATGGGACATGCAGTGCAGATGTATTAGTCAAAGTCAAAGTGTTTTTTATTGTCATTTCAGCTATATACAGAGTACACAGTGAAACGAAACAACGTTCCTCCAGGGACCATGGTGCACATAAACACAGTGTAGACAGAACAATAGTGCAACAGTACAAAAGTGCAGACAGACAATACAACACAATACAAACAAAGAATAATAAATAACAAGACAGTGTGCAAATTATGCAGTGTGCAAAAAAGACCAGTGAGGTAGTAATTACCTCTATTACACAGTGTACAATAGAGTCCAGTGAGGTAGTAGGGTTTTTAGTGCTTTCCATTTTCTGGGGTAAGTGGGGTAAGAGTGTGTGTGCATGTACAGAAAAACCATCAGTTCAGTCTCTGCAGTTGAGGAGTCTGATGGCTTGGGGGTAGAAGCTGTTGCAGAATCTGGTCGTGCTGGACCGGATGCTGCGGTACCTTCTTCCCGAAGGCAGGAGGGAGAACAGTCTGTGTGAAGGATGGGTGGGGTCATTCACAATGCTGGTTGCTTTGCGGATGCTGCGGGTGGTGTAAATGTCCGTGATGGAGGGGAGAGAGACGCCAATGATCCTCTCAGCTGTCCTCACAATACGCTGGAGGGTCTTGCGGTCAGAGACGGTGCAGGTCCCAAACCAGGCAGTGATGCAGCTGCTCAGGATGCTCTCAATGGTCCCTCTATAGAAGAGTGTGAGGATGGGTGGAGGGAGACGGGCCTTTCTCAGCTTCCGAAGGAAGTAGAGACGCTGCTGGGCTTTCTTGGCTGTAGAGCTGGTGTTCAGGGTCCAGGTGAGGTTATCTGCTAAGTGGACACCAAGGAACTTGGTGCTCTTAACAATCTCCACAGAGGACCCGTCGATGTTGAGTGGAGAGTGGGTGTGTTGTGCTCTCCTGAAGTCAACAACCATTTCCTTTGTCTTGTCCACATTCAGGTGAAGGTTGTTGACTGTACACCAGTCTGTCAGCCGCTGCACCTCCTCTCTGTATGCTGACTCGTCGCCTTTGGTGATGAGACCCAGCACGGTTGTATCATCGGCGAACTTGATAAAGCTGTTAGAACTGTGTTTTGCAGCACAGTCATGAGTCAGCAGGGTGAACAGCAGAGGACTCAGGACACTGCCCTGGGGGGCCCCAGTGTTCAGTGTGATGGTGCTGGAGATGCTGCCCCCGAACCGGACTGACTGGGGTCTCCCCGTCAGAAAGTCCAGGATCCAGTTGCAGAGGGGGGTGTTGAGGCCGAGCGAGCTTAGCTTCCTGATGAGGTTCTGTGGGATGATGGTGTTGAATGCTGAACTGAAGTCTATAAACAGCATTCTGACGTAAGTGTCCTTCTTCTCCAGGTGGGTGAGGGAGAGATGAAGGGTGGTGGTGATGGCATCGTCCGTGGAGCGGTTGGGACGATACGCAAACTGCAGGGGGTCCAGTGAAGAGGGCAGTCGTGTCTTGATGTTCCTCATGACTAGCCTCTCGAAGCACTTCATGATGATGGGTGTAAGTGCAACGGGACGGTAGTCATTGAGGCAGGACACTGTGGACTTCTTCGGCACGGGAACGATGGTGGCACGTTGGGACAGTGGCGCTGCACAGGGAGATGTTGAAGATGTCCGTGAGAACATCTGTCAGCTGGTCTGCGCACTCCCTGAGCACTCTGCCGGGGATGTTGTCTGGTCCTGCAGCTTTTCGTGGGTTGACTCTGCGCAGAGTGTTCCTCACATCCACTGCAGTCAGGCACAACACCTGCTCGTCCGGCTTGGGCATGGTCTTTCTCACCATCGTGTTGTTTTGTGCCTCAAACCGTGCATAAAAGTTGTTCAGGGCATCAGGGAGGGAGGCATCACGTTCACAGGACGGTGGCATTGTCCTGTAGTTGGTGATTGCCTGGATGCCCCGCCACATACGCCGCGCGTCACCCGTGTCCTTGAAGTGGCTGTGGATTCTCTGGGCGTGTGCGCGCTTTGCCTCTCTGATGGCTCTTGACAGGTCGGCTCTCGCTTTCCTCAGGGCCACCTTGTCACCCACTCTGAAGGCGGAGTCGCGGGTCCTCAGCAGCGCACGTACCTCAGCAGTCATCCAAGGCTTCTGGTTTGGGCGTGTAGTGATGGTCTTGGAGACAGTGACATCATCAATACACTTGCTGATGTAGCCAGTGACTGATGCTGCATACTCCTCCAAATCAACAGAATCGCCTTCAGTAGCAGCCTCCCTAAACATGTCCCATGCAGTGCACTCAAAACAGTCATGAAGGGCAGAGATGGAGCCTGCCGGCCAGGTTTTCACCTGCTTCTGAACTGGTCTGGAGCGTCTGATGAGTGGTGTGTATGTTGGAGTCAGCCAAACACACATGTGGTCCGAGAAAGCGAGGTGGGGGCGGGGCTCCGCCCGGTACGCGCTGGGGATGTTTGTGTAAACAAGATCCAGCGCGCTCGCTCCTCTCGTTGTAAAGTCCACATGTTGATGGAATTTAGGGAGCACTGACTTGAGATTTGCGTGGTTGAAATCTCCGGCGATAATAAACAGTCCGTCTGGGTGTTTGTTCTGCAGATCGCTGATAGACCGATAGAGTTCACACAGAGCCTCTTTAGCATTAGCACCAATGCTAGCGCTGGGTGGGATGTAGACAGCAGCTATTAGCACGGCGGAGAACTCCCGTACTAAATAAAAAGGTCTGCACTTGACTATCAGGAACTCCACCAGCGGAGAGCAGTGTTTGGCGACAGTCACAGCGTTGTTACACCATTCCGTGTTGATGTAAACACACACGCCTCCACCGCGGGTCTTCCCGGATAGAGCCGCGCTCCTATCCGCTCTGAACGCGGTTAGCCCGGCTAGCTGAATGGCGCTGTCCGGAATGTTGTCGTTCAGCCACGATTCCACAAAAACCAAAGCACCAAAGCATTAAAGAGAGTGTTGTGGCTGCAAGCAGTGAACGCTGCACATTACTACATGTGTAAACAGCAGGAAGCAGCAGAGAAAAAGTTTGTTCATATTAGTATGTTTTCTGGCTAGTATATCAGATTAAAATGCGCCTTATTTTTAGTCTATTTGATAGCTGGGTCGGATCAAGACCAGATCGCATTCTCACCACAAGCGGGCAGTTCATGTGCATTGGGCAGGTCAGATTTCGTTGGGAGTTGGTGTAAAAATTGGTGGCATAATTAACTTCCATTAAAAATTCTGATTTCAAAATAATCGTGTGCCTTAAAGCTTTAACGTTGACAGCCCTAGTTTTTTTGACAACTACAATTAAAACAATATTTATTGTGTGTTGTAAACACTTCAATTTTTTTTATATCCCAGCAGTCAAAACAACAAAGCACAGCACATGTACCTCATCGTTGCTACTATTCTAATAATGAATTTACTTCAACACTGCTACTCTAGTCACATGCTGCCTTTACCTACCTTAGCATTGTAATTTGAGTCAAAAAATTACCTCATCTGTGCTATTTTAATTATTATTGTACCTCAGCAGGGATACTTACATGAGCAAAATTTACACAGAGAAAGGCAGGCAGAGATTTGGTAATTAAATAGATGCTAAGGCTAGTTAAATTAGCTAGTTAGCAAGCTACTTCTGCTAATTTTACTATCCTAAATAGCTCTGTATAACTCCTATCTTTCAGCTATAAAACAGATACCATGTGTAGTAAGTAATGCTTGATGCTTTAAAAAAGTCCTTTCAGATGAACTTCAACTACTTTTTTTTTTGTTTGCCATACCGCCACAGTTCCATTTGAGAGGAATAAAGATTACTTGAAGAAATGGATATTTTTACACAGTGGCAGCTGGTCAAAATATTGGATGTGAGTGCTAGAATATACAACATACGCATCAGTAGCTGATGCAGTGTAGCATCACATTTGAACATAATTTGCTTATTTGCTGCTAAAGCTGAATTATATCACAAAAAAATCAGCTCCCTCACAGACTCCCGGAAACTTATTTGCTACATTCAAAACACTACTCAACCCTCCACCTCCTCCTCAGGCTACCTGCCTTACGGCTGAAGCCCTTGCCTCATTCTTTACTGGGAAAGTGGCAGCTATCAGCAGACAGTTTACTGATGCGACATGTAGCAGTCCTACATCATGCTCTGCTGCCCGGTATCCCTCTACCGAAGGCGTCGCTTTCTCCTCGTTCGTTCCTCTCACTGAGAACGAGACACTGGCTCTCCTAACGCGTAGCCGTTCTACTACGTGTCCACTTGACCAAACCATTGCACCTGCAATCATTCCGGCTATTACTCACACGATCAATGCCTCTTTAACATCTGGTGTGTTCCCGACTGCTTTTAAACAAGCACAGGTCACACCACTGCTTAAAAAGCCTTCTCTCAACCCCGCCCAGGTTGATAACTACAGACCGGTCTCACTACTGCCTTTTCTTTCTAAAACATTAGAAAGAGCAGCTCTCAATCAAGTCTCTGGCTTCCTCACCCAAAATGACCTCCTGGACCAGAACCAATCTGGTTTCAAGAAAGGGCACTCTACTGAAACGGCTCTGTTGGCTGTGACAGAAGCGTTAAAAACTGCTAGAGCTGCAGGACAGTCCTCAGTGCTCATTCTGCTGGACCTCTCGGCTGCTTTCGACACAGTCAACCATGACTTCCTCCTAACTATACTCTCGAACATGGGGATCTCAGACAATGCGCTGTCATGGTTCAGATCGTACCTCACTGGGCGCTCGTTCAGGGTGTCATGGCAAGGACGGCTGTCCCCAGCCCACTCGTTACCCACTGGGGTTCCCCAGGGTTCGGTACTGGGACCTCTTCTCTTCTCAATATACACTACCTCTCTAGGTCGGGTTATCCGCTCACATGGTTTTTCCTACCACTGCTTTGCTGACGACACTCAGCTATACCTGTCGTTCTCACCAGATGATCACTCAATCTCTGCACGAATATCACAGTGTCTCTCAGACATATCCGCATGGATGAAGGAACACCACCTCCAACTAAACCTCTCAAAGACTGAACTTCTGGTCATACCAGCAAAACCTTCTATTCAACACAACTTTGCCATAACCATCGACTCTCTCTCTCTCACCGACAAAGGTTGCTAGGAACCTGGGTGTCATGGTTGATGACCAGCTTCTCTTCACGCACCATGTGGCCTCAGTTGCTCGGTCCTGCCGCTTTGCGCTTTACAACATCGGAAAAATTTGACCGTTTCTGACGCAACAGGCCACCCAACTCCTGGTACAAGCTGTGGTAATCTCACGCCTCGATTACTGCAATGCCGTACTAACTGGCCTCCCGGCCTGTGTAGTAAAACCACTACAGATGATTCAGAATGCAGCAGCACGTTTGGTCTTCAACCAACCAAAACGGGCACATGTCACTCCGCTGCTCATTGAGCTCCACTGTCTACCGGTTGCTGCTCGCATCAAATTCAAAGCGCTTACAATCGCCTACAAGGTGATGACAGAACAGGCTCCTTCCTACCTGCACTCGCTCCAGAAGGCTTACGCTACCTCCCGGCCGCTGCGCTCCTCCAATGAACGTCGCCTCGCTTTGCCAAACACTCACACAAAGCAATCCAGACTGTTCTCATACAGAGTTCCCCAATGGTGGAACAAACTACCTTCCACTACCAGATCAGGAGAATCTCTCGCTATCTTTAAGAAACTCCTGAAGACAGAGCTCTTCAAAGAGCACTTACTCTCCTAACACCTCTAAAAAACTAACTAATTCTAACCTCATCTCCTTCTTCCTCTTCTCTACTCCTCTATCCCATTATTTCCCTCTGACCTCCTTAAGGCCCTATCTATAGATGCTTTATTTTTAACTTCTATTATTTTTGTACTTAACCTCTTCTATTATTTGCACTTCAATATTGTAAGTCGCTTTGGACAAAAGCGTCTGCCAAATGTAATGTAATGTAATGTAATGTAATGTAATGAGAGCCCTTTTCTCAGCTGTAGCTGAGAACTGTTGTGTCTAGCTATATAAAATAAGTCTGCATTAAATATGGCCGTGAAATGAAATGTTGACAATTGTACAAAGTAAACAGAATCAATCAATTTCCAGAGTGCTGACTGATATGCATTATCTGTAAGACTCACACAATTTGGTCTAATCTCATTCTTATAGGTTACACTTTCTATTTATCACATATTTTACTGCACCTGTTCCCCTCAAAACAGCTTGCTGGTTAATAATTGAACACTGAAAATTTCCTACAGCAGCTGCCTGACCAGCTTTCAGTGATTACAACCCAAACAGCTAGTCAGTCACTTCAGACCAACATGCTAACCAGCTAGTCAGCCCCTTCAGCCCAGTAACTCGCCTGTCAGTCATTTCAGGAAAGCTCGCTAATTAGCTAATCAATCTCTTTAGATGAACATGCTAATGAACACGTCAGTCACATCAGGCGACCACGCTATCTAGCTAATCAGTCACCTCAGGCAAACACATTACCTAGCTTGTCAGTCACTTTAGAGCAATTACCATGGAATAGCTTGGACACAGCACTGCAGCTTTCAAAAGAGAATCCACCAGGTGGAGGACTAGTGCCCCTGCTGGCTGGATGTAAAGCTCCACCAATTTCATATGTCTTGAGGAGCTGCTAATCCTAAACCATATTTTTTCTATTAATAGGATAAATGTGTTCATTACACATTTAAGTAAAGTAATAAAACATACCAGTTCTGCTTAAAATTTGTATAAACATTATCTATTCCTAACCCATAAAAAAGCCCTTTTATTGTAGTAATTTCCGCCTCTGCTGTGGAAAACCAGGGTTCCCGTGGGTCCTTATAAAGTCATAAAATGTCTTCAATTAAAATCTGGATAATTAAGGTCTTAAATTGTCTTAAATTTACTTTAAATTTGCTGTAGGTATTAAAGTTTTAGATGGTGCGTTTAATGCCAGAGGAAAATCACATACTAACATTAACAACGAGTTACCGAAGAGAGAACTAAGGTTAGGGGAGAGCTAGCTAACATTAGCCGCGAGCTAGCTGACATTATTGCGGAGAGAACTGAGGTTAGCGTAGAGCTAGCTAACATTAGCCGCGAGCTAGCTAACATTACTGGGGAGATAACTAACGTTAGCGTACAGCTAGCTAACGTTACCAGGGAAGAGAACCAACTTTAGCAGAGCTAACATTAGTGGCAATATGACTAACATACTAACAACATTAGCGGCAAGCTAACTAGGTTACCGGGAAGAGAACTAGGGTTAGCGGAGAGCTAACTAACATTAGTGGTGAGCTAGCTAACATGTTGCGCATCACAATGGAACAAAATAAAAAAAAATACAATTGATAACAAATGCGTTTAAGTTTTGATTTTCAATACAATAAATTATTTTCTACTTACAAAATTATGTCTTCATTTTTGGATCTTAAATTATATTTATTGAGGTTAAAAAAAAGGTCTTAAAAAGCATTAAATTTGACTTTTAAAATGAAGCAAGAACCCTGTAAACCCAGTGCCCCTCCCAAACTACCCCTTTTTAGCCTTTTTCTAATTTCTGAATAAGAACTATATTTTTTAAATAAAAAGGATCTTTTCACACCTGTAGTTGGTTTTATGTTTCGGATCAGTTGATAAGTTTGTTTATTTGTAGCACACCAATAAACCACGTAAGCACATTGTCTCCTCTGATTGGTCAGAGCTGTCTATATCTGCACAGTGTGAAGCTGCATTAACACAGGGCACTAAAAATTAGCCACTGCGCTTTTAAACAGTGTTTTCACTGCTATCAGAGGGACACTGCTGCAGCTCTCAGCCAATCAGCTCTGCCTCCTGCCCTGCCTCTAAACCCATACATCACCCAGAGCCCGTCCCAAACTACCCCTGTCATTTTTTTTGTTGCTAATTTTAGTCAAACTTGAGCTGAAGGTGGAGTCAGCTAAAATCAGGGGGTTTAGTGCCCCTTTAATTATAAAAAAAAACAGCCAATATACCTCAAGCTGCTTAATTTTCATTTGCTAAACCTTTAAAAAAAACATGCTGTTAAAGACATGACAAAAGCATCACCACATCAATGCATTCTACAATACTTTACTAAAGTATTTTTAGTATTACTTAAGCATTAACTCAAGATTCTGCAAGAAAAAAAACGTCATGATTACATATTCTAGGTGCATTTTACGCCCAAAAAAAGAAATCTTATCTTGATTCCACTTTATCTCAACTATTCTATTTATTCCAGCTGCCTCTATGTTTACTTTCAACCAATTGTGTGTCTAGTGAATCTTATACCGCTCCCTGAAGTGTCCAGTCTAGTTCAAGGCTGGATAGCAATCTAAACATCCCATAATGCATGAAGTGTATACAGACCCTAGCATAAATACAAACAGTGGAACGGACGCCTGTGTTTGAATTTACTTATGGAAAAAATAGTTTAAAATAAAAATATAAGGGTGATCTATAAGTAGGAGGTATCAGCTGTGTAGGATACAAGTTCAGCACCTGAACTCTGAAATATGAAAAATTTGCTGAAAGATCTTTTGTATGAACAGGAGCATTTGTTGTTCTAAAACCTCTATAAACTCTTCAGGACTGATGCAGTGCATTTCCAGATGTTTAAGCTGCCCACACCATAGGCCCTATTGCAACTCCACACTATTAGATATGCAGTCTTTGAACTGTGCATCGATAATAAGCTGGACACTTTGTTTGAGTCCACAGGACATGGCATCTGTAAACTGTGGCTTCTAAAACTTTTGAAATACAGAATATTAACTTTTGAAATATTAAATTTGTAAAATTTGTATTGTTCACATGATTTTGAGTAAAAACTTAAGGAAATAAATATCTAATATGACCAAGACAGGTTTTATGGAATAACAGTATTTTAATATTACTTGCAATGTGGCATAGAGTAGAAATCTAGGTCAATCCAAAGACTTCAATCACTTTTCTGCTCAAGTTTTCATCTTGTACATTTCAATAATCTCAGCTTTCTACTAATATATTGCAGCATATTGACTAAAACAATTCATTACAATCACAAGGTTATACTATTACAACAAGTTTAAGAGTAATCATTATAGAAATACTCAACACCTTGTATAAAGCCCTTTTGATTTTCTCTTTTATGGGGAGTTCTCTGTGATTTTATTCCCGTCCAGAACAACTATGTACGTGTTTTTCTCAGACATCCTCCACACAAAAATTACAGGCAGAATTACCTACTGTTCTTCGCTGAACTCTGGTAATTTTATTTTCGTCCGGATGCACATCTCTGAGTTCCATGGAGATCCAAGTAAACACAACCGCGAGTGGAAATGGATGATCTACTGAACGCGATTTTATGTGACCAAGAAACCCTAAAACTCACTGCTCCTCCTGTTTTTTTTCAATTGCAGTCTGGATGCAAGCGTTTTATCACTGAGTAGAAACTAATCCCATCCAGATTGGGCTTAAGATGCACTTTTATTTATTTATTTATTTAATAATATATCATCATAATAATTTCTGTAGATCATTCTGCTTATTACTACTGACTTCTGACAGCTGTAAAAACTTAAACTTAAATATAAATAGTCTAGTCAGCATACATTCTTGCAGTTTGAGAAATTCCCAGGCTGGAGGGGGTGAGTAGTAGAGTAAGAAGTAGGTGTTTTATCCTCTGACTAGTACTGTACGTTTTTTCCTCCTCTGTCTCTGCGCTCTACCCTCTCTCTCGTCTTGCTGTTTCTGTCTGATTCACTCACATTCGTATAAATATGAGCGTGAACCACTCAACCTGCCTCTGCGTTGGCCAGCTGTGGTGTTTTCCTGCGCGGAGAGCGTCCTCCCCGTCTCCACCTCCCGAGTGCCTCGGCCTGTATCTTTCCCAGCAGCGCGTCGTGGGCGTGTGACTTCGCCAGCGAGAATCACATCAGAGCACTTGGCGCGATGAGGAGGCGTTCGCCGCTTTGTTGATTCGGATTTGTTTATCCCCGCCAGATTCCTTCCCGCGGCCCTATCTTCAGTTTCCGCTCCTGGAGATGTTGCCTAGGTAATTGAATTGTTGGGAGGCTGTCAGTTTCCCCGAGCAAATGTTGCTGTCAGCACTCCCCCCGCTGCATGACAATTTAGCGCCCGGCTGCCGCCTGTGCCACGCAGCATTCATCGCCAGCTTAAGATTCCAGATTAAGGACTTTTCTAGGCCACGTGGAACGGGCGCATTCAGAGGTGTCACATGTGTGGCCCACCCACTTTGTGTACTGTGGTCCTGTGGTGTGAAAATACTATAAAGATGAGAATGCCCTCCTGTGTGAGAGGCATTCTCATACACTTGACAGTAGAAAGAGCACAGATTCACAGCCAGAACAAAAAGACCCTGCAGCATGTAATACAGTTTAAGGGCCCGAAAGAACAATATGCGACACAGTAGCCGGAGCAGCGTAATAATAGCTGCAGTCAAGTGAAGTTATAATGAATGTAGCAGCTGAAATAAAGGTGAGTGTGTGTGTGCACGCGAAGGTTTTGATTAGCGTGCTTGTGTGCACGCCACAGCCAGCTTTTCTGCCTTTTCATGATGTGTAGTTCTGCAGGGTATGAGCAGCTTTTAAATCTGCTGGTCGGTGTTTTGATGTAGAGGTAGCTCTTATGAGACCCGAGTGTTTGTAGCTTTGGGTGGTTTTATGTCTTACCTTTTGTTGCCTTGAATTTATTGCAGCTGCTGTGTCGGCTTAGTTGATGGTAGCTCAGATTCTTTGGGAGTTTTGTGTATTTTCCGAGGTCCACTGTGGGTTGGGAGGAACCTGTACCCAAAAACAAATGGAGGAGGCAGCTCAGGACATGGGGAAGAGGGAAGAAAATGGAAAATGAAGAGTGAAGAAAGGGTTTAGGAATATACAGGATGTAGTTTGATGTTGGACCTACAAAGGATGTATTTAGAAAGCCTACAGACACAATGATCAAAATCCTGCAATCAGAGCTTGTAAAAGAAGAAACATTTTCAGTCTAGATTTGAAGATTAAGAGCGTGTCTGTCTCTTGAACAGTAACAAGCTTTATAATGGAATGATGCTTTTCCTGCATTGTTTTTTTGGTATCACTTTAAAATAAGACTACATTTATAAAGGGTTTATGAATGGTTTACAATTAGTTTGTTGATGGTTACTAATTAGGTTGTAAATGCCTTAAAAACCATTAATAATCAGTTATGACACATACATAGAAAGGGCAACAATGACCTGTTGTTTGCCAAATAGTGAACCCACAGCCATCTATATTGTTGCCCTTTCTACGTATGTGTTATAACTGATTATTGATTTAAACCATTAATAATAATGAATTGTAAACCATTTAGAAACCCTTAATAAAGGTAGTCTTATTTTAAAGTGGTACCGTTCTTTTATATATATATAATGCAAGGAACCAACTGTAGACCAGCATCTTGCTAATAGTACATTTATATATACCCATGGGTTGTAGGGCTTCAGAAGCTCCTCAAGATACAGTGGGGACAAACAATTGAGATTTTTAAATCTCTCAGCATTACTGTAGTTTAGCCCTGAGCATATAAATACGTGCCTCAGCTTCTCAGCTTCATTTAACAGTTTAGCAATACTACATAGTCCTCTAAGACTGACCTTAAAAAAGTTAGTTTACTCCTCCCCCACTTTTTTAAGAGCAATTGGAATCAAATATACAATATTAAGCCATTTGTCATAACAATTCCAGAGTCTTTGTTTCCTCCAGGGTAAAAAATAACAAACAAGAAACCTTAAAATGCCTCCACTGTGGACCTCATACTCACTGATTGGGTCACATGTCCCTCCATTTTCCCTGAAGTCATGGGTGATTTATATAATTTTCCCAAAAATTCAAGCCTAGGTGGTTGTTAAAGGTGCATGCTCTGTCCTTCAGGTTGTTAATTAGCCCAATTACTGCACTATCGCCAGGAAATCTGGCAATCCTAGCTGTTGCCATGCGTTTGCAATGTGCTTTAATGAACAGCAGATCTAGCTTTGCTTTGTATGTGTAGCCTGAAGTACACGGCCTGGTAATCTTAAGTATCAGATAGAAAGATATTTTCTTTTTTTTAATCTTCTTACCTTTTCTCTTGTCACTATGTTTGGGCTGCTCTCTGTGCTAAAACTGGGTGGTCAGGTGCAGATGGAGCTGTTAACTGTATTAAAAATACTGTAAACATTCAATGCTCAACACTGTAAAATAGTATTTAGACAAATTTATTCATCAGACATTTAGAAATGATAAACATAACAAGGTGTTGAATAGTTGGGTCCTGTCAGGTTCAGTCAAATATAAATACAGCTCTGGAAAAAATTAGAGACCAATTAAAATGATGAGTTTCTTTGATTTTACCAAATAGAAAACCTCTGGAATATAATCAAGAGGAAGATAGATGATCATATGCCATCAAACTATACTGAACTGCTTGGGTTTTGCACCAGGAGTGACATAAAGTTATCCAAAAGCAGTGTGTAAGACTGGTGGAGGAGAACATGCCAAGATGCATGAAAACTGGGATTAAAAAACAGGGTTTTCCCACAAAATATTGATATTTGAACTCCTAAAACTTGAAATGAGTATGCATTTCTTTGCATTATTTGAGGTCTGAAAGCTCTGCATTTTTTTGTTATTTCAGCCATTTCTCATTTTCAGCTAATAAATGCTTTAAATGACAATATTTTTTTTGGATTTTGGGAGAAATGTTGTCCGTAGTTTATAGAATAAAACAACAATGTTCAATTTACTCAAACATATACCTATACATAACAAAAAGTGGTATGTCTGTGCCCGAAACAGTAACAGAAATTTAATTCCAGAGTTGGGGACCTTTATGAGAGAACACTCTTCCTCCTGGATTGTGTTTTTTTTCTTCCAAATGAGAGAAATTGAGAGTAGGTCAGCATCGTGGGTGCAAAACGTGTAATAGAGTGTAGGGCTTAAGAGTTTCCTCAAGATCCATTGAAAGTATTGGAAGAAGGAGCAGAATTGAATTGGTAACCAGTATATGGGGGATGGGGGAATAGGTCTAATATGATTTCCCTGCTCTTGTGAGCACTCTAGATTTGCATGAACTTCAGCCAAGCAGAAGAGCATTACAGTCGTCCAGTTGATGGTAAAATGTGTGCACCAGCACTTCAGCTTCTTTTAAGGGAGGACATTTCACAGTTTGGCAGTTAAATATATAGATGGGTGAAGGCAGTTTGAATGTGCAGCATGTGTGTGCTGGATGCTTAGTTGGCCCCAGTTTGCAACATTTTCTAGCACATTATATGGGCATTAACAGTATACCACTTCAGTTTTGCTTCCCAATGTGAACACTTTACTTGCACTAAAAGTGCCCAGCACACTTAAAGTGCTCGATCTAAGATACAGGGGGTCTCTATTACACATGAACTCAAACAGGGCCTCTGTTGGGGAGAAATCATTGGATTTAGCAAATTACAGAAAACACATTTTTTCCTGGATAAACATGGACAAATTTAGAATTATACAGCATTAAATATATAAATCTCAGTAGCTGCCTTAAATCTACTATAGCTTCTGTGGTGCACATGTTTTGACAGTTGAAGGTTTTTACAAAATGAACAATTATATACATGTATTAGATTATTAAGTATTAATCCAGTGGAGCTTCAGAAGTTCCAAAATCCAAAGTCTTTTAATTTGCCGTTTCAACAAAAATTGTTTATTTGACAGCACTACTTGTATTGACACACACACACACTACAAGAGGAAAGTCAAAAGAGCTTGATGCAAATCTGTAAAGGGTGATCATGCATACCCTTTTTAAACATTTCACAATATCTGCAAATTCAAACACCAACAAACATGTTTTCATACTAGGGCTGCTTGATATTGGAAACATTTTTCATTGCAAATGTTCTTTTTTTCCACAATATATATCACAATATTAAACAATGCAGGGCTCACGTCCAGATTGATCAAGAGCTGAGACAGCCCAGCACTGAACACTCGAGGAAAACAGCAAAACAACAGTAATCGACCCTTTAATCAGGCATTTAAATGGCTTTTAAAAAGGTACATAAGAGCCTTTTTTCAGGATTCAAAGCATAAGTTTAGCTGTAACTGGAGATATCTGCGCAAAACTGTGCTGGACTGAGGTGCACAGCTTTTGACATGTACATTTACAAGCACGTGCCCAACCATGTGGAGGGAGGCCATGCGGTTACCATGTGTTTACTCTTGCCCCCTCCCCCTCCTGCTTCTCAGGCAGCAGCAGCCTGTCACTCACATAGACACAGAGACAACGTTGTGCATCTACTTCTTGTGTCAAGAATAAGTGACATCGCACATGCGCACTTTGTGATGACGATGCTTAAATTATATATCGTGAAGCCCTATTTCCCACAGTGAGGCACTTAATCCAGCTGTTAAACCTGATGGTGATTGCATCATGATCTGAAATCATCTGATCTGATCTAATCCCTACATTGCCATACTAACAGTCATGGAATCTCGTTGATGTGTTACCTCAGGCGATGACTTGGGAATGCCCAACCTGTATTTTTTGTTTGAGTTATGAGGTGTTATCTTGTGAGTAAAACGAAACAATAGCCAGTGTGCTCATGGCAAGCCAATGTAAATTATAAGAGTTTAAAGGAGGCTTGTTCATAGGAGCCACATGGATAGAACCTTCCTCCATCCACAGCATCACGCAGGTTCCAGACAGTATGTCTTAGAAGGCATTATTAACCATAGTGAACAGTAGTAGTGCAGTGGGTGGTAATGATTATGATCGGCAGTGTCTGGCCCTGCTTCACTGAAACTTGATCACATGCTCAGTTGAGAAACAGAGGTGTTGAAATAACACATCTGGGGAAGGAAAAAACGTGCAAGTTCATGCATAGAGGAAATGGCAGAGCTTGCTGCACCTGCACACTCTCACTCGATATGTATTTAGCTTTTGCTTTCCAGTTTAGTGCTGTTCATCGTTTTATACACTCTGCTTCCTCCACCAGAGTGCAGACAGGCCTTTTTTGATTCATATTGAGTTCTAGTAAAGGCGTTGAAGAGGTGGATGTTCTATTCATCACGAGGAGTATGAAGGAGATTAGCATTCTGAACTGCCTTCCCAAAACTCTCCCTTCTTTTTTTATTTTCCGTTCACTTTGTCCATCACCTTGTCACTTTCTTATCTGCCTTTCTCTCATCTCTCCATCAAGCTCTCAGCATGTCTCTCTCCACTCACATTCACTCTCTGCTTTCTCTCTCCCTCTCTCTCCCACTCTCACTGTTCTCTTTTCCACATAATGCCAATTCATCATGGTTAGGCTTGGGTGTGGGAGAGCTCTGTGTGTGTGTGTGATTGTGTGTGTTCTGATAGACGTATACTGACAGTTGGTGGTTTAATGGAGTGGTGGGCTCACCATACAGCACCATTACGTCAATAGTGCCTACAGAGACTATAGCTTTTGTGACAGTGGATAACAGCGAGTAGAAATCATTGGATATTGAGATTTGGGAAAGAGAGAATAGAGAGTTATACTGTGTCTCAGTTATGTACTAAATCTATAAGGAACTTAAAACCATATGCAATGATTTATATTGGTGATGTATATGCTAAAAATGGAATCTTGTATAGGGTTGATTTTTTTATTAATGGTGTATTCCCAGATGAAATCAGATGTCAAATTTCAATTTAAGTTACAAGTAAGACATTTTTACTGGGAAGTCACATGACTTTTTACAGTATTAATGCTAATCTGGGAGGATGCTAACAAATATAACCTCTTACATGAAAAGTCCAACATGCTATGGTTAGACTAATGCTCTTTTTCTTTAATTTATCAAAGTAAAAGCACAATTGAACACTGTCTAAAATATTTTTTGAAAAATGGGCACTGGGAATAGAATGGTAATACATTACTGTCTGTAAAATTTAATTGACTTGAATTGATGGCAGCCCCAATGTTGTAAATGTCATTGAAATTCTGAAACAGAAAATGTACTTTTTTTTGTAAGATTGTGAAGTTTTTCTATTAAAGCCTACAGACTCTGCAAGGGGTTTTAAAAAACAGTATTTGGTCAGGCCTACCCAACACCATAAATGTATGATTTTATTTTAGTAGTTTGGGTGATCAGTGTGTGGCAGATTCATTGAGTTTGGGAAATTATTATTCTTATATGATTATTATTTAGAGCAGGAAATGATGTGTGTCCCTCATTATGTTTAAGTTCACACATTGATATTTGTTATTGAAATTATTTTTATGTAATTATTCAGATATTTATTATTCAGAATATTTCTTCCACTCAGATGCTACTGGAGACTTATACACTATGACAAATGACATTCTGACATGTATTGCTTGCCAAGTATATACATTACAACATTATCATTACGTCATTGTATATTGTATTGTATTGTATTGTATATTTGTGTAAAAAGATTTCATTCCAAGTAAGTATGGAGGATTTATTTACTGATCTATTCATAATAAAGTTTCAACACAATATAAAGACAGAATCAGTATAACTGCATTCCAAAATGTAGGCTGCGTTTCTCAGCAGCCACATCACAGAAGGCTGTTTAAAGTAATGCAGCTAACGTTTAGAATAATTTGAAGGACGCAACTCATGTATCCTTTGTCTCTTGGTTACCCATAATCCATTGTGCACATGCAATACCAGTCTGTAATGTGTTTTCTTTCTTCTTTTTTATAATTTTTTACATGATAAATTTAATATTGAAGACTATATTAAAGTTCTACAGAAACACATGCAGAATTATTCTGTAAACAAAAAGTGTTAAAGAAACCAGGATATATTTTATATTCTTATAAGTATCACATTTATCTTTGAGGACAGATCTGCACACTCTTGGTATTTTAATCTGCTACTGTACATTAAGCAAATATTTTCCCAAATAGGATCCCCACGTGGGGCCTGTATGGACAGCCCAACTGAGAATCAGACAGTTTTGTCTATGGGTTCTATGTTGGCCCATATATGGATGTTTGTGTTGGGAGGAGGGGTTACAAGTTCTTGAAATTCTTCGAATTGACTGACTTTCGTTACGTAGTATTTTTTTTTCTTTACTTAGTTGAGTAGTTCTTGCTATAATATGTGGAAATTTTAACAGGAGTTTTGACTGCAGCCTAGACTTTTCAACAAAAACGGAGATAGAAGATTTTTGTCTAACAGTGACAGTTGGTAGAGTTAGTAATTGGGACACAACGTGACAGAGTGGCAGAGTGTTTTGTGTCACATGTAATTGTCTGGGAGGGTCTGTTTGGAGCTTCTGTTGGAGTTTTTGGAGCTGGATTGTGATCACAGTGTTGAGTAATTAGGGGCGCGAGTGGGTTAAACATGCATGTAAACTGTTGAGAGTGAAGCGCCTCATTGATTGATTAATTGACTACCGCTGGTAAGTGATGGCACTGTGAGAAGCAGGAAGCAATCTGTGCCCTGCCATTTCTCCCACCCCCCACTCCTCTGCCTGCCTCTGCACTCTCACACTCCTGATTAAACACTCCAGAAGATTTTAGCACTGCATGCTTGATTAGGACTTACTGGCAGTAAAGTATTCAATGGCTGCTGATTGTTAATGATTACACATTAGCATCGTGCAGGTATTTGCTTTGCTACACTGCATTTCTAGGGATTTTTATCCTCTAATATGAGTTTTGCTGAATCCCTGGTCTATTCTGTTTCTCGTTCTTCAGGTCTCTCTCTGGAGAAGGTGTTTGACTACAGTGAGTACTGGGAAGTGACCCGTGGCTTGTATGCTCCGTTTGACTGCACGGCCACCATGAAATCTGGAAACGCTGACGTCTACGAGAATGAAATCCCAGGTGGTCAGTACACCAACCTGCACTTCCAGGCTCACAGCATGGGCCTCGGCAACAAGTTCAAGGAGGTGAAGAAGGCCTACGTCGAAGCCAACAAACTTCTGGGAGACCTTATCAAAGTGAGTAGCTGACTGATGAATGAGACAGTCACAATTTACATATTACACAATTACATATCGTTTACTTAAAGCTCATGTTATTTTGATATTGCCATCACTTCTTCTTTGATTGTGTCCTCAAAACCCCAGTCGTGTTATGTACAAAAACAGGCAGTAGACAGAAAAGCGAGGGAGAGTAAAACAGAAAGAACATGAAAGGAAACTTAATAGAGGTCACAGATTGGAAAGAGGGGATTGTGTTTAAATGTATGTGGGTACCCAATTTCTTTTTTGGGTGTAGTAGGAAAGACCTAGAACACCCTTTAAAAAAGCAAAGCATATCAAAGCCCATGTGTCTTTTGGGGTCTCTTGCACTATTTTCACACTGGAAGGAGGCATGGCACTTGTGTCACCCCACGTTTGTTTCTTGTGTGTGTGTTCAAGGCTGTTTATGCCTCGTGTTGAGAAACATGTATTGGTATGGCCAGTTAGCTAGCATGCTAGCAAGCTACCTATCAATCTGATCACTACTTTCTTTCAAGCTTAAATTACCCTGTATCTGTGCAAAACTGCATCATATAAAACTATAGAGTTGTGTTAAGAAGCACACTGCTGGGGATTTGAATGAAGTACAGTATAAATCAAAACTTCACAGAGCAGAAGCTGGGAATCTCAGACCCCCATGTCTGTGATTGGTCCAAAGAATTTGTTCAATCACTCAGAGTAGACTGTCACTTTACAGCATCATAATTTATTTGCATAAAATTCAGAAAATCTCAAATCTGTCGCTTTCCGCTGTCGTTGCTTGCAGTGTTACGGCTACAAATCACTCCTCCCATAGGAAACAAGTGATCACCTGTCGCTCTGTTGCCTGCCATTGTGATTGCAGGGTTTTTATTTTCTGTACAGGTCTTTTGAAAGTTTTCTAAAGCTCTGGAATGTTCATATGCTGCATGCAGTAGTAGTGACTGATGGCAGTGCACTACAGAAAGCCCTGAGGGTGATAGGGCTTTTATCATAAAAGAAACTACACAGGTGAAACAGAGGCAAAGCAAAGAAATTGTACAAAGCTCAATGATTTGATTAGACAGTAAATCAAATGAACCCCAATCCTTTAAATGTTTAATTTATTTCATATTTTTTTAATTAAGAACACTTACAGTACTTTGTGAAAACATAGTATGATGAAATGAAAAGTCAAAACTGTTGCATAACACAAGTTTTTACATTGACTTCCACTAAATATTAAGTTTATTATTTTGCTTTTCCTTCTGCTACAGTTGCTGTTTTGTAGATACAGATTGTTGCTTTACAGTAACAATATAAATCACCATCTTTGTGTTAATATGTAACCACTTTTTATTCTGATTGGCTAACAAGTGGCAGGTCTGAAAAGTTGGATATATCAACTTTTTAAATTGTATATTTTTGGTGATGACATAAAATCAAAGTTTGTCATTTTGTAAATCAAGGAAAGCTGACTCTCCCGCACATGGGTGCTTTAAGAACGTTTCTTTTTCTCTTTCTGTATAAAGTTTAGGAGGTTTTGGAGACAGATGTGTCACGACAGAGCCGCTGTGCAGCTGATTGAAGTAGATGGACAAGCTGCTGTGTCGTGATCACAGAAGTGTCGCTTTCATTCGAGGCCTGCGTCAAATAGCACCAAAAACACGGCACGTCGAAGGCAGCTGTTTGATTTCAGCGCTACCTTTTGAAAGCGCACATATGCTGTAATTAAATCACATGACTCTCCTGTGATCTATTCACATATGCAGCTCTGGCTCTATAGTGTAATAGGATTTAATTATCACCTACGGCTCTGACAGACATCCCGCTCAGCTCTTTCCAATTCACGCGTACATTCCCACGATCGTGAGAGCCGTGGACCCAAGAGCTCATCTGTGACTTTTAAGACTTTAATTGGCCCCCGACTTTCTCTGGCTTCTTCTCGTCTCTGTATATTCATCACTCGACTGTTGCAGCCCTCTCTCAGCTGCAGTAAAAATAGAAAATAGCGTAAACACATGGAGGAGGGGTGTAATCCTGTGACTGGGCTCTCTGGCCCAGACTCAGATCAAATGGGGCACTTTTTGCAAAGCTTATCTGCCCAGCAGCACCCCCCCCACACCACTTTCCCCTCGTCACCCCTTTACCATCCCAAATCAATGGCATCTGTGAGCGCTTGGTCTCGCCTTGCTGCTTTTCATTTCCCACGGCTTAATTAAATGATCAGAGATAGGTGACGCTCTGTTGTGCTTCCTCCTCCGTTTCCCCTCCCCGTTAATATTGTCAATATTAGGGGGCCGAGTGGCACAGACGGGCAAGAGGCGTGACGTTTGGGTGCTAGCCTCTGTGCTAACGCCAGGTTTCATTAGCATGATTTCCATCCGGTCCGGTTCCTCATCTCATCTGCCTCCACTGTTGTGCTGAGGATGTGGTTGAGGGGGACAGTCAATGTGATCTACTTCAGGGGTGTCCAATCTTATTCGCTGGCGGCAGGTTTTCATTCTAAACAACAGCAGCGCACCTGATTCCACTTGTTTAATCAATTGGTCAGTCTTCAAACAGCTGATGTGTTTCTGCTTGACTGGAATGAAAACTTGTAGCCACGCTGACCCTGTGTGGAAAAGATTGGACACCCTTATCTATTTTCAGTGACTCATATTTGTGGTCCCACACCTCTCAGGTGGCTGGTGGGTGGCCGGTGTGTGAGGACAAGTGGTTCATGCAGAAGCTTCCTTTATATTACGTGTACATTAGCAAGCATGATATGATCATGGTTTTGCTGCTTGCCATAAATGACTTGCCACTTATGTTAGCTGAGCTAACGTAGCCTTAACATTTGTTTGTTTACTAAAAGACTGGCTGTCTTTCTCTGTGTAGCACTTCTGAGGTAAATTCATGAGTGCAGTAGCACTGCTGATATAAATTTATATTTAAATACACTGCAATACACAGCAAAATTACACTGCTGAAGTAAAAGTATGATTAGAAAAACTACTGAGGTAAATTTACGACTAAATTACACTGATGAAGTATATTAATAAATAGAATAGAACTGCTGAGGTACATTTATGACTAAAATCACGCAGCTGAAGTAAATCTCTGATTAGAGTAGAACTAATGAGGTCAATTTATGACTAAAATGACATGTTCAACCAAAAATTACATTAATAAAGTATATTTATGATAAGAATAGAACTACTGACGTACATTTATGACTAAAATCACACAACTTAAGTAAATGTATGACAAGAGTACAACTAGTGAAGTAAAAAAAAAATATGATTAAAATTACAGCACTGAAGTAAATTTATGATTAAAACAGCATAATGTAATCTGGTAATTCTAATTAATCACCGAGAGTAGACTCTTGGGTAAAATGATCTGAAAATAAAGCAGTGAAGGACAAGTTTGTCTTTCACATCACAAAATATTAATTGAAACGTGAGTCAAAACACTGGGTTACTGTTTTGGCATGTAATGAATGTGGAAGGGAAGTCTGACTGTTAACTGTTTTAACGCTTTAAAACATACAGCTGCCTCTCTTATCTGAATGATCCATGTAAGATCCAAATTCAGCGCTATCTGAATGTTATGATGCTGCAACTATGACAGGCTTACATCAGCTGCAAACCTGAGTTTATCCCACCTGTTACACTGACATGATTGAGAGTGTTGTAGAGTGGAAGATGTCAGGAAAATTATCAAACCTGCTGTTCCTGGGTGTCAGAAAGCATGTTGCAGTCTTCCAAAGCATCTGTATAAAGGATTCAGAACAAAGCAGCCAATCACAACAGTGCTTGTTATATAAGGAAGGCCATGGAGGGCCCAATGCTATGTTAACACAACAGGTAAAGTGGCTCAAATTTGAATTTCAGGAGTTATCAGATAGTTCCAGCGGCTGTCAGCTAGCCTTATCACATCAATCGCCCATTGCCACTTCCTGTGTCTCCTGCCCAATTTGAACTGTGCATGCATATAGCTAAAGCTTCTCAATCCTGAAACGATCCTTGGGTTCCATACTTTACTGTTCTTCCTCACTCTCAAAAATGAATTAAGTTAATGAACTTAAACGTATGCTGTTTACATGACTGATAGAATAATCAGATAACTGCAGTAATCATATTACAAATAAAATGTTGAATGCTACTTCTTTAATATTATTAAATCACAGTTAGATGAGGTTTCTCACTTTTTTTTAGCAGTTTTAGTGGCTAAAAACTTAATAAACCAGGCCATGGTAGGAAGATAGAGGACATATTTGTGTAGTGAAAAGAGTCCTTCAGCCCTTTAAGCTTCTGAGGCTCTTCTCTGCTAAAAAAAAAACAACATAAGTACCAAACAAACCACTTTTCTCATCTTATAATAATCCTCAGAATCATTAAGATGTTCCATATTGTACTCCTGATGTTTTTATGGATGTTGAAACTATCTGTACCACTTAAATGAGTGAGCTGGCAGCCAGCCAGTCAAGACTAAAGCATGAAGCTGAGGTTGTGGGGTATTTTATTTTTTTACGCACTGGAAAACAACCTGTTTAACTGTAGACCTCGTACAGGCAAGGAAAATGAACAATATACTAATGGTACATTAAACCACACAAACATAGAATTCTAAATGGCTTGACAGAGAAAACATACCTTTTGCCCTGATTCTTAGTCTGACAAAGTCTGTGCTAGTTGTTCCACAGTTGGATGGAGAATCTAAAGAAGTATAAACTCAGATTTTTGGCCTCCAGATCACAGTTCAGTCAGAGCAAATTAAATATGTTACATATTTATTCATTGTTTTGCTAAACTAGACATTATTAATAAGTAGACCAACCACTGGTTGAAATATGATTGGAAGTGCTTGGACACTCAACACAGCATGCATTCAAATTTCCACCCATTAAGAAAAAGAGCCAATCAGCTTGCACAAGCGCAGTAGCATTAATGAGCTGAGAAATCAAGTTTTTTTTTTTATGCATTATGAATCCAACTCCTATAAACTATCCAATGTTTTTTCAGATTATATCATTAATGTAAAATATGTTGTTAAAATGATAATCTGACTTTTGGGTTAGAATACTTTGGTCTCTCCCCATTCATTGAGATGGGATGCTGGACTTGGAGTGGATGTAACTTCCCAGTGTCATTGTAAAGATGGCCGCCAAGTGAATTGAGTTGCTTCTAAGTAAGACACTGACCTGTTTACTGGTTCACAACTTAATCTGAATGACTTCTATTAATATCCGATAAATTATAAACAGTGAAACTCAGTGGGGAGGTGGGAGATAACCAGTTTGTTTATAATCTGCTGCCACTTTAACAGTCAAGAAGTGCATCCTAGGCTTAAAATGCTGAGGTTGTGACCTGAGAATTGCAAGATTCCGTGGATTGTGACTTGCTGCTTGCATTGGATGTCTGACAGCAGGCTGAAAAGAGGCAGAGTCAGAGAAGGCATCCGCTTGTCCTCACCCTTTTTGTTTTGGGAGCACTGCAAGTGATGGGGACAGTCCTAGTAAAGGTGTAGGTTAATTGGCTCAACTAAATCAGGAAAAATATATTTCACAGACTCACACACTAGAGCACAAGTGTAGAAAACTTTAACTTTTCACTCTCCTCCTTGTCTCCCTCCAGGTGACCCCGTCCTCAAAGATCGTAGGAGACCTGGCGCAGTTCATGGTGCAGAACTCGCTAACCCGTGCCGAGGTGGAGGAGCGGGCAGACGAGCTCTCCTTCCCTCTCTCAGTGGTGGAGTTCCTGCAGGGCCACGTCGGCATCCCACATGGTGGCTTTCCCGAGCCCTTTAGGTCAAAGGTAAGCCCCCCATGATCCCGGCCGCCCCCCCGGTATGAATACTGAATTAAATTAAAGCTTCTTATTCGGAGCACTTTTATTTTAAGCCTGTCTGTAACCACTGTGCTGATTACCGCAGGAGAGAGCGAGCGAGCGAGAAGTGCTGAGAATAAAGAAGCTCTTCAGTTCTAAGAGTACTGTAGCTTTTGTACGAGACATTTATTTTTATCTGTTCCTATTGTATCAAATGAAATATACAGCACTGTAAAAAAAAACAAAGCAGCAGGGAAAGAATAAGTCAGAGCAGATTCTACATCCTCTAATACTCGTTTTCTTTTGTGTGCTCCATTACTAGAAATTCTCTCCCTCTCTCTCTCTCTGTAAGTGAAGAGGAAGGAGAGACGGTTTTGTTTGCTAAATTGCCGTTTCTCAGGCTGCTTTGTTCTTAGACTCATTTTTATTATTTCTCACTCATTTTCTTTATTTTTTAGCCATTTCTGCTCTACTTTCTTTTTATTCTCTCCACTGTTTTCTTCCTCTCTGCCCATTTCCCCTACCCATCCATTTCTTTTTTTTCCCTAAAGCTTTTTCTTTTAATTATCTTTTCTTTTCTCTATCCAACACACTTTTCTTTTTGCTTCCTTTCTTTCTCACATTCTCTTTTTCTTTCTCCCTCAATCTCTTATGCTCTTATTCTCTTTCATTTTTTCCCTTCTTTTTTGTCTTATGCTCTCCATCTCCCTCGCTTATATGCTTTTATTCTCTTTCTTGCTAATACTTTTTTTGCTTTCATTATCTAGATCTAGCCCTCCATCCAAACCTCTCTCAATTTCACTTTCTTTCTTTCTTCACTTTTTTTCTACTGCCTCTCTATCCCCCTTTTCTCTCACACTCTCTATATTCATCTCTTTCCTGCATCTTTTTCCTTTTCTCACTCCCTCTCTTGAATTTTTTTCTTTTCCCTTTCTTTTCTCCCTTTCTCTCTCTTGCTTAATGTCTCTCTTTCTTTTGCTCCCATTTCCCTCCATTATTTCAACATCTCTCTCTCTCTTACTCATTCCCTTTTATCCTTTCTTTTTTTCTTTATTCATTCTCTCTCTCTGAGTAAAGTTGTTTTGTTTAGAGCTGTCTCCGCCCTCTCATCTCTCTCTCTGGAGTGTAGTCATGCTGTCTTGTGCTTGTCAGTGAGAAGTGTCAAAAAAAATCGCATCCGCCCCAATTGCCATTCGCTCCCCAATTACCCAGCAGCCTCTCCCGTACAGGATCAATTGTTTCCCCGACAAATGTGTTGCTGGCGTCACCGGAGAACAATGGCTGTGTGTGTGTGTGTGTGTGTGGACCATGCTGCCACTGTTTAATTTATTTAGCACATTACTTCAAAACAAATAGGCCATCTGCTTAGCATACGTCACAGATAAATAACGTATTTTCTGTAGCATCGGCCCTGATTCCCCCCATCTGTGTAAAATGCTGAAATATTAGCACTGCTCATCTTCTGTACTAGTGTTTGCCTGAGGGATGTTAATTTATTGTTATTCATTGTATCCTGCAGCATGGTTTCACTAGTGTTTCTACCCCCAAGGAAGGTGTAAAGATCTGCCCATATCAATATTTAACTTATCTCCACTTCTAGCCACTGCTAGTCACGCTGCGTCCTTGAGGACTGCAGCCTGGCTCGTTCCACCGGCCTCTTAAACAGAAGGAAATGAAGCGGGAACAGGAGATTAATTGAACTACAATCAGATAGAAATATTTGCAGGTTTTTCATGAGAGCCTCTCAGGGAATTCTAAGCTCTCCACTCCAACCACTCGTGTATACGGAAGCTTTAAACTGTATTACAGAATGATTACAATGTTTCCGTTAATCCCCCTCTCGCCTTCTCCTGAGACGCAGAACGAATCTCTGGATCTGGTTGTTGTAATAATTGAAAAATCGGACATTACTACAATCATTAATACATAATGTAGTAGTGATATGTAGTCTAAAGAAACAGTACACCATAATTTACATCTTTAAATATGTTTTTTTTAATTAACTTTATTTGTTTATTTTATTGTAGGATGTGTTTTGTGATGTAGGTATTAACTTTACAAAGTAATAAAGTACATATGTCTCAACTTTAATAAAGAGCTACACACCTTTCTCACACTTCGCTACATGTGTTAGGAGGGTGAAGGCAAGCATGTTGTTCAGAAATTACATGATGCCAGCCAACCAAATCTATACCACAGCTTTATTGGACGGATAAACACGCTACTCGGAGAAAACTAACTTTACTTTTAATATCCGAGTACTTTAGCAAGCAGTCCACTTAACTGGCTGGAACCTCTGTAAGAGATGGGGAGAGGGAGATTTCAGAATTCAACATGTGAATGAATGTATTTATCAATTGGTTACAAATATATATTTAATCATAATCTTAGCTTTAACCTTAACACTACCTAAATGATAAAGCAAAATAATTGTGTGCACCTAATTACTTACCTTTCAAAAATAATGCAGATTGATCTTCAGACTGATGCATTGACACAGTTTTCCTCCCCTCGTTTGGTGCAGGTACTGAAGTCTCTTCCTCGTATAGAGGGACGTCCCGGTGCCTCGCTGCCCCCTATGGACTTCCAGGCTTTGGAGAAGCAGCTGCGTGATACGCACGGAGACGACATCACTCCAGAGGATGTGATGTCGGCTGCCATGTACCCAAAGGTGTTCCAGGAGTTTAAGGAATTCACCACTGCATTCGGTCCAGTTGACTGTCTCAACACTCGCCTCTTCCTGGATGGGCCCAAAATTGCAGAGGAGTTTGAGGTGACTCTTCATCAGATTGCTGCTGTAATGTTTTATGAGCTCAAACAAAGCTGGTTGTTGTTTAATTGTAACATAACGTAATATTGTCAGTCCACTCACATATACAGTGACATCATAAAGACTGAATTCAGTTTCTCTTTTGCCATTACAGTGCGATAGATAACCTCAAACTACATGTAATACGTTTATTGCACGTTATATCTCTCTCTCTCTCTATTTTTCTTACAGTGCCCTCTTCCATCATTCCTATATTCTTTCACAGAATACTAACCTTTCCTTTTATCTTCTCTTTTGTTTTGTCCCTCCATTCCTGCTGTTTTGCTCAGGTTGAGCTGGAGAGAGGGAAAACACTCCATATAAAAGCTCTGGCTCTGGGGGATCTGAACAAAGCAGGACAGAGAGAGGTTTTCTTTGAGCTCAATGGTCAGCTGAGATCTGTCCTCGTCAAAGACACCGTGGCAATGAAGGTATGCACAATTCATACTTTGCAGCTTGCAAATCTCTGTAGCATAATCTCCTGAGTATTAATTGCTGCTGTATGGTTTCTGTAGTCAAGACTGTTAAAAACGTAATTTAAACTAGGCATCTGCTCTGATTTAGTTGCCTTTACAACATGGATTAATTAACTGGAAAAATTGATTTGCTTTGACATTAATAGAAAGTTGAACTTTGTTTTAATAGAATAATGCTTTGATGGATTTGATCTGGTAAACTGATTCAGATTTACTCCTTAAAATGCCTTGTCCCGTATACGGACTACAGGTGTAAGAGATACAAAACCCAAAACAGCTCCCTGTTTTCTCTCTACTCCACTTAATATTTCAATGTCAGCAACAGGAATCAACCCAAATTCTGAAAGTTTTAAAATAGACGTCAAAACTAGACAAATATACCGAAACAAAAGGTTTTGAGGACAGTCCAGAAAAGAGCCAATTTTTTTATTTTTTGTTCCATTATTTTTTGATATTTGCAGATTTACTTTTTTTTATATATATTTTATATTACAGTTATAATTATGCTTTTCAGTAATGTTTCTTATTTAACATGAAATCCTCAAGATTTAGTGGTGTAATTTTTGTCAGGCAGATCATTGACAAAATCCTGTCCTGTTAAGGGGTTAAACTTTTATATATGGATAAAAGGCTTAAACTATGATCTGATAGACTGGTCCTTAGATGAGCTTTGATCTGATACTACATTAATACATGCTGACCCTAGTTCTGATAAATTGATAAAGATTAAACTTTGGTGTATCAGATTGATTCAGGTTTAAACTCTGGCAGCCTCATAGCTCTTCACACTCCAGACACACTTCCCAGATTTCTTTCTTATTGTTTTCCTTACTCTTTATGGCCAGATCCTGAAGCTGCTGTTGTCGTGTTGTGTGCTCTTGTAGGAGATGCACTTCCATCCAAAGGCTCTGAAGGATGTGCGGGGGCAGGTGGGTGCACCGATGCCTGGGAAGGTAGTGGAGGTGAAGGTGAAGGAGGGCCAGAAGGTGGAGAAGGGCCAGCCTCTGTGTGTGCTGAGCGCCATGAAGATGGAGACGGTGGTCAACTCACCGCTGTCCGGCACCGTGGCCAAAGTGTACGTGAATGCTGACAGCAGCCTGGAGGGAGATGACCTGATCCTGGAGATTACAGAGTAGAGACACAGCCTGAGGGATCCAAATGTTAACCTGACATTAACGGCATCAGCCCCTGCAAGCACAGAGCACACACACACACATACATAAAAGCACACAGAGTGCAAGCACATTCAGCAGTACTACACACAATCAGAGACATACACATATGATTATTAGAACAGAGAAGGCGGGAGAAAAGGCCTATTTTTGGAGGAGAAAAGTCGCAAATTATCTAAACAGTCACTGCCTAATGTATCTGGAAATGGGTGTTTGTGCTTCGGGTGCGCAAGAGTTCGTTTCGCGTTGTCTGCACTCATCTGATATAATCATCTGTCATTTGTAATGATAATCACTAGAGGTAATCATCCATGAGCTGGAAAGTAGTTACATTAACGTTGAGTGAGTGTTCTATTAATGTTTATGTCAGTCGTCTAACTAGATACATGAATGTAGTGGTGAAGAGATTTATTATGGAGAATAAAAAAAAAAACAAGCAATAATTAACAGATGTGTAATTACATGTAAGCCTAGTTTTGCACAAAAAGAAATAGAACATAGATCTTAATTAACAAAAAAAATTAAAGCACAAGATCTTATGTCTAGTGGTCATATCATTTTTATTACTATTATTAACCTCTTCTACTCTCCCTCACAGCTATCTAACCCCCTTTCTTTTCTTTTTCTTTTAACTTTCAGCAGATTTAGGACCGTGCACTTTCATGTAAGGGTGAAAGTTCATGATGTTTCTCTTTATCACAGGGTAGCACTAACTTGAATTGACCAATACTGCAACATTTAAGAAACAAAAAACAAACAAAAAAAACTCACACTGCCACAGTCGCCCAGTAACAGGACCAACCGCCTCGTTAGCATTAACCTGATTAGCCTGACACTTGCTGTATGGTCTCTTGGCGTGCATTAAGCAGGCAGAGCTGCTAAAATACAGGCTCCCTCGCTGAGGCGGTCCTGGCCAAGCTCCAGCAATCATCAATCCAACGAGGACTGATGATTAGATGTGTTCTGGAGCGCCTGCTGCAGAGCCTGTCTCCAAGCTCATGCAGTCAGAGCACATCGACAGAGGGAACCCTTCTCCTCAACGGGAATGTGATGTGATGTAACGTATCGCGCCACACCACTCTCTTTACATTCCACCTGGTAATAAAAGGTAAAAAGTTGTAATTGTAATAATAATAAATAAGTAAACACACCAAGCCTTGGATCATTGCCCAGAGAGCCTCGTTCTGTTGCTATCTTTTATTCTCCTTCGCTCGATAGAGAGCACGACACTGGAACTTTTTCTCGCTTAAGAGTTATGTTTTGTAGCTGCGAATCAAACATAAGTGATCTGTAAAAGCAGGCTGTTGAAAGCACTACGCGCACTACACTGGAATGACAGCGTATCGATAATCCATTAGGCCGCATCCGGGCTGATACAGCTGCAGAACGTCGACGTTGCTAATTCAGGCGGCTAACAGATTGGATAACTGCTTTTATCTTCTAACCTCTTATCATGAAACATCTCCAACCAATAACGTCAGCCAAGTCAGGTGGAACTGTGTTGATTTAAGCCCAGCTCCACAAACTGGAAACGGATGCAGTAGCAGAAGTGTAGACGTTGGGGTTATGCTCTGTGTTTACTGTGCATTAGTGGGTGTTAAACTGGATTCACTGACTCACTCAAATAACGGCTACTGGAACAGAAGCACAGCGGTCATTCTACTAATAGCTTAGTGTGAAACTCATTGAACCAAGCACATTCATGTTGACATGTCCGCTTTATTAAGCCTTTATTAAACCTTGTTTAACTCCGGAGTTGGTGGATACATTTTAGGGCTGCACAATATATCGATTTAGCATATTGCACTGTGGGCAAGCACACATTATTCACATCTGACTTGTGACTTTTGGTACGATGACCTGTATTTTTACACAGTCCAGTCAGAATATTATGATGTATTCTTACACTTGCTTTTACAGTCCATTTTTCTGTAATTACAGACTGTAGTCATGTATGTTTCTCTGCATACTTTCTTATCCTTCTTTCACCCTGTTCTTCAGTGTTCAGAACCCCACAGGAACAGTAGGAATTGTTTGGGTGGGGAATCATTCTCAGTACTGCAGTGATACTGGCATGGTTGTGCTGTGTAAGTGTGTTGCGCTGATACAAGACTCTATATCAAACACAGCAGTGCTGCTGAAGTTTTTAACACTTCAGTGTCACTGCTTAAAATGAGAATGGTCCAACAGTATCCTGTAACTACTGATGCAAGATTAGAGAATGACCATCACACAGTGTAATAACAGATGGGCTTCTGTCTCTGTCTCAACAATCTGACATCTACAAGGTGAAGCATCTAGCTAGGAGTGTATGTAGTGTGGCCAGTTAAAAAAATCCAGCAGAAAAGGGTGAAAGGGGGATAATAATAAAATATGCAATGAAAAAGATGTACATATGTCTGTAATTAGAACTACAAAATGCTCCTATCTATGAACATTAGAGCTGAAAAAATGTACAGACTAAAAACAAGGAGATTGTTATAATATTCTAACTGGACTGTACTGTGTATTTTCACAATATATTGCAGTATCAGTTGTTTTCCAGTATTGTGCAGCCATAATACATTCTACTTGTTTCATCACAATGCGCACAAAAAGATTTGAAGGAAGGGAAGTCAAACTTCTTTGTTATTTGTTTTCATGTTCTGTTGGGATGTGAATTGGTGTGGGGATTTAAACCTTTCTCTAAAACTCTTAAAATCTCTATGTATTCACTTGTGACTATAACACTCACCAGTATTCGGGTCTTCATGGTGTCGTTCAGTGTTCATGTGCCCACACTTCTGAGTTGAATAAGTCCAGGCTTTTCTAAATGCCGGCACTAGAAATACAGAAATACAGAGTCAGTCTCCCAGGTGATATGTGAACTTTACTTGGCATTGTAAGTAAAAGGTCTTTACATACTGAACAATATGGCTATTTCAAGTGTTGTCTTTTCTTCCTTTTTTTTTTTTAATCCTGTTTTCAAATTCATGAACTTGTTTGAGCTGAAATGCAGAGCGCTACAGTTTAGAAACTTATGCATTAATAATTGGGATCATGCTGGAGGGGAGTGGAAATAATCATACAGGCTTGCTGGAGATGATAGTGTTTTGTTATCTTATCTTTTCATTGCATTCTTTCTTTTCTGTGAAGTTTTTCTCTTTTCATATGTTTTGATAACGAGAACTGTACTGTGTGAGTTAGTTAGAAGACATGCGTATACTAATTCACCATAACCTTGTGCTCTTTTATCATTGGAAACAGAAAATGAAAGCGAAATAAAGAGAAGGATAACAGACTGCTGCCTGCGTCTCGTCATTTCAGATACTTTGAGAGTTGAATCCTTTTTTAATTAAACCAAACTTTGTGTGTATATATGCACAGTACACTACATGATGGACAGATGTATTGGGACAGCTGCTAATTTATTGTTTCATCCAAAATATATAGTAAATATCTGTACTGTCCAATGAGGGCGTTCTACCAGATTGTGGAGCATTGCTGTGAGGATCCCCAACTTAACCCAATACTAAAAAATAATAATAATAAAAAATAATAATAAATAACCAGAAAAAAACAGTTTCTACAATACCAACAGCTTACAAATGAAGGTTTCTGGTTGGCACGCACATATCAGAAATTACAGTTTTTACCCATAATATTGTGTCCCAGGTATTGTGTCTCTGATGAATACGTATGTATTACTATATCCCCTTTGCCCCCTAAACAATGACTGTTCTCTACAGGTACCATTACATCCCTAAAATATGTAAATTATATATAAACAAGAGATGAAAGTGTAAATAAAGGAAAACAAAGGCCTCTTTTTAAAGAAAGCTATTCTGATAAACAAAGATGCTTACAGAGTTCACCTGGAAATCCACCCAGTGGATGTTTTTACTTATATCTGAACACCGTTCACACACTGTATCATTCTGGAATAAATAAATACCTTGTATCCATTTTGGTTAATTTGTTCTCTAGTGATTAGGCAAGCTGTATGGGCTTGCATTTGCAGACCTGTGTCAGCAATGGGGCCAACGTAAAATATATGTACACAGACAGAGATAGCATGTACTGTTGTGCCAAAACACTGTATTCCCAAATACTGTGCACTAGGGCTGCCACGATTAGTCGACTAGTCACGATTATGTTGACTATTAAAATAGTCGACGACTAATTTAATAGTCGATTAGTCGTTTTTTTTTTTTTTTCTTTGTTTTTCTCTCCAAACTGCTGCGACTGCCTTTCTGTCCTGGACGCACATGCGCAGTAGTGGAAACTGGGGTAGGTAGTGGACGACATCTCAGGACATTATACAGACAGGCTCTGGTTTCATGGCTACCCCGCTACAGAACTCAAAAGTGTGGGATCACCAAGAAAATAAAAGTGAAACGCGTGCAATGCAATATCTGCAATGAAGAACTTGCCTTCCTCGGCAGCACAACCGCGATGCACGAGCACCTGAAAAGGAGGCATGTTGTGGCTGATTAAATGACGAAGAAGCTAAATTGCTATTTAGCTGCTAAAATTAGCGTAAACAGAGCGTTAACTTAGTACTTAACTTACTCATCTTGATAGCTTTAAAACAGAGGTCAATAATAGGCGGACCGCGATCCGGATCCGGACCCAGACGTTGTCACAAATGCCGTCCCAAACCGATAAACTACAGAGAAGGATTTCATTCTGACAGTGGCTTCTGTTTTCAGTGCTTTTCGGTGCAGTAAACTCACAGATCAGTCATGTGTGGTGTAAAATCACCAAACGCTCTCCTCTGCCAATCAGATCTGTGCAGACCGCTGCCCTGTGTACGGTAATGTACACAATATCTGGACAGAGAGGCATTTTTTATTAATATACTTTTTTTTCATAATAGTTCAAACAACCTCACGGTTGAGATGTTTCATAAATGCCAGTGCCTTATCCTTATTTTACACAGTTGTTTACACTTTATGCTAAGCAGTAAAATAATTGTCTGTTACAACAAGCTGCATATTTCATTAAAGGTTTAATGAACTATGATTTTAATTGTTTTTATTTTTAGTTAGCATATAGCTGAAATCTAATGTTGGTTGTATAATAGCAGCTGCATTCTATTGTGATAAACTGTGTTTTATATTCAATTAACGTATGATCCGATTAGTCGACTAATCATAAAAAATAATCTGTGATTAGTCGACTATAAAAATAATCGTTTGTGGCAGCCCTACTGTGCACACACAAAGCAGAGGTTTCCCTTTAAGGTGATTAAATAAGGACATCCAATTCAGCCGAGATAGAAATAATATAAAAAGAAATATTGAGTGTTTTAAAAATAAACACATGAATGATGTCCTATATTTATGAGTCAGGACCGGCAGAGAGCTCCGCGTGGGTTTCATCAAAGTTAGGACTGATCAGTGGAGATGAAGCCCAGGACAGCACTCTAAACACGCAGGGCTTATTGATTTACTGTTCGCTGTAACCATGGACAGCTGTAAACGTGAGAGTGTGTTTGTGAGTGTGTGTGTGTGTGTGTGTAGGCCAGGGAATGAATCACTGAGCAAGAAATAGAAATGACCAGACCGGGTGTTTGTTTGGCTGTGATATAGAATGATCCACTTTATATACTGTGCTCGAGACATTACTGGAGTAGTGGGATACTAGAGGTGGGTAGTATGATATAGTCACCACTGTTGTGATTGATTACATCATAATATGCTTTTCAGAGAGCACAATTTTACTGAGGCCCTAAAACAGTAAACAACAACCAAGAAAAGAAACGTAGCGCTACAATACCTCAAATTAAGGGACACGGTAAAAAGCAGAATCTGGCTTCCAGCAAACAGTGAAAATTAACTAATAAATGGTTATTACGTTTCCCATATTATTTCATTTACTCAAAATCAACGAAAAGCTCTGTTTTATACTAATACTTAACTATCTAGCTATCTCGTGGAGCTAGCGGGTATTGTTCTGTCTAGTTATGCTACCCATTGATATGTGCGCGTAACGGCACCGCGCGTGCGCTAACCCGCATTAATAATTTGTTTTCACATTTTTTTTTCATGATAATTCTCTTTTCATTGGGTGGATTAGACAACCTGGTTTCATGTTACAATAATACATTAATAAATGATATGGCATTTACTATACCTGACACAGTGGCATAACTTATTCAAATATACTACCCAGACTTTTGCCAGGAGCATTTTCTAATAGAGAATGGGAACGTGACGTCAGCAGACATAAACAACGCAGTGCATTGTGGGATTTTAGGACACGGAAGCTTCGGCAGAGACGGGTGTTTGTTTGGCGGTTTTGTTTACCAAGTGAAATGGTGAATGCTTGTTGCGTTATCAAGTGCCACAATCGCTCCCACGACCGGAGGGGGAAACGTATTTCAAATGGAGTGCGTTTTTTCAGCTTCCCAGCTTGGAAGCAACACGGAGGATCACAGCTCGCAGAGCTAACAAAGAGACGCCGCATAGCATGGGTGGCTGCTGTAAGACGCAAAAACATAACCTTCAGCAGTATTTCCCGACACATGTTTGTGTGCTCACGACATTTCCACACAGGTAAGGTTTAATCAAATCATATGTAACTTGCATGGTTTAGGACTGTTGGCTTGTTGCTGGCATTACTATCTAGCTAAACCCGAGTGAACAATCATAATCAATGTATGCATAGCTAGCGTGCTAACTTCACACGTCAAGCTGCACAGCGCAGTGTGTATGTATGTATGTGTGTGTGTGTATATGTGTGTATGTATGTATGTATGTATGTGTGTGTAGGTATGTGCATGTGTGTGTGTGATTGTGTGTGTATGGTGTGTGTGTGTGTGTGTGTGTGTATGTATGTGTGTGTAGGTGTGTATGGTGTGTATGTGTATGCATGTATGTATGTGCGTGTGTGTATGTATGTATGTGTGTGTAGGTATGTGCATGTGTGTGTGTGATTGTGTGTGTATGGTGTGTGTGTGTGTGTATGTATGTGTGTGTAGGTGTGTATGTGTGTGTAGGTATGTGCATGTGTGTGTGTGATTGTGTGTGTATGGTGTGTGTGTGTGTGTATGTATGTGTGTGTAGGTGTGTATGGTGTGTATGTGTATGCATGTATGTATGTGCGTGTGTGTATGTATGTATGTGTGTGTAGGTATGTGCATATATGTATGTATGTATGTATGTATGTATGTGTGTGTAGGTATGTGCATTTGTGTGTGTATGTATGTATGTATGTATGTATGTATGTGCGTGTATGTATGTATGTATGTATGTGTGTGTAGGTATGTGCATGTGTGTGTGTGTGTGATTGTGTGTGTGTATGGTGTGTGTATGTATGTATGTATGTGTGTGTAGGTATGTGCATGTGTGTGTCAGTCAACCAACCAAGTAATTCTGTCTTTTTTTCAGGGAAGCCAGCCTATGAATATTTAGAGTGCCATCCTGACTGGGTACCTTCTTTACATCTTGGGCACACAGAAGTCAAAGCGACGCACACTGAACGATTTAGCCGTAGGACAAAGAGACAGCAAGCTGTCACAGGGGACAACACTGTACCTTCAGTCCCACCGGATCTAGTTGGTCTGACAAAGATGGATGAAACCCCAGGTGTAGATGCAAAGAGGCCAGAGGTGGATGAAGCTGCACCGGGGTCAGAGGTGGATGAAGCTGCACCGGGGTCAGAGGTGGATGAAGCTGCACCGGGGTCAGAGGTGGATGAAGTTGCCTCCAAGGATAATGCTGAAGGCCAGCTCGAATGCGGATTTTGCAGCCACAGAAATGACGAAATTAACCGCTTGCTGGAGGAGAATAGGAAACTGAAGGAAGAGCTGTCCCGAAAGAAAATGGATGAGCAATTCTTTCATGATGATGTGATGGTCAGGTATTATACTGGGCTTCCGTGTTTTGCTGTTTTGAAGGGTGTGCTGACTCAGCTTCTTCCCTGTCTCCCACAGACAGGCCGAAAACTTTCACAATTTCAGATGCTGATCCTTACTCTAATGCGCCTGAGGCTAAATCTGCCAATCCAACACATTGCACACCTCTTCTGCATTGACCGAAAGAAGGTCTCCACCACATTTAGAGATACCATAGGTGTAATGTTTACACACCTCAGCCCTTTGGTGCACTGGCCAGAGAGACACTGCTTGCAAGGCAGCATGCCACATCAGTTTGTGGAGGCTTTTGGCAATCGTATTGCAGTCATTGTGGATTGCTTTGAAGTTAACATTGAGAGAGCATCAAATCTGAAAGCTAGAGCACAAACATTTTCCCATTACAAACACAAGCACACTCTAAAGTATCTCATTGGCATCACACCACAAGGAGCTGTCTCTTTCATTTCCAAAGGTTGGGGAGGTCGTGCGAGTGACAAGCATGTGACTGAAAACAGTGGCCTTCTTCAAAAACTACTGCCTGGAGACTTGGTTTTGGCTGATCGTGGATTTGACATCAGGGACATTGTTGGACTAATGTGTGCAGAAGTAAAAATCCCCACGTTCACAAGAGGTCGCTGCCAGCTGGACGCAAAAGATGTTGAGGAGACACGGAAGATAGCTCACCTTAGGGTCCATGTGGAGAGGGTGATTGGATGTGTACGTACAAAATACACCATACTAAGTGGGAACATACCACTGAGCATGGTGCTCCCTTGTGAAGGTGAGGACATGGTTTTACTGGACAAAGTTGTGTCTGTGTGCTGTGCTTTGACTAATATGTGCCCCAGTGTTGTTCTGAAACCATGAAAAACTTGTGAAATGAATATGCAATTTTTGCAACATAAAGGCATTATTCATGATGCACACTGTAAATAAATAACAAAACTACTTCAGTTTTAAGTCTCTTTATTTGTGTAACAATAATGAGTGCTATCATCATGTATGTAAACATTCAGAGGTGATGGTAAATGAACTGCAAATACAACAGATTGATGTGACTTGGCAATGTAAACAAGTATACAACATTTGAAATATAAATACAATGCATTTTGAAAGAATCTTAATGGAAACCCATTGCACTCAAAATTTCATAGAACCAATGTAGAGGTAAGTAGTAGTGCAATCAACATACAAAACAGAAATAAACATGTAATACAAAAGGTATACAAATAAATGCATATTCAAGTAAACCATGTAGTGCAGACAAGTAAAGTGGCAGTGTAATTAACATACAAAATATAGTGCATATAACAGGTAAAGTAGCAGTGCAACCTTCAACAAAATTGATAAAGTAAACAATACAATGGTAAACAACTAAATGCATACATAAGTATGAACTCATTGAATCACAAAAATACAAACTGTTTTACCATATGACCTGAGTGTACCCAAAGCGGGGCACAAATTGTAAACACTTCTGAAGTCTGAATTATTATTCCTTTTTTTAGAACAAAGCATTTCAGAACAAACTCAAGGCATAAATTAAAGAGGCAAAAGAAGTGGAAGTGTAACCTTTAAGTACTTGCGTGTCACTGACATTTTTGCATCTTAGTGCATGTGGCACAGAACCATGGCTCACTCGCTGAAGGTGCCTGAGTGAGTCCTACACACCTGAAGTGGAACCACTGAATTGCACAGTTTTCATTGTCACAAGCCACCATGTCATCCTGCTCTTCGGGCCCTTTGCAAAGGCACCACATTTTGGTCATGTTCTTTCGTGTCTGTTTTCCTGGTCTTGTGCAAGATGGCTGTATTTCAGTTAAAGGCTTAGCATTGGGCGCTGTGGAAGCTGCTCGGGTGTAGTAACAAGCTACAAGCTCTGGTAAAGACACCTTGAAGAAAAAGTTCTGTGCCTTTGCCAGAAGTGTCGTCCAGAAGGCCATATTGGGTAAGATCCGAACTACAACACAGTCTTTCTGTGACCACACTACAAAGTCACAATACTTTGACCCAGTCACAAAGATCTGTGTTTGTACTTGGCTGTAGTACTTGTGTGTCTGCTTAAGGTTTAGTTCCCCATCAGTTAGCTGGAGACAAAAATTGCTGTCACCTGCACAGGCCTGCATGATGAAGTTGTTCTGGTACTTAAATGTGCATTTGATTTCCAGACACCCTTTCCCACAGCATGTGCAGTTGATGAAACCATCAGGAGAAGCCCCGACTTCTGGAAAGGATGGATTTATTATAAACCCACATTTCTCCACATTCAGGTTCTCATGTTGGGTTGCTGTCAGCTTGACATAGGCTTGCCTTGCTTCTTCCTCATGATCTATCCCCCATTTGATTGCAGCTGTGGTTGCTGTTTTTTTGGGGTAGCACACTTTTCTCACAATCGACATGGCTGGTGCAGTGACACTGGTGGACACAACAGCGTGGACATTGGAAGCTGTTATTCTTCCTGCTCTTGATGTGAACCAGACAGGGGATCGATGCTGCTGTCTTGTCTGAACTTCCACTGCTGCTGCCTGTGCCTCTGTTAGCGCCACCAGGTTTGTAAGGCTCTCACAGTGCTGCTGCAGAACAGACAGTTCACATCTATCCTTTCCTTTGTCACGAAGATGCAGTAATGACATTGGCACTACCACTGGCTTAACAGGGTCTGCATAATGATGGTAGTAGTCCTCCATTCCAGAAAGACAAACAGCCTTGCTATGAGTGTGCAAAATCTGAAGCAAGGGAGACAGGTTTGAAAGTGTGGGTTTATGCTCACACAGACTTCTGGAACCAACACGAGTACGTATACTTGGCATACTTCTCTCCCCTCTGATGCACTTGTCAAGGGCCTTCTTCTTAGCCGCACCAGTGGAGAAGTCAATCTTGTAACCTACCTCTGCTTGAACCTTGTCAACATTAGTGGGCATCATCCAATAAGCTGGAACATCAGTGACTGTTTTGGTCACGCGTATACGCACTGCAGCCTCAATTTTAAACAGGAGAGCCCCAATGTGTGTACAAGACTCTGCAATGCCAGCCATGCATGTGCAGTGCGCGCAGTCCACTTGGCCACTAGAACTGACAATCACCCAGGGTTGAAGCGGAGGTTCATTGAGGCGCTGAGAGTGCAAAACCTAAGACAAAAAAATTGTAAAATTAATACTATAATAATAATAATAATAATTAAGAAGGTCAGAATAGCCTTAATAGTTTACACTGATGACCAGAAACATGTCATAGTAGTGTTTTGTCTAGAGACCACACTAAGCAAAAGTAAACCACATTACCCAGTGTGGTCTAAGTGAAAGACAATAATAAAACACAAAACAATAGATTTCATGTTTTACACTGATCACCAGAAACATGTCATAGTAGTGTTTTGTCTAGAGACCACACTAAGCAAAAGTAAACCACATTACCCAGTGTGGTCTAAGTGAAAGACAATAATAAAACACAAAACAATAGATTTCATGTTTTACACTGATCACCAGAAACATGTCACAGTAGTGTTTGGCCTGCAAACTGCAATGACCAAATGTAATGCAGTCTATAGCCTTTAAAAGTTTGCTTGTTGAAAGACGTGTGTGTGTGTGTGTGTGTGTACTGTTCACCTACCTTTGTGAGAACGACGGTTTTTTGGTCATTGACTCTGAAAATCTGCAGGTCCTGCACCCATCCATTGGTAAACTGAAGATGAGCTTCGAGAGATTTATAATTCCTGAACTGCTCGAATGTGTAGGCGCTCACGCCACAAACAAGGTAGCTAAACACGTCAGGAATAGTAATTTGTGGTAGCTCGTTAAAATCACCTGTCCACTCATGATGTTCGTACGGATCAAGCCCATTAATTCCCTCAATTTTCTCAAGGTAGCGTTCCTTTGCTTCTTTGTTTAGCTTATCGCGGTAAGGTATCTTGCACTTGCTCTTCGCACGGTCCATTTATGTTTTGATAGAGTGTCCTAAAACATGGCGGCCGCTACCCAGCATGCAACGCGCCATGACGTAGTTGCCCACACTCTATATGGTGCTTTTTGTTTTTTTTTACCTGTAAGGTTCTCTCTCAACTGGTCTCAGCCCGGGACCCCATTTTCTCATTAAGTCGTGACCCACTTTTATAAAATTCAAACCAAACAAATTTATTTTTTAAAAATAGCCTTCAAAATAACATTTAAACATTTACATATGCATATAAAGTGAATTTAAGGGCATTTTTAAGAAACTGAGAAGGACCCCACCAACTAAATGTATAAAGGTTACTACAATACATTTAAATATCCAAAATGCATGAACTAAATAAGGCTACAAAACAAAATGCTTTCACCTGCCAACCTTGTTTTTTGGTCGGGTGGAAATGTACGCCAATAGGAAAATGATTTTGTTTATACTTTTGGAATATTGTCATAAAAACAGGAGGTTTATTTTGCACTGCAAGAGAATGAAGCGAATAAGACACGCAATTATTTTTATCCCATTAGCACCATAAATTATACAAGACTTTTTGCGTTGTTTAACGAATAGCTAGTTATTTTATTAATTTGTTAGCTAAGAACAACTTGCAAGTGTTCAAGTGTAGCAGCAGTAACCGCAGTTCGTACTGTAGTACGACCTGTTTGCTTCAATTTATTGACCTCTTGTTACTGAAACGCCCTTAACTGGGAAACTAGGAGCTTATCTTAAAATCTGAATTTCCCCACTGGTAAATACGAGTCTGTGATGGCGTTCAAGTGTTTCATCTCGTAAATATGATATTTTCGACACGGCTTGAAGGCAGCAAAAGTCTGGGGTGACAGTGGACAGAGTTCCTCTCAGATCATTATGCTCAATGTTCACCCTGTTTCTCTGCTACGACTTGAGCGGTACTAAAATCAAATGAGCATTAATTATTTGTTTAAAAAAGTATTTATTTATTTAGTAAGTAAGCTGTCTGCGACCTACCAGTTGTAGCACCATTTGACAAGGCAGCACATCTTGTTAAAACACCGGATTCCGCATTTTACCAAGTCCCTCAAATTAATGAGATGCTTGAGTCGCTCACTCACGCGCGCTCTCTCTGCTGCGGAGCTCTGAAGTCGGGTTTTCCACTTTCCCGCGCCGCTAGCCGCAGCTCCAACTAACACAGGGCGCTGTGGAGCTGTGTATCTCATTCTCTCTTACCAAGGCAAAGTCCAGCTCTCTGTTCCAGTCGCTCCGACTAAAAAAACAGCAAAAGACTCTCACAGGTAACTTAGCTGACGGTGAACTCGCACTCCAAGCTCGTTTGGCCAAAAAATCAGGCATAAGCTAAGCTAGCTAAGCTAAGTTAACTAGGTTAGCTAACGCGGCGACTGAATAACTTACACTCCGCTCACTAACAAACCACATAAACGGTTAAAAAGTTAGGAAGGCTACTCAGAAACACTCAGTAAGAAAGTTAGCAGCGACTGCTAAGCATTACAAAGGTCCAAAAGACACTTGTTTAAAGTAATAACTGCATTTTTTAATCTAAAAGCTCTCTCTCCCTCGCACTCAGCTCCAGCTCCTCTCTCTGCCCCGCCCCTCTTACACAATAACCAATAGCAAAGACTCAAAGCGTAAGCCCCTGTTAGACTGTCCAATCAGAATGAAGATAAAGGAACCCACCCAGATTCATATAAAGATAGACTGGACTGAGCACATGTTTAGCACGTCCACTTCAACCAAACCCTGGACCATTGATAGATATACTTTTAAACGCCAACAAAAATATATTAATAAAATATTGCAATTTTTCCAAAATTACTGCTGAAGAAAACTTTTGAAAGAATTATTTCACAACAAAAAGTTGGGAATTTGGATAAAACAGGTTTTAATTTAAGGTCTAGATTGAGGTCTTGGCTTTCTCATTTTGTATTTTCTTTTCTAAAATAGGCGTTTTTTCAATTATTACTACAGTTTTTGTCAACACCATCAGACACAATAAAAAGCAATTTTTTACTTAGTGGGTCTAATATGTATTTCTATTTTTTAAATCATTATCTGGCATTCCTCATACAAATGTATGCTGTTAAATGTTGAATATTCACTTTTTAAATTTTTTTAATCCTGTTTTCTGTACTTCTTTAAAACATTTTACAAAACACATTTAATTTATTACTAAGCCTAAACTGCCTTTGTCCCAATGTTTTTTTTTTTAATGTGCTGCAGGGTGTATAGTAATAAATGAAATGATGTTGAAATGGGTTAATACTGTCTACATAAAAGTCAAAGTGAACTTAACTTTTCTAACTCTGAAAGAATGTTCTTGAGGGAACCCACTGCTTAATGAAACTCATTTGCTCAAAGCACTCAAATAATATTGGTAGGTAAAAAGGGTTTAGATTCCCTGCTTTAAAAAGCACAGTAGTCTCACACTACTAATATTCTCATCACACACTGATGCACACGTTTGTACCCCTTTTGAAAACCCAATGGTGCTGGAACTGATGGATGACCTAGTGTGTGTGTGTATACGATGCATCACATTACAAAAAAGTTGGGATGGTAAAGTATTTACCCCTTTGTAAATTTCACAACATTTAAAAGTAATTTTGGCAGCAAGGATACCAAATTGATGAAGTGTTTCAGGTGCTTCTTTCCATTTTTTTCTGCAAACACTTCTTAAGGTGTGCAACAGCATGGTGTTGACTTTCTTCAGATTTTTTGTTTTAAAATTCTCCACACATTCTCTATTGGGGATAGGTCAGAAAATCAGGCAGGCCAGTCCATTACCCATAAGGCCAGTGCACAAGTAGTTTAATAAAAAAAGATTGTAGTTAATGGTGTTAAAATAGTGATTCTTTGCATGGGCAATGCAATGCCACTATTGCTAGCATTGTAAGCCTGTTGGGAGCATCTGCTAAAAGCCCTGTATTTTGAAGGGAAATTGTTTCATTACACCCCAAATCCATTTCACACTGAATTTCTCCTTTAATGCTGCATCAAAAAAGTGCACTGACACAACCTGATACTATGACAGACCCTGGGTTTTTGTTTTTTGTTCTTGAGCACAAGGTATCTAATTTCTTCAACAAAAAAAAAAAAAAACAGTGCTGTGGGCCTCTGATTCTGAAGTGTTTTTAGCAGCTTCATCAGCAGCATGCTGGTGGAATTCTACAACCGATAATTGTTTGATATTTAAGAGAAAAACAATGAGTCAAAAGGAAACAAAAGGCAGAAAGCCTTAAACTCGTAGTTCATCTGACATATAAAGCAGATGAAAAAGTGTGTGTGAGTCACATGTTTTGCGTCATGTGAGACATTTGAAATGTGAAATATGACTCTCTGTGTGGGAAGTGCTTATATCTGTATTTGATTAAGTCACACTACTTTAGCACTTAAGGATTAGAGGCAGATACTCTCGCACTGCTGCCACTCACTTTGTCACTCTTTATCAGCGGATGTTCAAATCAATGTCTTTCACCCAAGCTTGTCGTAGCAGCTCCGCTTAGTTTTATCTGCTAACCCCCTCTATCCTTCTTTATCCTCCTCCCTTTCTTCTTCTCTATCCTCAGCTCAACTTTAAAGCTTCTTTGTCATGACTATATTAAAAAGCCCCAGATCCAACATTTTTCTTTTATAATATTTTTCCCTCTGTGATTTTCCGCTGCCATTGTATTATTTTTTTTTACACAAACATTTTCAAACTGTATATTGACTGATTATCTGACCAATATATCTGACCAATATACCAGGTTATCATCTAGCTACTAGAGCTGTTTAGTTCAAACTTTGGGGATCCATCAGCATCTCCCTTGATTTACTTTATTTAAAGCCTGATAAGGTAAACTAGGTACTGGATATAAACTGTAAATAATACGCTTATATGAGGTGAGCTCTGGAAATGCATAATTCTCTCTCTCTTTCAGCCTCAGCAGTACCTGGTGATAAATTAGACATGAATATTCAAAGTCTAACCCTGCCTCTCTGTAATGCCCCAATGTCAGGTATTCAAATATTCATGACCTCCGAGTAAGCCGAGCTTTTCCTGCAGTCTGCACATCACCCCCACAGAGATCAATGAGTTTAAACGAAGCCAAGATCGATACCAGCACGCCCTACACACGTTCTCTTATCCGAAAAGCCTCACAAAGCTCTTTCATACACACATACACACACAGAGACACACACACACACTCTCTCTGTGTCTCAGACTTTAACATTTTTTTACCATCATGTCTGCTCTTCTGACCACTGAGCCGATCCTGCCTTCCTTTCTGTGTCTGTTGTCCGTCTGTGGGTCCATCTGTCTGTTCATCTCAGCGTTTCATTCTAAACAGCACTCACTCAGAAGAAAAGATAAAAGAGCCAGTGTGTGTGTGTGGCATGTTATTAAAGCTCTTTGTGAAAAACAAATGTTTCTGAAAGATTACAAACACACATTTCACACTGAACTTTAACTTTAGGAGAACATAGAATAATTTTAAAGTCGCAGTTGAGAAAGTGGTAAGCTACTCTAATAGCCTTTAATATTAAAGCAAGTGCAACATAGTTCAGAATACACAAGTGATGGTAGCCCGGGGGAATGACTACACACTGATGGTAAATGAGGCGGGCGGGAAGATATGCCCAATAGGCAAATAGATGTTGCAAGGAGCCAGTGAGAAAGGTGTATTGCATACTGAAGTCACACCCTAAGGTAAAATGTAGATAAAGAAACTCAAACAATGAAATCTACAATCTATGTATTTATAACAAAATTGAACTGGTTTTGAAAGGGAATGTATCTAAAGTTAAGAGAAAAGCACTATTTAACTTTAAGCAGTAGTGACATTAATTTTTCAGCAGCCTTGGAAAGATTTTCTGTTGCAGACTACTTATCCATTTTAGCAGTAGCAATGTGAAAACAGCAGGAACTGATAAACCAAGGCAATAATCAAGGCAACTGCAGCATTTGCACTTAAGGAGGACTTTGTTGTATACAGGTAAAGGGGCACGAGGCAAAGTGTCCAAATAATGCTGTACATTTTCTGAACCTTTGAACAATCACAACCATTTTAACTTTCATTAAAATGCACCTCCAGGGGGGTCTTATGGTTTACAATGGAAATGTGAATTAGAACAGGGCCTTGTCTTGTAATTTCACTGACTTTTTGACACACTTACTGCCATTCCCAAATTGTTTGCAGCCTAGCTGGTCACACAAGCAGATTTGGACTCCCTGACTGTTCCAGATATTTAGTCTGCTATACATTTATATTTGTAGTACATATGTAAACAGTTCATAGCTATTAATGCTAATTTTCATTTGATCTGTGGCAAATCAAAAATTGTGCAGTGTAAATTCAGCATAAGAAAAGATATTCTCCCACAAGAAAAGATATATTAATCTTCCCCAAATACATTTTTTACATATCTCTCACAAACATGTTAGGTTTTGTTAAGCACTCTTCTATTCGTATCTACAGCAACAAAATAATATTTTGTATTAAACGTATAACATTGTACATAATGCCATTTTTAGTAACCTTTTCCTTTAATGCTAGTGAGAGTGTGTCGATGCCCGCTGGCCATCTCTGAGGGAAAGCTGGCATTAGCATTCATTCGTCCATGACTGTGTTGGTGGCCTGGTGGTTTTGGAGCAAAATTAAAGCCCTGCTCTCCTCCCATGCCCTGCAAACCCAGCCAGCGCCTTGCCTCCACCTGGCCTCTCATTACTGAGGGCTTGACTTTATGCCTGATTCGGGGGGCCGGAGGGTCTGCTGCTGCAAGGTTATGACTGATGGCCTTTTGAACACATCAGAACCCGAGCTGCTGTAGGAGGCCCTTGTGCTCAATGGAGAGCAAATAGCTAATTGGCTTCATTTGTGTGCCTTGAATCAACGCCCATTGGCTTCATTTTCTCAGCATGTGTGCGAGGGCCAATTTGCATGCTTTGTTTTTGCTGTTTCGTAGCAAGCGGTGCTCTCTGCATGTGACCGCGTTCTCATGGACACACTTCATGCATTAACAGTCGCTTGTGAAGGGTGTGGGCCGTTCTGCAGCAGACAGGTCTGATTGCTCGGCAGTCCCTTGCTTTTTCCACTCGATAGGCTGCTGTGCTGCGATTCATTGCATCGGCAGACTTTTCTGCACACGTTGCTGTTTTTCACAAAGCCGTGAAGCCGACCAGTCAGGAAAATGGCAAGATTTTCCCTTTAGCAACACTGCCAATGTAATTGGTGACAGTTTCCTTCAAAGCGAGTCAAGCGCTCGGGCTTCATTCGCAGTTAATGGTTTGATTCCCTTCCTCATATTCCATGTAATACAGTGAAATCCTCCCTGCCCGAGAGAGCTCTCATCATTAAGATTCACAGCATGCCCCACTCCAACACTTAATTAGTCATTTGCCACAAGATCTGCTAGAGTGCCATAAGGGTCATCTTTCCAGACCTGCTCTTGTAGATGAAGTGTTTGGGATAAGTATTACAGAATAATACATCATCATAATCCTCATCATAATCACAAGATACAACACTCCACTGTTTTCCCCAGGCTTCTTCAGCCTAATGCTGACAAGGACTAAATCACAAAACTGTAAACCTCACAATATTAATGACCTGAAGAAAATGTCAGTGTAAGACAAAAAAAGGCTCTGCTTTTTCTGGTGAACGTTTCCATGATTAGTTTTAAAGCAACCATGGACTGCAGAATGGACCTATTGCTATTAAAAAATAAACCCAGATTCATCACCCATACATTGGCAGTCAAACGTCACAGAAATTGCTCAGATGCACATTTGCACAGTGGCAGGCAAAAAGTGGCAGGGGTTTCTGGACACCCTTCCTTATTAAGCCTTAATTGGCTTGTTAGTACTGGTTAGACAGGTCAGGAAATGGCATTATGAATTACCCAGAGCATAATAAATTGTTAGCTTCTTTCCACTTTGTGCAAAACCCCCAAAACCATGGGTTCATCTAATTAGCTGGCTGTGAATATGATAGTGAAGCTGACTAATGCCTGTAAATCAGTAAAACACTTCCAGCTCACAATTTTTGAAATGCTATTAAGAAATAATGTGGAATTAAAAGCAAGATCTACACTGACAACACAATGTAATGGGACTAATTGTGCGGACATTGCAACCCCCCGCATAGAATATTGATGTATCTTCTTCCAGCTGCAATTGTCTGTTTACATGTACACCTATAGCCGGAAACCAATCGTCACAATCATTACCACTACTGCACTGTCTACTGTGAGTGGTAATGCCTCCTATGGCACATTTACAACATAGTACATATGTGACACTGTGAATCAAAGAATGTTTAATGCACTCACAACTGGATTCAAACAGCTTTCCATTCTTTTGGAACCTACTCGTCATTAGGCCTTGCTGAAACTCTGTTTGTGTCGCCTTGCAGTAAGTACACTGGCCAGTGTTCAACTTCACTCAAAATATAACACCTCAGAACTTATACAGATGTGGGCACTCCAAGCCATACCCTTAGGTAACACTTCATGATCAATTTACATACTGATTAGTTGTGGTGCACTGTTCTACTGTGCAGTATTGCTTATACGAATATGGTCTGTAAGGAGGGGTCATATGCAAGATGGCTTACTGATTTAAAGACAGACTATGGGAAACAAACAGATTGTTTTTTTAATTTTAGGCATGGGGTAAGTGTAAATTTAACAAAAACTGGTTGGCTAACCCCTGTTGTGCACTGAACCTCATTTGTACAAAAAGTCAGTGTACAAAAAGTTAAATTTTGTTAGACCAAAACTGTTCATTTGTTTGCTTGAAACATTGGTTTGTCAGAACATACAATTATCACAAACTTACTCTAATGTCTTTTATTTTTTTAAAGAGTGGTCTTAATTTTGCCTCTGAGTGGTATTCAAAACGTTTCTCTTTTCAGAGTTACCACTGTGCACATGACTTGGTCTTGACCAGACCCCCTTTCCTTTATATTTGTTATTTAATATAAGCAGAAAACTGGAAAGTTTTCCTCCATTGAGTACAGTACAGGTTTGTTGATATGCTAAAAAATATGATCAAATAGGCACAATAAATGGCCACTGGGTCGATCAAATCATCAGTCTTAGCAGGGCCACTTCCAGCTTTTCAAAATAAACTTATTCATAATAAATCATTACATCACTCCCTATGTGTCACATGTCTCCAGAAAACATTAAGCATTTTGACTGAAAAAGGGGTTCCTTTAGCTAAACAGAGACTGGTTACTACAACAAATAATCTAACAATAACCAAAAACTACTATTAACTACTTTAAGACATGCAAGCTGATCGACAGCCTGGGACAGATGTTAGCTGCATGGCTCCTGAAAACCTTAAATGTTCTGACTTCACCCAAGCTCCATAATCACTGGTCTGAGAGTTTTAATACTTTGTCAAAGATAATTGGGCCAAATACTGTAAGTGCGTTGCTTGAAGTTATTCCCTTATTACCTTCTCTTTTTAAATCCAAAAAAGATAGCCTTTGTTCTCTACTGGGTCATAGATAATTAGTGACCAATTGGAAATATGAAATGGGTTAGTCTTATACCTGTCTTATACCAGTCTTATAAAAAGCTGAACCATTTTCTCACCCAGACTAAGACTTCCTGCATAGATACCAAGCTTCTGTAATGAATAAATGTGTTACATGCAGACCTGTCACTGTTGTGCTCAGTTTAACTTATCTTGTGCTGGAAATGACATCATACCCAAATGACTGTGTTCCTATTTAGATACCAGCTACCATTGTTAGCATTGTGCCAGGTTAGCACTGCTAGCAATTCCAGCTGATAACAACCATTTTGCAATTTTTTGCGCATTAAAGCAAAACGATACATGTTCACAAATAGAGGCCACCATTACGATGATCCTGCCAACTACCAAGGGGGATGGCTCCACATGGGACAAGAGACATGAGACAAGACAAAGTTTGATGATGGAAACACTATAATAATATTTAATTGTTCACTTTTATTGAGATTAAGTGTGTTTTTACACTAGCCGCCCAGAGTACTGATATGTGTGGAAGCTATCCATGCCCGGGTTGTGTAATTGGTTAATTTTATAATGTGACTGCTTCAACTTATTGCCTTGCTCTCTTATAGCTTTTACATCAGTACAATAATAATACATACTGCCTAATAAACCTATACTGTAACAGGACAAGAGTGAGGTAACTATAATAAGCTCAGCTTTGTGGCGTGAATAAATATTTTTTAAATAAAAAATATAAATTGGTAGCACATATGTCCCACAAAATCACATTTATCCCACTTTTTGTCTATCATTCCAAGTGGTGTATGACCCACTGGTAAATATCATATTTGGCCCAGGTTCCGGCAATATTATCGTTATTATCAGGGATGCTTTGCAGCTGGTAAACCTAGGCTTTAACTAGGATGGGTCCTCTTTCTGTCATGATTTTAAAATGTTATGTTATGTCTCCACATGTCTTATGAAGGGAATATGTGCTGATATCTGCCCACATCTATGGAAGACACGTTCTGCGCTGGCAGTGAGGGTTTTTTGGATCAGTATTTGGGTGATTGCTGGGTTTCTAGACCCAGGTTGGATTTGGAGCTTGAGCTGTGCGTGATCAAGGGGGCTGTTGACCAGACAAGTTCATTTAGTGTGTCCAGCTGGGGACGGAGACCGGCTCTGTATGACTCTCTATGTCTGTCCTGTGACTCAGGATCAGAGCCGTACACTCATTCCCCTCAGGAGCGGCCATGAGCACAGCTCATCAGACTGCTGACAGCAGCCCTCTGCCTGTCACTTAGAGCAGGCCCATTTACAACACGCTCACTCACACACACTCACACACTCAATGCTCAATGCTCATATGGCTTCTGTTCAGCTGCTGAAATGGGTCTAATTTATTGCTAGATTTTCACAAATATGGCTCCTATACCAGGCTCAGTTAGTCCATCAATTTTACCACCAGTCTGTGCTATCAGTGTTTAAGCCAGAAGAGCCTGATGCACTGATTGTACTGTACTGTACTTATTTGTAATGAATCTTTAGGAGGCATACGGTGATAAAACACAGACAGCAGATGGAGTGCACTGTGATTAATGATGGTGGGAATGAGATTTTTTTTTTTTTTTTTTTTAGAAATTGAATCATTTTCTTTCTCTCTAGTTGAGAGTGGTTTCATAAAAGAAGAGCAATTTGAGTTCATAACATTCAATGCTGTGGATAAGAGATGAAATCTGCTTTTTATATAGCCGGTATCTATCAAATCTTAAAAGTTTATCACAATTAAATAGTGTAAAACATTTTATTAACATTAAAATCCCATGTTAAATCTTACTAAAAGCTCAAATGTACTCCTGCATTGATGTGCATTGATGTGATTTCTCATCTAAAGTGCCAACCAAAAGTACTGGAACAATGAGCCTGATCCCATTATTTTTGCTGTATTAAAAAATCAATTTGAGACAAAAAAATATCAACATTTCAGCATTCATTTCAATGTATTTACATCTGGGTCTGATTCACAGTTCAGAAAATACCACTGTTTGTCTGAATCCACCCTTTTATTTATTTTGTATTGGAACATGTGACTGCTAGGTGTATTTTGCTGCACTGTCCTAATACATTAATAATTCAAACAATAAACTGCACTGAATGTCTACACTCAGTTTCAGATTTGGGTTTTATCTGTGCAGACTGTAAATTTAAAAATAGAGAAGTAACCAACATGAAAACCAGAGAGCTATCAATTGGCAACTGTGAAGTTGAAAGAAGATGAAAGCCAGTAAAACCGTTTGGAATGTCCTGATGAAGAAAGTCATCACTGGTGTACTAAGTAACAGATGTCGAACAGGTAGATCAAGGAAAACAACAGCAGTTGATTACAAAAAGTGCTGTATAAAAAAGACCCTAAAACCTGTTTGTGACATCAGCAACAACCTTCAGATGGCAGGAATAAAAACATTTCTTATTCACTTTAATCTATTTTAAAATTATCTGTTCTAATACTTTTGCTTAAGAAAATTGGGTGGTTTCATACAAAGCGCTGTCTTTTAAAGTGTAAATCAGATCCAGATGTAAATACCTGGAAATACAAGCTGAAATGTTGATATTTTGTCTCATATGAATCTTTTAATGTCAATCCCAAATGCCTCAGCCTACAGCAAAAATAAATGAGTAGGACTTACTATTCTAATAATTTTGGAGGGGACTGTATTTGCATGGGCAATTTGAACCAGTCACTATCATCCACTGCTCTGTCCACTCTAGGTGGCATGTAGTCTGTGTTTTAAGTAAAAACCCTGTAAACATTTAAATGTAATCATAAAGGTTGTTGTTCCACTGTCCCTAATTATTCACTTACTGCAGAATGTATATTTTATCCTTTTAAAAACAAACCAATTTTATTTCTGAAAAAGAATAAACTTTACTCTTTAACACATTCCACATGTTTCACTTGCCCCCTCAGATTGATGCGTATAAACACTGAATTACACCCCACAGACATTAGACCCCACAGTGCTGTGGATTTGTGTGTGTGTGTGTGTGTGTGTGTGTGTATGTGTGGATGAGAGGGGGTGAAGTTCAGGCAGCAGCAGAAAAGCATGTGATTAGAACAGAATACATGGTTTTACACAAAGTATTCAATGGAGTTTTATATTGTAGTTTGGTAAAAAATGAAAAGTCATTGATGCCCTCTGACAACACCATTCAAGGGTTTTAATAACAGGGCTCGCAGAAGCCAGTTATACATGAAAAATTCCTCCTCTTCACATTCCTATCTGTAACAAGCTCAGTGCTAGTAGGTTTTCCATCTACCACTTGAATTTAAAAATGTAAATTAGAAACGGATTGGAAAAGACAGTAATTAAAACAATAATAACAATGCAAAAACATTTTTTCATCTGGAGTGAGGTGAATGAATAAGTTTATTACTAAATGTAAAATATAATGGTAAAAAACGATGATTTTTGCTTTAAAGTGTGCTTTTGGAGGTTTTTTTCGTCAAGGCTACTCTATGTTTATTTATTTATAAATTGCTTACTTTTCATGTTCTGTGAGGTAATGTTTTTTTTTATTTGACAGTAGCCAACATTAACTTTATTTCCGAGTTGTTATGGATTAGAAAAGTACATCCATATCTTTCCTGAACACACGGATAAAATGTGACTTTTGCCTTGAGCCCATCTACACAATAAACACAAACACACTAGTGAGTCAAACCTACAACCCCTGTCATTGACATCCTGGTGCTCCTATTTCTAGCAACACTAAAGTAGCAGAAGCTAGGTTTATCTGTTAAATGTCATACAATCCCCTTTATGGTTTACTTTAAGACTACGTCAGACATTGGTTTGTTTAATGATGATGACATGATCTTGTTTACTTATTAATATGGGATAAATAATGTGTCTGGTTTACTTTAGAACTATATTTTATAATCATATCCTCATCATTACAGACTAGACATTAAATACGTTTGTAATATTTTGCTTTAATGAAAGGAAAGTTAAATGCAGGAAAGGATGCTATGTTCATCTGACTGTGGGTTTCCGGGGATTTATAGACTAGATTTAGACCTATTCACAGGTATAACCTACATACGAAACAAGATAGTTGGAAATATCTAAATATGAGGCTGAAGGCAGCAATTATAGCAGTCATGATAACATAGCAACTTTTTGGGTCAGATTGAATCAATGTTGGTCATTTATCCGAAAAACATTTTTTTGGCATCCTTGCTGAGTGTGTTTTGGTATGCTATACTCTCAATATAGCTTTTGCCTCTCCTGTTATGTATTTCATTGCATTCACTGAACCCATTACTGTAATGCTGTTTCCATGGTGTCAGTTTTATTGGAAAATTGGGTTTCTCACTAAAAAGAACCACATGAAACCCTCTGAAGTTGGAGATACTGAAATTTTCAATATAAACTGACCAGATTGTGCTGTAAACACTATTTTTAACATGGAAAATTAAAGTACAATTTGTACATTCATTCTAATATTAAAGCATTTGATTTGAACATCTATAATTATTTACCAATTGTAGTTTGTATGAAAAAAATTGAAATAAAAGCATACCACCAAAACATACATTCTAAATCTTAATCTCCCACGTGCACAAAAATCACCACAACGATACCTCCAAAATGGCACTACAGTGGTGTCAAACACAAACACACATTACTGAAAAACTCTGACCAAATAGAGATGCAGCAGAGCATCTGAGCTATTAGAATCAATCAGAACTGTTTCAGTGGGTTCTGAGGTAAAGTGATACAGAGACGTCAGCCCCTCATCCTTCGTAAAATGGACAGCTGTCTCTTCCACCCACAATCTCCAGAAAGCAAATTCTGCAGACTGGAGCACCATTTACTTGGCAATCTCTAAACTAGTTCATGTACAGCTGACAGAAAACTGTCAGAAAAGACAGCTTATAAATGTTTGAATCCCTGCACTGTACTGCTCTACTGCAGCATGAGAATCTCACGCCATCTTCAGGAAATAGTGCAGAACAGCCAGTTTCCTGCAGGGTGCAAGAGAATGCCCAGACATCATGCCCCACATGTGGGGTCTGGATAGGTAGCCAACTGAAGTTTGCAGATCATTTGACAGTAGCTGGGAAGCAGAATGTTTTGCCAAGGGGTTCCACATTGGCCCCTTATATGGATGTCTGTTATGGATTCCATCAGGGACAGTAACATGGCTTGTACACTGCCATTAGGACCTAAATGGGACCCATGTGAAATTAAGGTGGGCTGTAACAAAGCAGGGGCAATTAGGAAGCCCAGTTGGCCCAAGTATAAACACATATGCAAACCCAAACTGAGCCCATGTCCACCTGGGACCTGCCTAGCCCATGTTCACCCATGCAAGCCCCACATGAGAATGTTGGCTGGATGTGCTGATAAGCATGATTCATTTAAAAGACTTTTGCTCAGTGAATGCTATTTTGTTTTATTCTAAATAAAACTATTAAACAAATTAAACTTTTTTACATATTGTGCTTTATATCTGTCGCATAAACTGTAAGGAACACAGAATATGGTTTGATTTTTTTTTTCAGCACTAAAATGATGCCTCACCTCAGTCTTACAGTGATATCACATGAGAAAGTCGAATGCTACACTAAACTATAGGTATACATCACTACACACCATCTATTTTCCACTAAATTAAATTCAACTCCACTAAAATGGAGTTATACACTGAACAACACTAATACAGACTTCCCAAGTCTCACGGAAGTTGTGGGAGTCTACCGCATATCACTTAGGGCTCCCTGATATATATATATATATATATATATATATATATATATATATATATATATATATATATATATTTATAACTTCATATTTAGTATCTCATTATTGTGAATTAGTTCATCATAATCTAGACTTGCTGTATGGCTGTATCTCAGTCATTGACTCATATTTCATATTCCAAAAAAAAGAATAAGAGTATTGAACAATAGTATCGAAAAGTTCTTACTTACAAATCCTTGTTTCTGTGGGCTGTGGTGAAAACACCCACCTGTAGCTAGCTAGCTACACTTTATACTTTTTTAGCCTGTCTAGAATTAGTAGCATGTATGTATTTTTGTATTGGATATTTATTATATGAATATTTATATTTACATAAGTGAAATTATTATTTATACTAAACCAAAAACAAGGCGAGTTAAAGACATTAAGAGAGAAATGGCGCCTCCCGCCGCGCGCTCAGCTACCCGCACTCCCACAACCAAGCAACCGCAGCACACAACATCCGGGTTTCTTAAACACCCATCAAAATAAGAGTCTCAGAACTTCGCCGAACGAACACAGAACAGCCACGGCCCTCTTCTTTTTATATAAAAACCTACACGAATTTCAATCACAGGCATTTTATTATAGTAGAATATAGTAGCCCCAAAGAATCTCTACAAAAGGGAATACCTATTTAAGATTCTTTCCTGGGTTTGCCACATCGCCAGAGGGCGCTACCGAGTGAGTTCTAAATGAATGGGGTTCAATTGAGCAATTGAGCAAAATCATAGTTTATAGATGTTTGATCATGGTATACAAAAAAAGTGCACCAATATCCTCAACCCAGAAAATTATCAAAAGTTTCAGTTCTTTTGAACCTTTAAACTTAGTGCTCTGGCTGTTTCTTTAGCATCATATCAGCAGACATGGATAAAGTACTGTGGCGTCTGTGTGTGTGTGTGTGGCTGCTGTGTGCCTGTCTCTGTGTGCCCGCCTCCGTGTGCCTGTGTGTGAGTGGATGTCAGGTGTGGGGCCTCCCTTTTAGGTGGGGTTATGCAGAGTGGTGGGCACCACTCTGAATCTACCATCCGGTAGATTCCTAGTTGGTTTAGTGACCTTAGGGCTGTTTATGCTGTGTGAGCAGTTGGGTTTCGCTCTCCCAGCCTTGTTAAAGGCTATAAGTGAGTGGCAAGCCTGTTAATAAAGAGCTGTTGAGTACTTGCAATGAGTCTCACGAGTCCTCCTTGCTCTTCCACGCTACAGTACTAAAGATTCAGATAGGTACAGGTGATCTATTAAGAAAGTGACTTGAGTAGAAGTTGAATTGTTCTTTAAGCTCCACACTTAAGTGGAAATAGTGGTTGGTCCAAGTCCAGGTCCGGGGGTACCTCTCTGAAATTATTTTTTGCTATTTGGGATGTCTGCAGTACTGTGCTCTGTAGTTATTATAGAAAGCAGTGGAAAGTTTGCAGAGCGAAAGGCAGAAGGGGTGCAGCATGTTTTTTTTTTATAAGACAGTTTGATCACTTGATTCACTCAATGAGGAGCAGCTTAATTAAACCCAGTGACAGTGTTGAGCATCTACTGCTCTGTGATAAGGTTTATCATTGTAACGATGTAACGATGCAGCACAAAAAATATTGGAGTTAAAGTATTAAACTCATGAAAACGTATGTAGTGAAGTAAAAGTGGAAGTAGGAGAAAAATAATACTTCAGAAGATACAGATACAGCATTATAGTGCTATTTAAGTACAGTAGTGAAGTGCGGTAGTTCTACTTACATCTCTGCAGCTCACCAACTAGTCAACACATATTAGCAGTAATGCTAGCGTCTTTACTGCCTAAAACCCGTTTGCTGTGGAATATCATAAAACATATAGACAAGCATTTTTGCCTTTAAAGCAAAACTGTTTATTCTAATTTCTAAAATTACAGAAATATAATGGAAAAGCATTTATTTACTATTATTAATTTAAGATTTTAGCCGTATAGCTCCATTCACCCCATTCATTGAGGACTCCATCGCGGGCTCCCTCTAGCGGTTGTTAGTTATTTTCTGATATAACCAGGGAGATAGGAAATGGGCAGGCTTTATATTAACCGGGTCTGGTAGCGCCTTTCACGCTTTTCTGTTCAATAGAGCTTCTATCCTGTGCATCTGATTCCAGCTGGAGGTAATATAATCTAATGGGAAATACGATTTATCAAGTTCTTTGTTAGTAGAAGACTGATTAAATCACTAATCATTAATCTAGACATATGCATTGTAGTTAACTTACAGCATGTAGTTATAAACAACCAAGCTAGCTAGCTCTGGTAATGTTAGCTGTAGCTCAGTATAACACTGCTAGATATTGTTAGTCCAGGTCCAGAAAGTAAAGATCCATGCCAGCTTTGTTCCAGCTGCCTAGTATTAAGTTGAGGCCCAACAGATTATAGTTTGAGTTGGAACAAAATCGTGGAACGGATTTTTAGTTTCTGGTCCTGAACTATTCGTCTCTAGCTCGTTGTGTGCCCTGGCTACTCAGCCCATAAAAAAAGTTGAAAATAATTAAGCTTAGCAAGTGTTTTGTGAGAAATAAAAATAACCTACAGTTTTTCTCAGCTATGCTCTGAATTACTGAAGTGTTTATTTGGGCTTTAGTGAATATAAACGCGTTCTGTGCTCCTCTTGCTCAGGCCTGAATAGCCAAGCTCAATATTAGCTTACTCAGCTAACAAGCTAGCTATTATTATTATTATTGTATATATGTAACGTTAACTAGCTAGAGCTAGGTTAACTAACCACTAATTCGCAAGTTCTTTGTTTCTAATCTTAATCGAGTAATTCAAATATAACTAACCTCGGTCATATAAAGGAAACTGTTTAACCAGTTTAGGTAACCTAGCTTAGCTAGTTAATGTTTATACTGTGCTGAATGACACGTCAGTTAAAGAACACCTGATGTGTTCATTAACGTACCTGTATCTCTCCTTTATTTTTTTCTATATTTTAAATATTAGCTAGACGTATGAAGTCCAAATACAGCTGTTATTCACATTTTGAATCCTGTCCGTTTCTGTCCTGTCTACAGATATGAAGCTGTACATTTTGCTAGCTGTGACCCTGATCTCCCTCCTCACAGAGGTTGTACATGGGGCTGAGAAGAAAAAGCTCCAGATCGGGATCAAGAAAAGGGTGGACAACTGTCCTATCAAGTCTCGAAAAGGAGATGTTCTGAATATGCACTACACTGTAGGTGTATTCACTATATTACTTGTTTCTGTCCGGTTCTGTATTGCTTGATTTTAGTTTGCAGTAATTCATAAAAGTAGAGATACTCTGCACATGCTATTAAAGACTTAGCTTTATGTTATCCCTCAGCTCCTCCAGTGAACCTTGCCTAGTTTTGCAAAACATTCACACAAAGCAATCCGGACTGTTCTCCTACATAGTTCCCTGGTTTTAGAACACGCTACCTACTGCTACCAGAGCAGGATAAGAACCTCTTAAAGAACCTCCTAAAGTCAGAGCTCTTCAAAGAGTACTAACTCTCCCTGCCCCCTCTCTCTTCCTTTCTTTTTCTATCACAATATTATCTTTCTGGCCTCCTTCAGGCTCTGCCAAAATGTTTTTTTTCTCTTCATTATTTGTATGTCATTTTGGATATAATCATCTGCTAAATGCCATATCATTTCATGCAAATACACACAGCTATATGATTGAGAACATCAACTGAACATTTTTATTACTTGTTTTTCATAACGCTGTGTCATTGTTTCTTACCTACTGATTTTTTTTTTGCTTTGTTTGCCTTAAGGGAAAGCTGGAGGATGGCACAGAATTTGACAGCAGTATACCCAGGAATCAGCCCTTCACCTTTACTCTGGGTACTGGACAGGTCATTAAAGGCTGGGACCAGGGTCTTCTAGGGTGAGTTCAGTTATATTTCTGCTTGTGTGACTAGTTAAAGGTGAGAGATTGTACAAAGGTTCCAGAACAATGCAAAAAGGACATTAAACCAAGTTTTAATGTGTGTCTCATCTTTATTTCTTCTCTTAAGAATGTGTGAGGGAGAGAAGAGGAAGTTGGTCATTCCATCTGAGCTTGGTGAGTAAGCCTTGGGTGTCACTGTCCAACTGTGTGTTGATTTCTGTCCCTTTATCACCAGAACTGATGACCACTGGTCATGAAGGAATTATTGTTGTCCTGTTGTGATGGAGAAATGTTTAAAATATGGTGGTAGATAAACCATGAACTGATTACTTCCCTTTGTCGGAACCTAGAGTGGCAAAATGAGCATTAAGGACTAAGATCTCTGACTTAGCATCACAAATAACTTGTTGTAATAGTCTAATCAGACTTTCTAGTGCCTAGTTTGTTAGTGGAATGGCTCCAAGTACCAAGAACCAACATAGTCCAGGAAGAGTCTGATGATAATACAGACCTTAATACTATTTTCTTCACTCCATTTTGACCAACATAGTTAGTTGCAGGGTTCTGGGACTGTCTTTGGTTCTATGGCTACTGCCACGCCTTTTTTCATGTAATACATTGAAATCTAACTTTGACAACATTTCCGAGTTGATTTAGTGAATAGCATATTCATGCATTTCTAAAATTATTTTTGTTTCTTACTGTTGCTTTATGTATCTTCAGGTTATGGAGATAGAGGAGCCCCACCCAAAATTCCAGGTATGTAGTATTCTAGATGTAATCTCATTCTTAAGATTTTTTTTGGTGTGCAGATGTTGTATTACTCACTCACTCATCGTCAACCGCTTTATCCATTAAGGGTCGCAGGGGGCTGGAGCCTATCCCAGCCAGCATCGGACGGAAGATGTTGTATTATTTTTGTTAAATTTTATAAGTTTCTAGTAATCTAGTGCTTGCATCTAGTAATTAGAAATGCCTGAATTGGCCAGTTTGCAGTAATATGTAAAAGGTGTACAGATTTTGCAACCCGGGATTCTTCATAATGAAATCCCATCGAAATAAACCAAAAAGGCCATTTGACACATACAATACTTAAAAATGAAGTAGAAACATGTGTTAAGGCACAGAAATATGCTACTAAAATGTACAGGGTATTGGTCCTCCAGCACCAGGATTAAGATTTTGAAACTCTGTATACATGCAATGTTGTGTGCATTAATTTTTATATTTACTTTTTGTCCTCCAGGTGGAGCCACACTCATCTTTGAAGTAGAGCTGCTGAGCATCGAAAGAAGAGCTGATTTATAGTGACAGATAGATTTGCCTGTAAGTCTTAACAGATCTGAATCAGTGTGCTGCAATAGCAGTGTTTATCTACACTGTAAAAGCACTGAAGGTGGATTTGCTATTGCTGCTCTGGAGACTAGCAGTTTCAGGGGATTTGCTCAGTAGTATTTTGCAGATTTGGAAATGAATATTAAAAGGTGTACCTGTGCATTTGGATTAAGTCAACTTTAATTTTGCTGAAAATTAAACATATCTTCATGGACCCAGCATGTTTAGCACCATTCTTTATTTTCTTAAGAACCTTAGTACACATAATTGGTTGTGAGAGTGCATACAGTACAGTTATCATTCCAGCACATAGGGACTGTGTTTACTTCCTCATTGTCAGAAAGTTCATATTCAGTTGAATTGAATTGAATAAAGGTTTTATGTACAAAAATGTCTGGACGTTAAGACTTGATTTTTCATAGAGCAAGGCCTTACCACACATACTAGTGTCAATTTTAAATCTGGGTCCTTCATAGTCTTCACAACCTTCAAGTTCTTCATAACCTTCGGACTGCATACACGTAAGGATTTGTTTTTAAAAAATCTGATAAGAATGTAACAATTGATTGGCAAATTCACTCCCATGGTATTGCTACTGACTGACACTGACTTTATTAATCTAGAACTAAGTGCTAAAGCACGTTTCAATCTTGATCCGCATTTACTGTAAAAATCTACTGAATTAAAATGGTTCCAACACACAAATCCCCAGCATTCTTGTTTCCCTGTTTTCACATCAAAACACTTCAAAGTTAAAACAAAACCACTCACTTCATTGTCTCTAATAGCTGCCTTAGCCCATTCTGAAACAAGTGTTACTTGCTCTTGTGAAAACAACAAAAAAAGACATTAAGTGGAAACTACTTGGAGAAAAGGGAAAGAAAAAGAAGAGTCTTATCTAATCTTCTACTCAATTACAGATGCACCGAGCCATGTCCAATGGCACTTAGTGTTTTAGTGTACAAAACTGAAAAACATCAACCGCTCCACATTTCCTCTCCCTTACGTTTAAGCTAAAAAGGACACTACCACACTCTCTACGTTAATTATATATCCAGGAAACAGTACTGAAACAAAGTAAGACAGTTGGGGTGGTTAACCTGCAGCTGAGATAGGCTTGGCTGAACTCCTCGCTCGTCTTCGTTTTGACAGACAGACACTGTGGTGTAGTGGTAGGGTCTGTGTGCCCGCCTCCACCCCTCAGGGTTGGAGTAACAGGGTTGAGAGTGGGAGGAGCTGGTGGAGTTCACGGGGTGATGTCCCCCTTCTTCTGTGGAGTGCTGAGCTTCTGCATGCCTCGCACCTTTTCCAAAAGCGCTGCCACAAAGTCCTACAGGATATTAACAATGCATGAATTTAATCTGAATTATTGAAAACAGTTTTAGAATATTCATCAGTGAGAAAAATGTTTTTAATATTATAAATCTGAAATCATAATGTAATAAAACATGACATTTTAGAGGCTAGTTTAGAAATGGCCTAAAAATGACTTGGGGCTACAACCCCAGATCATAAAAGTTGTGACAGTATGGAAAAATGAATATAATTAACCCAGACAGACATAATTAACATAAGATATTTCATGATCAGTCTGGTCAACTTTAATTCATCTGTTAATATAAATCTCTTCCTTCATTTCAAGCCTGCAACACAGCTAGGATGGTGCAGCATTTACCGCTTTGTAATATTCCCATTCCTTTTCAAAGTGTTTCATGTGTTCCTCAGTTCTTCCTGCAAATATGTCTGTGTACAAGGGTGTACACCATTACAGGGTCATTAATGTCAGATTTTTTGTTTCAAATCTCCCCATACATTTTCTACTGGGGATAAGTAAGTACCTGTACCCCCCTGTCATTGTTTCTAATGTGTGCAGCATGTGGTTTTGCATTGTCTTGAAAAATAAATGGTCATTGCAGGAAAAGATGTTTTTAAACCAGCACAATGTTGCTCTAAGACCTTAATTTAATTTTCTGCATTTATGTTACCATTACAGAGGCGTACTGTTGACCAGACAAACAATTAAATATCTTTGGTTCATACTGTATTTGTATTTCTTCCATACTGTCATAACTATCTCACTCAAAGGAGATTACAGAATGCTTTTAAAAATTCAGCATGAAAGTATCAAGCTGACCAAACAAAAACAATATATAGGATAGTTTAAAAATGAACTTACATCATTAGGCTTATAACAGTCAACAAGCAGCATCTGGAAGGTAAGCACATTTAAAATGTCAGTTTGCATTAAATAATGTGATTATATCCCTCACAATCCCATCAGTGCTGCTCACTAATGATTTTGGGATACTAAGCTTTCCAAAACATCTTAGTTCAACATGTCTTAATTCAATGTATCTTGATTCAATGTGTCTTAGTTCAATATGACTGTATTAAGAATAACACATAATAAATGAGAATCATCAGTACTTGCAATTTTCTCATTTAATTAAAATGGACTTTTTTATCCAAAATTGTATCCAATAAATCTTGTAGAAATGAAAATGAGTCATGTTTTTCACAATTTTGAAGGAATTTAGCAGGTACCACACAGTGTTTATAGTATGTGGGGTGAGGGAGACCAGTAGTCTTCTGAGGTGCTTCTATGATTTGAGTTTTGTAAATGGTGCTCAGCTTCCCGGCAGTTCCATTTTCATTACAATGGAGAAAGAGCACCATGACCAAAAGACACAAAGGTTAATCTGTACACACCCTTTATCCAGCACTAATGTCATGGTTGGTTTAATGGCAAACTACACTTGAAAAGATTTAAAATGTCAAAACACCACTATAGTATGTATATTAACACATAGAGGAAAAACTGTAGTATATGAACCTTCACTCTGATGGCTCTCTCCACATCACTGGGTAGATCCAGTAGCTCATCCACATCAATCTCCAGTTCAGGAACTTCATCTTCCTGTAGCACAAACACAAAATTACAGACAATTACAGTCTTTTCAATAATTGACTACAGTATTTCTTTTTACACTTATTAAGTGCATGTTTTCCATATCAGTAGTACACACTTGTATAAAAACATTCACCAGCAGTTTGAAAATGCAAATGTATTTCAGAGGCATGAGAAAAGGATTTGAATAAACATTTGCGTTCATAAAGCTCAGATGTAATGGGTTTTCTCTCTTCTTATTGTGCAAACAAAGGCTACTGAAGTACCAACAACCCGAGTATAGTCTTTTTAGGAGTCAGAATATATTAATATTGTACTGTAATATTATGTTGTGCAATTAAGTATCGATTCTCAAAAACAGTACTGACTGGTTTTAAATTAAAACGTGTTATGTTCAATCCCTGATAGCTAGATTTAAGTGTTGTTCCAATTTTATAAATATTTTCTTATACTGACATCTTTTTTTTATTTGATTTAAACAATATATAGTCTTGCTTACAGTATTGCAGTTTATTAAATCATAAGCCCTGTATCATGATACATACTGTATCGCCAAGCTCTTGCAAATACAAAGCCCTACAATTCATAGTGAACAGTAGTGGTTTCTAAACAAAAGTGTCCTGATCTCTAAGCCAGGTCAACATTCTTATCATAGGTATTTCTTCCCCTAGTTTCAGGTGTGTTAGGAGCTGGATCAAACAAAGTGATTTTTCTCCAACTACATGTTATTTAGTAATTGCTAATATTTAAAGAAGTTTTTTTTTTCTAGTCAGTTTGACATTTAAAATAAGTGATTCATTCTCTTCTTATAAAACAGGTTGGTAAACTGTTTGGTTACTAATGCAACATTTGGAAGGACTGCTAGACTTGGAATGTGAATCCACAGCGTGGCAAGCAAGCTAGGGGTGGGTGATGTGATAAAAATATATCTCAATATATTGTCCTGTTACACAATCATTGCAATGCAGAACCATGCAATGCAGAAAACTCCCATTGACATGCTGTTCTGAACTACAGTGCAGTGATACATATTCAAAAATATGAGTAAATAGAAATAAGGACACAAATAGACATACAATATGTAGATGATTATAATAGCTCCAGTCCTGAACTGTTACATTTCACCAGTTCTAAACTACTATAAAGCTGTTATGGTTGATCTGGTATGTTGAAGGTGAAGGGATAGTAAATCTACTGAGTTTATTTTACAGTGTGGTTCATCTGGGTTTAAAGAGACACTGTACATGCTGCTCAATTTTATTCAAAAGAAATAAAGCAGTATTGCTTAAAATAATGAGTCCCTAAAAGCAATTTTTTTTTTTTTCAACATTTGGGAACCATATTGTTTCATTTTGGAATTTAATTTAAATTGTTTGTTTGTTTGTTTTTTTAATCATGCAATCCAAAATGCAAGTGTAGAGACATGAAACTCAACAGGTAGTACCCAGTAGACACATAACATGGGGCAACATAGCACAGCAGAATGTATTTTGGCCTATTTGGGCATTTGGACAAAGTAGTAGTATATCTACTAAGAAACTCTTTCAAATTGTGAAGAACAATTCATATTTTAAAGGCTACATTCAAACAGCAGTTGAAAGCGTCTCAAATCAAATTTCCTAAGCAAATCTGTTCACACTATCTTTGTAATGTGTCACATATCACATAACAGTCTGCTCTGAGAGTAATGCTTCATATGAAGTTTCGGTTTCATCCTCACCAGAAGTTCAGGCTGACAGCTGGGCTTATCACCGAGAATTAGTTCGAGCTCACTGTAAAAATGAAACGTTATTCAGCCACTTCCACTTTTTTTGTTTGTGTTCTTTGTATAACCGTTGTTTTTAAGCGTTTTTTTTTTTTTTTTTCTCACCGACGCTGCAGCAGTGCCCTCCTGTGGGTGCATTTGCCATTTCATTTGAAACACTGACTGGTTGTGATATTATTGGAACAGAGACATAAGTCCAAGAACTAATAAGGTGGCTCTGCAGCCCACCAATAAAAAAAACGTATTTACTGCTGTTTTCTCTTTTCCTCTATACTCACATCCTTTTTTTTACTTACAGACCTTTTTCTTCTCCTAGAGAAAAAAAACTCACATTAATTCAGATCTCGCTGTTCAGACACTGTTGCCAATTGGAAATGTATCCTATTACAATTTCCAGCTCAAATTGTAACTGAAAATATCAGATTCAATTTGTTTTTGCCATTAATATGCCACACAAATGACACATTTGTGCTACATACAACTAGGCCTGTCACAATAATTGCAATATTGATTTATCGTACAGTAAATGAACATGACCTCAATCATTTTTGAAAATCGATATTGTCTATGATATTGTCTATTGCGTTTATTTGTATGTTTGTTCACACACAGTATATAACAGTGATCAGTATTTTAGTCAGTCATGCTTCAATAACTGTGACTCTAAACACACAGAGTGGACTAAAATTGGTGAAGAAATAAGTATATAATTCCCAAACTAATTATATTAAATGTTTAGTTCTATTTTTTTTTCTGTCTTTAAAAAGTGCATAATTGTTTTTTATGCTGTTCTGTTATCATTATGTCAGTGGTATTTAATAGTGTTAAAATTACAAAAATATCATGTATCGCAATAATTTCTGGGACAATATATCGTCCACAAAAAATTCTAATAGTGACAGGCCTACATACAACATAATAGAACAGACACTTGACAACTTCAGAGCACTTATTTGGAATGAGATTCAGATAATCAATGCATTTCTTTAGCAAGAGTTACACAATACAGTCTTTAAGCTAAGAAACTTTGTAATATTAAAGTCGGAAATAGTCGGGGTTTTCACTTATTCCAAAGTTTAAAGCTCAATTTGTATTTAACTGATAGCCTGACCAACATTTTTTTTGTATGTTGCCAAAATGATGCCAGTCTGGTGATGATTTGTGTTTGGAATTTTTGCTATTGTTATTACTGCTTGCAATATGTTGGTAATGTTTTCTAGTATTGTGTCTTCTAGTACTGTGCTGTGTGGGGGGTTTTCTTTTCTTCTTCATGAAAAGTACATCAACACATGTCACACTAAACTGGACTCAGTCTATTGTGTACATATCCGTGACTAAGGAGATTCTCTGAGGTCTTTGTCCCTGGTTTCCTCCCACATGTCCCTTTTCTCAACAGGATGTGCTGAACCCCCTGGGTCTATGCATGTGCGAGAGACGATAACTGTAGTTAACTTCCTGTCAACACATACAGAACACAATGTGCTGAGTGTGTTTTGGTCTTTCTCTAAACACAGCCGACAATCACGTTCTCAGACTCACTGATGGAACAGAGAGGCTCTCTCTCTTCACAGTGGCTGGAGAAATGATGGGAATGGTGTAGGCAGGACGCCGACGCCTCAGTTCCAGCGCACGTGACTGAAGCCACTATTCACTCACCATTTCCTCCATTTCTGCCCTTCACTCTCACTGCTGAATCTGCATATTCAGTAAAATCTGTGCTGCTTCCTCTCTCTCTGCTTCACCATCTCACAGTTTTCAAGGACAGCTGTCACTGCACCTGGTCTTAAATCAGCCTCACTCCCCATCTCTCTCACACACAGTCCATTTTCTCCCGCTGTGTTACTGGGCATGCTCAGCCTTTTCAGTCTGGGCAGAAATCTAGAAATCTAATCATCATATATTCTTCCATATAATTTGATAATGATAATTATAGCTAATTATGTAGATTCTGAACAGTCTGAAGAGTATTTTGGAATACAGAATGCTAAAGGCTTATTCTGGCTGCTCTGCTCCACATCTGGTACATCCCATTCACGTACCCCATCCGATAATAAAAAATAAAAAAATAAATCTACATTTGCCTGGTCTGAGATTAATAAAGTTTGAATGATATATAAGATTAACACCTAATGGAATTTTGGGTAAAATGGTTGGTTTGTTGGTAGGACAATGTTATCTGTGGTTGTGTCCATCCTCTCAACTAAAGGGGTTGGACAGCTGTTGTAGCCCATCAACTAACATTGAGAAGGTCATAAATAAATAGCAATTTATACAGACAACCAGAATTAGACAAGATTGGAATAGCCCAGTTCCGACATACATTATGCATTAGAACAATTTACTATTTCGACAAACCAGTGTAACCTGATACTTTTAAAGTAGGACTTTTAAATTGACTTTAATTTACTTTTTATTCTATCCGTTCTCCAGCAGTATTAGCATTAGCTGCCAGTCACGCTAAACGGTAGCTCTTTTGCCATTAAGAGGTGAGTATTATCGCCCTGTAGTCCCAGGTAGCACTGCTGGAGCAGAATTAGCATTAGCCGCTATCTCTTTTGTTGTTCAGAGGTAAGTATTATCTGCTAGTATTAGCGCTGCTAATGCTAATGCTGCTGCACCCAGCCTTAGTATAAATCAGGAAATCTAAGGTTACTCTAAATAAACGGAAGCACTTTACTCACCCAAATAAACAGGAAAGAATTATGTGTAGATAAACATCCAGTGCTCGTTTTTTTTTTTTTTTTTTTTTTAAGAATTACAGTTTTTTACTGAACTTAACTTTACAGGTCTCACCTCCTAGCGGTGAGATTTGCTGAATTAAAAGAAAAACATGGCTACACTACTATATCTTACAATGAGCCTTCTATGACACAGTTGTCCTAGTACATGTGTGGCACTGGGGGTAAATGAGGATCAATATGGCACCCACTATCAGACCTCTTTGAACTGTAAAAATAATTAATTTCACCCTGCTGAGAGGATGCTAGACACTGTGGGTGGCTATGATAACACCTTGAAATCTAAACAGGTGTGGGTGTTCTCAAGCTGTCCCCTGAGGTAACACTTCATGATTAATTTATATACTGCTATTCCCTGTTTGTCAGTGAATAAATAAGTATTTTAACACCCAACATACAGATGCAAAAACTGTTAACAACTAATGCTAATACCGAATACCAGATTCCAAAACAGCACAATGCAATGATTATCATCAGTACTGGAGAATCCCCAGGCCTAGTTCAGTGTACAGAGTACTGTCAGAGAGCTTCCGAGCTGGAATCTTGTGCTGTGTTTTAAATAAGCATGCGAGTGTGGCGTGTGTGCAGGCGTCTGTGTAATCGCAGTCACTGAGCAAGCAGAACTGTGACAGTATGGGAGCAGGCTTGAGTTATGAAAGAATTCACACTGACCCATATTGCTCTGCGGCAATGCTACACTGAGCAGGCCTAGGTTGCCTTGCCCAGGGCTGCATACAGCACACAGCTTAATGGAGCAGAGAGCACAGAGATGGATGCTGCCATTTGCTCTTAATATGCAGCATGCAAAAGTCTGTCTTTAATCACTACACCCATCAATAGCCCTAAAGCTTATTTATGGGAATGCTCAAGCAGGAGGATATTAAGCACAAAGTACTACATATTGGATTACACTATAGCATTAACATCTGGATTAACATTAGGACCTTTACCAAAGCACCACTGAAATTAAAGGTAATTAGAAATAATATGGCTCATAACAGTATAGAGATATTACTAAGAGCATAAAGCAGCCATAGATTCTTAAAGCCATTTAATCTGCTGCACCACTAAAAGGGCATCTGAGTCATACTCCAGTCTACTGCACTAATATGAGGAAGAAAAAAATTAGTAGGCCAAAAAACTATTAGCTAACTGAGGCCTTCTTCCAAACCATTAAGAGAAAGAGTTTTTTTTCATGAATGCTTGTCGAAATCTCTCAGAAAATACACAGTGCATTGTCTCATGCATTGTTATCCATTCAGACAGGCTAGTTTTGACTTTCAATTTGAGCTGAGGGCTGCTGTGATGCAACATGTTCTTTCTAGCAGTCAAACCTAATTGGAGAACAAACATTTCTGGGACAGGGGCAATTTCATGGTCAACTTCCTCTGTCGGCGCACATTAATATTAGATTTTTTTCTATTAAACAATAAAACTACAGGTGCATAATATTTAGGCTCAGTTAAAAGGTTGTAAAACTGTGGAAATATCTGCTGCATGCACTGAAATTTTAAGAATTAAAATCTTAAAAAAATTCCACCTGCTTTTTATTGCAATATATTTTACAGGTGCATTGTCTTTTTGCAGGATTTCATTCATTTTATATCTACATAAATTGAATAGCCTAAACGTATTTTCTCTTGATTTTCAAAGAAAAAGCGATTATAAAACTACAATTTACAAAATATTTCTCGAATAGTTCCAAGTTTCCTAAAGTTACTATTCTAGTCTTATATTATTTGTATTTTAATTAAACACTGGCCATTAAACATTTGGAAATAGCCAGTTTGTAAAGAGGTAGTAAACTGATAAATACAATTATGATAAACATGTAAGTGAAGCGAAATATGAATTTATGCCGCTCCTACTCAATACATATGATTTACAAAAAATGAACCAATATTCTGTATAATTTATAAATTCTTTACATTTAATTGGCAGAACTCCAAAAGTCTTTTTGCCATTTTTGGACAAATAAGTTTGATTACCAAAATTCTGTTCTCTTGTGTTTCCAGATATCTTAATAGGCATACTACATTGAACATAAACAATGATCAAACATCCTGTCATGCTTAGCTTGCTAATATGACATGTAACATGTGTGTAAGTGTGTGTATGGCATGGTTAAAAAATTCTTAAAACCACCGTTTTAAAAGTCCATCAGGTGGATTCTGAGCCTTCCTAACAAGCCATACATGCAGGTGCTGTCCAAACCACAGTGCTGATCACCTAACCCTTCTCCAGGAGACCTACCCACCTTTAGACTTTAGCTCCAACCCCAGTCTAAAGCACCTGCCCTCAGATGTTCCTGATTAGATTAAATGGTGTTAGATTTGGGTGGATAGTGAAACCTGTTCCCTCCTTCAGGAGTTGGATGTCCAAGATGAGTGAGGGAACAGTGAACACTGCTTTCCAAATAAAACACCCGATACTTACCTGAAGCTAGGTGTCCAGAGAGCAGACGGAACACATCAGCTCAGTTTCTTTTTCCAAACCTAGTGCTGGATCTCCCCATGCCCTGCACATTTTTAGTGGTTTCTCTACTTTTAACACACCCACTGCGACTCTGAAAGGACTTGTTAAAGCGACAGCCCTTCAGTTTTAGGGATTTGGTGATATGGAGACCTCTCTGATGAGAATGTGTAATTCTGTAATTGCAAACAACATGGGAAAAAGTATTTTTAATGCAGCTTAGTGTAAACATGTTGCTACACAAAATTCTGTTTTTATGCCTATTTTATTCCTGACATGCTGTCAAACTCTACCAAAACCTGCCAGACCACTATTTTTGTTTTTAGAATTAATATAATAGACACTGCAGGGATGGTTGCGCCAGGTCACTGATACCTAGGCCTGTCACGATAACAATTTATTGTGGACTATATATTGTTTCAGAACTTATTGTGAAAAAACATTGTCATATTAAGACCATTAAATGCCACTGACATAATGATAACAGAACAGCATAACAAAGCAAATATTTATTAAAGTGAACAGAATTTTCAGTTATCATAGTTAATGTATAGTTTGTTTTGTTCACACTGTATTGTGTATGGGTCCACAGTTAGTAAAGCATTGATCATTGCAATGTCTGTGTAAAACACTGATGACTTTTATATACAGCTATTTAAAAAATGTAAGGCCACTTAAAATTATGAGTTTCTTTGATTTTACTAAATTAAAAAACCTCTAGAAAAAAATTAAGAGCAAGATGGATGATCACAAGCCATCAAACCAAGCTGAACTGCTTACATTTTTGCACCAGTAGTCTAAAATCAGTGTATAAGGCTGGTGGAGGAGAACATGCCAAGACGCATGAAAACTGTGATTAAAAACCAGGGTTTTTCCACCAAATAATGATTTCTGAACTCCTAAAACTTTATGAATTTGAACTTGTTTTCTTTGCATTATTTAAGGCTTAAAAGCACTACATCTATTTATTATTTCAGCCATTTCTTATTTTCTGCAAATAAATGCTCTAAATTACTATTTTTATTTGGAATTTGGGAGAAATGTTGTCAGTAGTTTATAGAATAAAACAACATTGTTCATTTTAATCAAACATATAAACAGCAAAATCTGAGAAACTGATTCAGAAACTGAAGGTTTCTTCATTTTTTTTCAGAGATGTATATGTGAACAAGCACACAAATAGACACAATAGACAATATTGCGATTATCAAATATTATTAAGTCATGTCCATTTATTGTACAATAAATTGATTGATTGATCTGATTGATCTGATTAGTTGAATGTTTCGGGTGAAGGAAAAGCAGGACCAGGTTTATGAAACAAAGTGCACTTACTAAATACCACAGCATTGAGACACAGGCCTACCACGACTCGCTTTCAGACAGATAAACCCTATTTCTCAACAAACTCATGCTCTTTAGCGGGAGACAACAATCTGGTTCAGAGTTATTGGCCCATGAGGTTCACTAACTCCAGCATGCTTTGCATGTCTGAACAGATGACATCATCTCAGTGGCTAAACTGAGGGATGTCTTGGATCCCTGAGGGCAAGCCAACAAAAGGCTTAGAAAATCTCCTCACAACCTTGCTGCCTTGTATGCAGGCAACAGAGGAAGGAGCCTAACTCTTAAGATAAAAATGAGAAAAGAGGCCACTTAAGAGCAGTTTAAATGGAGAGGAACATTTCTGCAGGCAAAAATAAATCTGTCAGATTATATTAGGCTTATAGTAAGCTGTGACTAGGCTGAAACTGGGCTACTGAAGCGACAGAAAAAGATGCAGTCTAATATTATAAAGCTCACCGCTTTGTGAAGTACAGGCTACAGATATTTATTTTTTTTGTCTAAGAGAGCTTTAAGCTTCAGGTAGAGTCCATTGTCCTATTGTCCATACTCATGCTATCACCTGCACAGTCACCTTACTTATAGCTAGCTAGGTACATTTACGGCTTTGTCTGGAGTTGAATCATGCCACGCCCTTCTTCTACAGGGCTCCATCTATTTATCTTTAGCTAATTTTGCTAAAGCTTCCCAACAGCGTACAAATGTGACAGTGAGCGTTAAATATATAGACATTATTAGCTGTTAAAGACATGTAAAGAAATGTAGCGAGACAGCATGACAAATGTAACAAGACACGACCGACACAAAGCTTACTGACAAAGGGTTTCTTCTTTCTCCTCACCTACAACAAAGGAATGACAGACAGTAACGTTAAGTCTAACAAAAGTGGTGTCTTACCTCGCAGTCGTACAAATTCATTAACTGGCTAACTATCCACTCCTCCAGGTTCAGTCGCCTCCTCAGCTCTTTTCTGTCATATTTCACGGTCACTCGCCCTTGTTTCTGTGGAACTTCTTCCTCGGTGCCGGGAGGGGTTTGGAAATAGACCCGGGGTTGAGGTGTCGACTCCGGACTTGTCACCGCCGCCATTGTCCAGTAATTTGATTTAATAATACAAAAAAAGGAAGCTTAAAAAATAATAATGTTAGTTAAGTGTCTCTTACAGGAGAAATCCCTCCTCACAGCATCAATTCAAATGCAGTGCCAGACTAGCTACTCATGCCCTGCCATGTGGAGCTCCACTGCATCCTGCAAATGCCCTCCTCATCTCCTTTTTTTATTTTTTATTTCTATCTAGCAGTCGTTTTTTCCCCAATTGTGGGTGTGCTGTACGGGCGTCTGCTAATGCGGCTCCAGCTCCAGGCAGCTAACTGATTTAAAAATGAATAAAAAATGAAAGAAAGGATTAATAAGACAAAGTAGCCCTGCTATGTAACACATCAAAGTCCATCTTCCTGGCTCCGGCTATCAATTGTCTGCACACAGGTTGTGGGCGCCTCCATGTGACCGACCACACAGTTCTTACACAGGCTCCATATTTTGCATTCATGTATTCTCTTTTGTAGAAATAAATTAACACTAATTTAAATTATACATATCCACACACAGAACGCATTAGGAGCCTTACTGCTGTTAAATATAAAAACACCGCCCTGATATTATAATATTCCCCAAGCCACATCACCGCGTCCTCCCCCCTCAGCTTCATTTGGACTATTCCGCCAAATCACATCTCTCCTCCTTACCGGTACGCAGCCATGACACCCAGCTGAGCTCTGGGCCTGCTATATTCCCTTTCTTAGAATTAATCTAACATCTTAGTAGGCTGAGCTCTTCAAAAGCACATTTGTAACTGGATTTTTTTTGGTCTGTGGAGAGCTTGCTGTATATGTATATATTTATATGTTCATGTTTCTCATGGATGGGATGTGTTATCATATTCCTGTTTAAAAATATATATATAAGAAATGGTAATACAGCTCTGATAAAAAAAAATAAGAGACCACTTCAGTTTCTGAATCAGTTTTAGATTTTGCTATTTATAGGTATATGTTTGAGTAAAATGAATAATGTTGTTTTATTCTCTAAACTACAGACACAATTTCTCCCAAATTCCAAATAAAAATATTGTAATTTAGAGCATTTATTTGCAGAAAATAAAAAATGGCTGAAATAACAAAAAAAGTTGCAGAGCTTTTAGACCTCAAATAATGCAAGGAAAACAAGTTCATATTCATACAGTTTAAGAGCTTGGTTTGATGGCTTGTGATCATCAGTCTTCCTCTTGATTATATTCCAAAGGTTTTTAATTTGGTAAAATCAAAGTCAACTCATAATTTATTTTTTTTCCAGAGCTGTAGATTAGGATTGGTTCATGGCAAAGGAATCATGTTTTTTAGGCAATGTTTCTCAATACTAGTCAGTTCAGGTTAGTGCCCCCCTGTCTTGCACATTTTAGAGGCTTCCCTGCTTTGTGGGAAAGAAATAATGAAGTCTTTTTTATGTGCTGCACCATTACACATTACAATTATAAAAATGTTACTAATCATTCCAAACCTGCATTATCACTGTCAGAGCGGTAGGTCCCACTGTCACTGGGCTTATGATGAAGCTGCCTCAACAGTAAATGATGAAGCTGCTTTATAAGAAGGCCACACTGCTCTATTCACTTTTGCTTTATTCACTTTTGACTGCCTTCTGTAATAACTACATAAAACTTCAAAAACTTCAAAATTTCAGTACTTGAGTAGTACATTTTAAAAAATACACTACTTGCAATATTAAGTACAAACCGTTGAATACATTAGTACTTTCACATAATAGCATATCCTGGTCCTGGTGCCCCCACCCTGCTCTGAACATTTTAAAGTATTGCCTGCTTTAACACACCCAACTGCATTGAAAGGGCAGAAAGGGCATTCTAGGGGGGTAATGAGCTGTGTTAATGAGCTGGATAGTTAAATCGTGTGCTGGGAGAGGGGGGCCTTACAGCCACACGTGTGTAGGGCAGGGGAGGCCAACCCAGGACCAGAATTGAGGAGCCCTGCACTAGAAGTAATGGGGTAGATGGCGCCATCTACCCACCCAGAGAAAGCAAGGCCAATTGTGCTCTGATTGTACTCTGCTGCTGATGGCAAACAGCATGGCCCTGGATTTGAACTTGGAGCGTAGTGATAGTGCCTTTAGCCCTCTAGACCAGTCAACCCCTTACAGCCCTGGTCATTTAAAGTGATTTTTAAGTGGTGGATGTAAACAGTACAGTATACCCACAGTTGTGTTTCATCACAATGTAAACATGATACATACTTGCTGTAGATCCAAAAAAACCCATACATTTTTTCTAATATAAAGTTGAGTATATCGTTCCTGAGGTACTGTGATGATTAAGCTACATTATATTTATTACTCTGGTAATTGTGTAGCACATCTTTACACTACAACATTGGTGTAGCTTTATGTTAAATGAACCAATATAAATGGTTCATAATGATCTAAGGTAAGGTTTTTTATATATTGTCCTTCATGCATACATAATATGGTAGATGGATACAGTACATTTACTTACTTTCATGATTATTGACAATGATTTTTTGGAAAAACTTTGGGTACCAGACAGCTGTATATTTGTGGTCAGAACAGATGATGGCTGTTTTCTAATTTAATTGCAGAGAGTTCAGAGTTACTTGTGCAGTAAGTGATGCCTGTCAATGGGTGCTACAATTGCTTTGTTAGGCTCTCTAAGGTTAATGGTCATTTTGATTCCTCCACTTTCTTCTGGGTTACAAAAATAGGTGAAAATATTGTGGAAAGGCATTAATGGCATCTCAATGACACTAGGTCCATTGTGAGGAGATAATTCACTTTTTGGTTTTAGCTGGGTCTACACAGCTGACACAGTTAAATTACACTCTCACATGGCTTTGCACATTCATCATTTGTGGTTATTGTAATAGTTTCAGCAAATGTGGTTGGTTTGTAGTAGGCTCTCCTTAATATAAGAATTACCACTTGCATAATGAGTTAGTTGATCTCTCTAATCATGTTTTCTGTACTGGTGAAGTCACATGTGTGTTTGCATGAACTTATACATCTGATAACTGCATAAAATATATATATATATATTTTTCAATAATTCAAACAATTACTTTACGTACACCTAGTTAGTCAGATTAATGGGAAAACTGTAGGTTTACACAGCGAATTAGGCAGGAATCAGATTTCCTTTTAACCATCAAACAATCTCACAAAAGCATGTGACAATTACTTTAAACTTCTTGCTGCAGCTTTTTGTTAATACAGCCCAACTTTCCTTGCAAGTATGTTACATATATATAGATACATTGACTCTATGCAGCAGCAAAGTTCACAACAGGCTCTTGAGGATCCTGGCCACGCTTTTTAATTTTATGAGAGCATCTGTCTCCTCTCTGATGTCTGGTAGGATGTAGATATTCTATTGCTTTTCTGCTCTCAGTTCAGAAGTCAGAAGTCCAGATTGGACTGGGTTGGAGAACTCTTTGGCACAGTGAACTCCCATGCTGGCCACTTTTGGTGCATCGGGTGACATTGTGAACCCTGCTGCTCGCTCCAGTATCTCTCCTTCACTGTGTTACCAGCATTCTGCCTTGTAACACACATGGGACACTGCCAAATAGTGTGTGGCCACAGACCAAAGAAAATTGCTATCAAGCCTTTTTACTGAGTGAGGACAGAGGGCAGACTGAACGTAGAACGTAGCTAAGGAGCAATTCCCAGATGTGATACCCTCAGTCCAACCTAGATCCCTATAGTACAAGAACCACCAGAGAAAGCCACTTGATGTTCATTAGACTGGAAATACTCGTCATTAAAATTCAAATAGCTCAGGCACATGCCTTTAAACCTCTCACAGTCTCTCAGGTCCCTGTAGAAAAAGCAAGGGTACTGGCAAGAGGACATTCAGGAGGAGCTAGATATACTGACTGCAAGCATATAAAGTGAGGTTGATGTTTGTGGCTGGCTGCATGTACGAAATTAGATTTATTATCCAATGTTGTTGTCATGGCAGGCATAGACCAAAACACAGTATTTAGGTGGGAGAGTTAATCCTTAATTCAAAAGCAAGTAACACAAAAAACCCAATGTCTCATTTACACAATACTTAATACTACAATAAGCAATACTAATACTAACTACAACCCCAGATCAAAAGAAGTTGGCACAGTATTCTCATTCCCAAGGGCGTAGGAGCGGGCTTGATATTGGGGGGGGGACACATTTGCCAAGCCCACCCAATAGTTTCCTAGAACACTATTTGTGGAAATTACTATTAATTAAAAGTAAATTATTATTATTATAAGGTGATTTTACAACCTAAACATGTTACTCCACATTACAGTTACTGTTGTTAGAAAAATTATGCATGCAATGTCTGAATTATATACATATGACAAAAAATATCAGTTATCACCTAATATTTTAAATAATATTGTCAATTCGGTCGTATATTTACATTTTCTCCTGCACTCTTATTTTTTTTCTACTGAGAGCTCTTCTTAAGATGGTGTCCTTTTATGTAAAAGAATGTAATTACGTTTCATAGAGATTTTTACAAACGTCAGGATAAGTGGTCTTACTGTGAACTACAAATGAACAGAAGTCACGTTACAGCAGTGTTTCTCAACCCAGTTCTTACATATTCTACTGCATATTAACAATGTTCTGCATATTCTACTGCATATTAACAATGTTCTGCATATTCTACTGCATATTAACAATGTTCTGCATATTCTAGAGCTCTCTCTGGTGGATATACATGATTAATTTAGGCTCCATAGGGGGCTAAAGGATTTTAACAGGTAAACTCAGTAAATGTTTATTAGCTGATCAGCTGGATCAGGTGGAAAACACTAGTTTAGGGCAGTGATCGGGGTTAAGTAACTGCTTTAAAGTACCAACTTAAAGTACTGTACTAAGTTCTGGCTATCCTCTACATCCAGCTTCTAGATAACTAGTTAGCTAAATTAATTTTCGTTCATTATAGCTAAGTCCTGTAATCCTAAATGAATAAACAGTTTGAAAATGAAAGTGATTAGCTGATCAGGTACAGGGAAACAATACATATATAGTTTATTTTTTTTCTTTAACCTTGACTCCCAATCTAGCTCATTCCAAAGATAAACTAACTCACTCTCACAGCTGCAGTTTATTAATCACAGTGAGTTTAATCTGTGTGCTGATTCAGAGACGTGTATTTTAACCAGCTATCAGAAACATATCATCACAGTTTACGTGGTTAGCTTATCGTTACCTTTTTTATTTTAGTAAAATCTCCGTATATCCATCTCTGTTTTAAAATCAGCTGAAGCTGCTGCATCCCGATCCCGCTGCTTAATCTCACAGCGAGGGGGCGGGGCTTCCCCAACAGCAAACTGCCTCTGCTCCGCGCGCCGCAAAACCAGCAAGCTGATTGGCTGTTTCTACTGAGAGGCGGGACTTAATACCTGAACCAGCTCCGTGATTGGTCCGGTCTGTCTCCTCATTAATAATACAGCTGATCTGAGCGAACTGATGTCATTTTTGGGGGGGACAAATCCAACTGTTTCTAATATTGGGTGGGACATGTCCCACCCATCCCCCCCGGTTCCTACGCCTATGCTCATTCCTACTACAGCAGGTTTAGCAGAGGCATGAATGCTCATGTCCTGGGTAATGTGCAGAAGCCAGCAGGAAGAGAAATGTTTAAATTCCTTTACGTGGCACTAAAGAGCTACAACATTAGAAACTGTTGGGATTATACTCGGTCACTGCCCAGTGTTCACATGCAACTGCAGTGTGTGATACAACGTATCAACATTAAGGAAGGTTTTACTGCAATTACTCTGACTGGCCACATGCTGGAGCCAGAAAAAACTCTTAATACAAATCTTCATTTGTGTCTTTGGAATGGTGGTCTGCCATCTGATACGTTTTTTTGGCATTAGGGATTAAGTGGTGATCATCAAAAATACTGACATCACTTATTCTCTTGTTGCTGAATGCAATCAAATCCTCACTGTCAATCACTGTATTATGTATTGTTGCTCACAGCAATGCTCCAACATCTAATAGAAAGTTTTCCATGGACAACAGATACTCCAACAAAAGCAGGATAGGTTTTTACATCCACATAATACCGTGGAGGAAACTTGAATTCAATGATTGATTGACTGATTAATTGATTGATTGAGGGGGTAATATAAACAGTTGTATGTAAAAATTGGGGCAAAGGGTTCAGATCATTTTCATAGCCTTAAACTAGGATTAGAATTAGACCACAGATCCATTATAGTCAGAGTGGAGCTAACAGAACGACTAATTTAATTTAATTTAAGCTAAATTAAATAATAAAACTATATATATAAAAAACTTTTAGTCTGTTAGTCTGACAAGAAGCATTAGGTCCATTAAAATGCAATGATTTTCCTATAGTAAATAATTATAATGATATAGTGTTTGATATTACGTAATAAATGTACAAAAGGGGGTAACTATGTAAATTTTATAAGGAAAAAAAATTCTGTTTGAGTCAAAAACTAGCTAAATATTTTTACAAATACCAAAATCCTGGACAAAAGCCAAAGTCATGTTAAGCAGATTTACAGAAGCTTTACAGAAATCCAGGAATAAGACGAAAAAACGAAATTAAAACAAATAATCACAAGGTGAGAAAATAAAACTCTCTTAAAGCTTAAAAAGCACTCAAAGCCTTCCCTTTGAGAGCTTATAATAAATCAGGGCTGTCACACAAATACTTGTATCTTCATTTTAACCATTTTGATATGATATAAATCTGTTTTTTAAATGTTTTAATCGTGTTTTTTTTTATTGTGTTATATTTTATATTGTGTCAGAGTTGAGTTTTAATTTTAAAATTTAAAAAACTAGAATAGAAATGGTCAGGTGCAGGTAGTCTTCTATCGGCATCAGTGTCAGGCTGTACAGGTTGGCAGTCATTAACTAATTAACATATTAATATTTTGCACTTAAAGTATTATTTTTTTTAGATTGCTTTTTTAGAGTGCTTGACCACCAGGTGGCAGACTCTGATCACCATATTCTCTGTGTTTTGTGTTCTCAAGATGCTTGTAAAAAAAATAAATAATAAGATTTGATGAAAGATGGATGAATGCAGAAATTCCTTGACAATAAAATCAAAGGAATTCCTGTATTAAAACATAGTGATAATGATTGTATACATTATGTTGGTATATATAATTCTGATTAAATACTTTTATTGCAAGCAAAATTCACGGTAATTGTATTTAAATAGAGCTTAAAAAGAGTTAGCATATATGCGCTGTCAGGTGCAACAAGTAGATGAGCTGATGGTCTAAACAATATCTACAGTACATGTACAGTATATTAGTGCATATATATGTATTATAATATTACTGAAACCGCATTACTTCACCCTCCAAATCTGTAAAACTGGTTTATTGTGATTTGTAGATGATTCAGAGTAGTGTTTTCTGTCATTTCTGGAATTTACTATATATTTAATGGCTAACTGCAAAATAACAAATAATCGCAATATGGTATTTTCATCGTATTGGTTAGCACTACTGTCCATCAGTGGTCTTTAGGTTTTTAGCAATGTGCCTCCCCAGCAGAGTAAGATCCAAATGAAATCCCAGCTAAAAAGAGTCTCATCCAGTCCCCTAATGCAGCATGTAATTGGTTCAGTGGCCCCTGCGTGTCATATGGCAGCTTCAGCTTATGAGCTCTGGGTCCCGCAGCTCTCTCCAAACCCCTGCGCTCTTCTCTACTTCTGCCACAAAATCAAGCACTTCATGTGTTAGCAAATGGATTAATAAGAATGTAAAGCCGTAGAAGAACAAACTGTTCCTGAAATAACTTTAATCAACCTTAAAGCACCAGTGGTGAGCACCAGATACTAAGTAGTGAGCACCACATACAGAGCGCTACATATTAATCAGTGCCAAAATCAAAAAAGTTATTGTTGTATTACTTATGTATTATTCATTCTTTTTTTCATAAAACCCTTTTTTAAGTCATATCAAGTTCCCACACTGAGAAGAGTCACACAATGCCATTAATGCTGGAAGGGTGAAGGGTAACATGTGCTTCCTCTGACACACATAAGGCCAGCCAACTGCCATCTTATCAAACAACTTCAAAGACAATAAGATTGAACAGATGAAATCTCTTGGCAGAAAACTTTAACTGCTAATTTTGTTACGTAAAGCAACAAACATCTGCAGTGGCAAGCATCTCCAAATATTGGAGGAGATGCTAGCCATTTTTGCGCTTTGTGAAACTAATCTAAGGCAGATTTCCATAGATGTGTCTAAAAGAAAATCTCTTTTTACTGTAATATATAGGGGTTCATGCATTTTGTATTGCTGTCCAAAACGTTCAGTTTACTTGTATGGATTAAGCTACAGTATTGTTCATTAATATAGTTGCACAAATGTTTCAGAGATAATTACCTCCTTCCAATCCTCAGAGATGCGCACCACCACAATCCCACAATTTATGCTAACCTTTTTATACACTAGACGACTTCAAAAAGATTCTGAAAAGACTTTTAACAGACTAAAGTCTGACAACCTCTCACATCTAAAGACAAGTCACAGACTTTTTACTCACAGATTAGCCATGGCTGGAGTCTCATCCAAACGTTCCCATGCTTGCTTTGTGGCTTCCCGTAGTTCTCCTATTGGTTGTTGACATCTTTTATGGGGGAGAATTGGGGTCAAAATTAAGATTCATTCCTCCGATTCAAAACATTTAAAAATACTTCCTACATATAATGTTAAATACAACAAAAACAATGCAGTATCTATGCCTGGAAGAATACCATTTCATGTTAAGCATTCCTCTCGTTTACCTGCCTGCCTCAATAGTTAAGGTACGCAAGCTGCTCAAGCTACAGCATCTACTTAGCTTTCTTAAATATGCACCTTAAACACACTTTTGCTTACATAAATAACTTACATGAATTTGCTATCCCTCCTTAAATGCTGCTAATTTACCATTCCACCTTAAATGCTGCTGTGGCGGCACACAGACTTCAGGCTGTGGATACTATTTTCGGCACTTTTAAGGTGAAACAGAAAATTCTAATGGGAATCCACGTTCTGCTTTATATGGACTGTTCGTGATTTCTGCACACCCTAAGCAGAAATGTGTAAAACTCTTAAAACACTTAATCATCTACCACAGTCTAAAGAGGGAACTGTGTTTTAACGTAGAGAAAATTTGTTTAAATGCAGGGAAACTGTCAAGGTGGAATGGAAATGTGAACAGGAAACTAAAAGCCTTATACGCTGCATTAAGTAGACCTAGTGAGTAATAAGTTACTCAGATGAGTAGTTTTACAGTAAACTGGTGTATTACAATTTTTTAAGGTAAGACTTTTTTCTATCTTTTTATTAGGCTACTTTGAAAATTAACAATAGCCAAGCTATAAAAATGCATTCCTAAATCTCCACTTAACATTTAATATTGTATTCCCAGTGTCAAAATATGTGGATGAGATGGGACTAAAGCCTTATCTACAGGGATTTCAGTTACATTGTTATTTTCTATTTATTTAGAATTAATTAACAAATGATTCCTGTGGGAGAGATCCTGTAGAATATGAATTTAAATTTAAAGGCGAGAAAGCTGATGAAAGCTAGCAGCCAAAAGCATTGTGTGTGTTTTTGCAGGATTAACTGTGGATTTTGCTGAATAATATATTATTTATGACTATAAAGGGTATTGTGTGGTCTGTGCTATATTAGCTGATGTAATGGATTTATCTTTTACTTGCTGTAGACTTCCTTACAGTAAGGAAGCAAGACACTGTAAGGATTGTAAGACTTAAGTTTAGTGAAGCACGTGCCTGCGCTGTACTGATTTTCATTTACAACCCAAAGAAATAATTAAGCTCATTGTATAATTCGCACTCTGTTTCACGTCACTATTTGTGTGAGCCAAGTCTCAAGACTTAATAGACGATAATATTAAACAGAATTGATTTTATCTGAACGGCAAGACGAGAAAAAGCCTGATTTAAACTTTCAATCCTAACCACCTTACAATGAACAATCGAGGTAAATTGGCTTCCTAGGGCATGCAGACGGTAGACAGTGATTATGAGCATTGAAATACAGGTAGAGGCTGGAGTATTAAAGGATTATCCACTGAAAAGGTCTTTGGGGAAGGTGGCTGTTCTTTGGCTTCGCTCCAAAGAACCCTTGCTGATACCTACATTTTTAAAAGTGTAGAGAAGCACCTCTTCCCAGGGCTTCCCGTGAGGATACAGCTGAACTCCAGCCATGTAAGAAGAGCATGAAAAAAAAGATGTTGTATAAGCGCTCACCAGAGTCGCTGGCTTGAAATGTTGGATAAAGCCCAAGCAAGCAAGCAGCTCTTCCAGGCCCCCTTCCTCTTCAACAGTTCGATCTATATATATATATATATATATATATATATATATATATATATATATATATATATATATATATATATATATATATATACTCTTGTGTCGCGCTGAGATGGTAGAAGGGGGCTTGGTGGTAAATCTACCACGGCAAGCCTTTTAGCTTTAGCTTTTCTCTCTCTTTTTCTCACACTGGACACACAAAACACTCAGTAACTAACTCCTAAAGCAGTCGACTAAATTCCCTCCTTGGCGGGCTGACGACCGCGGAGAAATCGAAAAAGCAGTGCAGAGCTTTGCCAAGCTCCCCAAGCCAGATGATGATAATGACAAGAGTACAAATAGCAGAACCTCATCCGATGCTACACCCCTCCCCTCAGGTTACGTAGCATAAATCTGTTTTCATTGTGATCGAATTATCCCTGTAGTGTGTGACCAATGCTATGATCCACTCTGGAAAAAAACAAGCACAATGATGGCCCTCCGCTCTGCTCACTAAAGCAACGTTCGCTAGTCATGAGGAAGACGAAGCTGAAGACTACAGTGTTGCTTTGCAGGGCCAGTGAATCATCCTCACCCTGAAGTGACACTATGTTGATGACTAACTCGCTTCAGCTAGTGATTCATGAAACAAGCACCCATTCTCTGCCTTCTCCTCCTACCTCCATTTTACTTTCTACATCTCTCTAATTCAATCCCACGTCTGTGTTCTCTCTCTATTTCTCTCTATTTCTCTCTCTCACTTCGACATTTGGGTGACCTAACAGACAGCAACAGAAATATGCCGCATATGTTGTTGCTCAAGCAGGGATTGCTTTCTCTTCTTGCAGGGAAAGACATAAGCGCATAAAAACGGCTAATCCCTCCGATGCTTATAATAAAAAGAGGCCAGAGAGGAAAATGCTCATCCAATATTTATTCCACAAGGTCTTTGACCTGGGGCCAAATGTTCATCAGAACATTACACCCAATAAAAAAGATAATGGCTGCACCTGAGACCACTATAACTTACATTAGCACTCTCTGGAAAAAGAAAATGTTGTAACTGTTTGCTGTAATTAGGTTGTAAATTTTGCATTTGGCTATATGATCATTTTGCAGCTGTGGTGCTGAAACATCCTTTCTTTTTAAGGGAAATTCCACAAATGTTCAATATGTCAGCTTCATGTAATGGTTGAGCTGTAAAAAAAGAGTGTTATGGCAGGAAATACACTTGTCATCAAAGGCAGTTGCACACAGAAGGAAGTGTTGAATTGCAATGTTATCTGTAAGAAATATAATGTTTACAAGACACAATAAATGATAAAATATTGCAGCTGATATGGGCAATATTTATGGAGCTACACATTGAAACACATGAAGTTGGCTATGACATAGAGTCTTAATAACATAACAAACATAACAAATGTGATCTGGCATTGTACGAAATTTCACCCCACACCATGATGATACCAGGTCTTCTGGACATGCGACAAATTTGTGGTCTATATTTTCAGATTAAAATCTGATTGCTATGTGGGATGAAATCAGATTTGCATCGCTATGCAGAAACAAGTGTTTATCTCTTCAGTCTCTTCCTGTGCTGCGATAAAGATAGTTGCTATTTGTGTCACTTATGACAAGATAGATCAGATGACCTACTGAACTTTTATCTGCTGTGTAAATGTTGCTTAAGAAACACTGTAGTAAACAGTGAATGAGTTAATAAAGTATGTGAACCATTGCAAACACCTTTGTCCAGGTTTATTGGACTTGTGCTCACTGCAGCCTCAGCTTTCTGTTCTTGGCTGACTAAAGAGGAACCCGACTGGGTCTTCTGCTGTTGCAGATGTTTGTGAAAAAGATGCCACAGTGAATACATGCCAGAATCAAAACTAAAGATGGTCCAACACAATATTATAGTGTATATAGTGAGACGTGTTTTGGCCAGGCAGTGTATTTATTCAGCGTAAAGAGCAGCTACATGGTTAAAACTATGAGGAAAACTAAAAATCGATAAAAATATAAGATGAGAGATGTGTTTCAGTGGACAGCAGTCAAATATATCTGTTTCAAACAAAATCCCAGCGTCCTTCTTCGAAATATGAAACACGGCAGCCATAATTCAGCAAAGTGGAGCCTATTTCCAGCAACAATTGTGTGTGAGGAGCAGACGCAGTGTGAGCTGACCCTTGTGCCAGGTGTCTATTGCAGCCGGACTACAGTGATTGATGACACTAAATGGCTGCTGCAATACTCGTTGCTGCAGACCCTTCTGTTCTCCCTCCAAGTGATCTGAAAATCGAGCCTGTGATCGCTCAGACAAATGGTCATGGCAAAACAATCGTTTTCTAGTTTGTTATCCTTCAAGTAGCTTCTGCTGCGAATGCCTCCAACCTCCTGTGACTCGGATATTTCGAGGAATGGAAGTGGGTGGGAGCACCAGTTCTTCGTTCTTTCATTTCAACATCCAAAAGGCAAACATTTGGGGCGTTCACATGATCAAAGCTGATGCATGAGGGGTTCCTTCAAGGCCACCGGTTACAGCAGGTGGGAATCAGCTTGAAGGGAATTTGTCAGGCTCAGTGTGTAAAGCCTAGAAGCTTCATGGCAGGAATAATTTTTGCTAGGATGAGAGTGCAGAAAAGAACAGAAGTAGAAATAACTTTTCTCTGTAGAAAAAAAGAAAACTTGTTGCATAACAATACTAATCCTGAGCAAGAGTGGATGCATCACACAAAATGACTCACTTGAGAAGCTATTGTGAGTAAGGCTCTGTTGGACTCGGGAGGCAAGGACGTTCATGTTCAAGAGGGAAAGTGGGGATGACAACTTACAAAAAGGGAAAAGGGAGAAAGATGGAGGGAGGAAGAGTCGAAATCTCAGATGCAAGTGTCTGTAGAGCTCTGATCATGCATTGTTCTTGTTGCCTTCCAAAATAAGGAATGGGTTCTGGGTTGTAGCCTTTTATTTTACATGGGGTAAAATTATTCAACCCCGTTTATTCTGTGGAAATAAATGTTTGCAAAATGTTTGGACTGCTGTAAATTTAGCTTTGAATGTTATCGGATCTTATGAAATGAGGTCCTTAAGAAGTTAAGATTTCCTTCCAGTTTTGTACTTCACACTAATACTTTACAGAAAATACCACACACCAATTTTAATAGTGCATGTTTGCCATCATATTAATCGTTAATTTCATACTAACAGGCCAAAATATGCCATTCTCCCGAGGCCATTGTTGCTGTATTAATATTGTTTTACAGAATTGTGTTCAACAAAATCTCAAAGCTTTTTAAAACCTTTGAGAAGCACATTGAACAGCATAGCTCTTGACCAGCAGAGGGTATGTTGTTGTGAGTTTGGTATTAATTGGTTTACTAGAATGACCAGCATGACCAAGTTGGTTGACCAGCATGATTAAATTTTTACAGCTAAACAGTCACATGCCCTGTAAAAGGTGCTAAACCAGTGCAACATATGTGCAGGTTTTCCTGCGGTGTTAAACAGCATTGTGTTCTGCTTCATATACATTATTGAACACTGGCTTTTGTGCTCAGTTTCTTTTTTTGCTCCTCAGGAAAGGTCAAAACTTTGTCATCAACCATTTTTCTTCAGTGCAGCCGACTCCGACAGGTTTGCTTCTTGGGAAAAACAAGCAAGTGAAAAAACAAAACGGAACAGGTGTTTGTTTCAGTCATAAAGTCAGAAATCTGCAGGACAGATTGATATTGGAACAGCGCCATGCACAGCCTGTCTGGGGAGCAGGTGTAAAAACGGGTGTAAAAAGGTTTAAATAAGGGAGAATTTATGGGGATTAATGGGTCCAGAGGCTTCCAGCCAAGAAGTCAGTGGGCTGTTGATTGAGATTTTAAACTCCTGTTGTTTTTCTGTACCTATTACGAGGACTCCAATTTTATTGTTTCTTTATTTGTTATAGCAAGATTGGCCTTTGCATTATTAATATAAAAAAAGGCTGCAGTATGCAAATGAGCCCTATTTTTTATTGTGTAATGTCAGCATTCCAGCTGAGTTCCTGAGGCTGTTTTAATGAATAATTGAGCTAAAGTAATCCAACAAACATAATTAATTTTGGTCAAATTTATGCAGGTCTAAATATGAATCTAAACTGTTATAACTGCAGGTGCTTTGTCCAGGTCATGCACCCCAAACTGGCACTGGATGATCTTTTACATAAAGTGATAATTTAGACAGGTCATTTTCATTTAGTTTTAGTGTTAGTCTTTTGATAAAATGTATAAGAGATTTAGTAACATTCTAGTGATTTAGTTATGATTACACTGCCTGGTCAAAAAAAAACACCAAGACCTTGGTGAAAAATGAATACAACACTGGATTGAAATAAATCTTAAGACATTGCAGAAGCTTATCGAAACGATGCCACAGCAAATGCAGAGAATCCTTTTTTTTTGTTGGGGCAGTGTAATTATAGGCAATTAATTTTCTAAACTATTTAAGTAATGTCATCTATTTTTTTGTGGTTTGATTTTTAACTGTGTTTTTATTTTGCAAAGACCAGCAATCTCTGTGCTTATACTGGCAACTTTTTTTTTGTCAGGCAGTGTAATTATAGGCAATTAAATTTCTAAAATATTTAGTTTATGTCATATATTTTTTTGTAAAATTTTTAACTGTGTTTTTATTTTGCAAAGACCAGTAATCTTAGCTTATACAGTCTTCTGTATTTATTAAAGCTAAGCACATATCCAGCAGAGCAAACACTCTAACTGTTGAAAATTTTAAACCACCCATAAACACAAAATTAACAGGTAAATGGGAGCATTCTGCTTTTAGGGCTTTATGTCAGAAATGGTTAGGATTAGGCATGAGACTGAAACTTTAGTTTTGCTTTGTGTTCTCCTGTGTGCTAGCTAGCTAACCTGTTACTTGTTTGTGCTGGAGTTAATGCTAAACGACACGTAAAGAGGTTTTAAGACGGCTAACAGGCATTACCTCTTGGTTTTATAAATTTAATAGTGTGTAAAATGCAGTGAAGACTGTATGAGTTGCCTTATGACTCACAAACAGGCGTTTGTGGCCAGTATAACTGAAACATATTAGCTAATGATCCTTGAATGCACATAAGCTTCCCCCTGTAAACATTTAAAAAACTAGCTAACGCTAACTAGCTAACCGAGCTAAGTTACATGGACAGTCTTCCATACATCTGAATGTATCATTAGCTTACCTGTTTACAGATGTCTTGGTGGTGAGACATATGCCTTATGAGCGCAATTTGTTAGATGAATTGTATTTATTTTTTATTGTATTCGAGTTTTGTTATTTATGTTATTTAGCACAGCTGAACTTAAAAAGCCTATAAATTGTATTTCTTCCAGTGAGAAGGAAAGCGTTGCCTCAGAGGGCACACAGCGCTGATTTTACCTGGTATAAGATGCTGTGTAGTGCCGCAGGTTTGAAACATTAAACATTATGTTCAAATCACCGATCAAAAATAAAATGTATTACAAATAATTTTAATAAATAAAATAAAAAATATTTAGTTTTTATTTATTGACGAAAAGTGTAATACATTTTGTCAGTTTTTATTTTTAGGTATAAAATTTTTTTAGTTCTCGTCTTGTTTTTGTCATGAAAAATATAGAGAACCAAAATTTTTCTTCACAGATTTCGTTAATAAAATGAACACTGTTGGACACGAAGACCTAAGATGTAAAAAATACTCACATTTATTACTCAGGTAGAAGAACAGATACTAGGGTTTTAAATACTTTTGTAAAGGTTGAAGTATCAACTCAACTTTTTTACTTTTTTACTACTAAGTAAAAGTGTAAAAGTACTGGTTTAAAAACAACTTAAACTATAAAAGTAAAAGTAATGTAAGGGGGAAAAAATGCTATTAAGGACAAAAGCTTAGGCCGTGCCACAGAGTCCTATAGTGCTCTAAAGGGTGTCAGAATGTAATATGTTTATACTTCTCATCCAACCACAATCAGATTCCCTCTATCCTGATGGAGAGATTTATTTGAAAAGGTTTTTTTTAGAACAATGAGAAGCTGGAATTACAACAAGCTGAAATGAAATAGGAGTAACAAGGCTATTTTTAAAATGCGAGGAGTAGAAATTGAAATAATTGTGTGAAATTTAAAAGGTAGAAGTAAAAAAGTAATCTGAAAAAGAATTACTCTAGTAAAGTATAGATAACCAACATTTCTACTTAAGCAAGTTAATGAAGTATGCAAGTTATTGAACACTAGCCAAATGCAAAAAAAAATGCTTGGGCCCCTATAATTGCAGTTTGTTTTTTTAATAGAGTGCCAGTGTGGTAATCAGGGAGGCCATGTTCCATCACTTTCACGTCTCATACTCTCAGTGTCATGTATTTGCTGAAGTGTTTTGGGCTAATCGTATTAAGGGCTGTAGCTAAGTTCTCTTCCTCTTTTTTTTCTTTCCCCACGAGGCTTTCATTTCTGTTTTTATTATTACTACTATTATTTATTTATATTCTCCACTTCAGAACATCCCTCTCCTTCCTCTGTTTAATGAGTGTTTGGGGCTGCTGTGCTGCTCGGCGGTCTGTGGGGGGAATAGGACCAAGTCGAGAGCCATCTGTCATACATTCTGGAGAATACAGGATTTAGAGAGGAATATCAACTCTTGTCATTCAAGCGTGCATTCCCTTTCATTAAAACTCGCTGTGTTTCATTCGTCATAAACTCTGGGGGTTAAAGAAACCTGGTTTTAAAACGTCAAGAGAGCAAAGCATTAACAGAACCAATCCTTCTGTAATTCCATGTTCCCCATTTAATGTTTACTTGGACTCTAAATATAATTGCTAATATTTACTTTTTTTGTTTCTTGGCTTTTTTTTTATACTAGATTATTTATTTCTTTACTTTTAAATTTCATATCCACTTACTTACTAACTCCCCACTAAACATTAGACGTCTTATGGACGTGAAGATCATGTCTATATTGCGTCGGTCGGTCCAAGACCAATTCTGTACGTCTACACGACGTGCAAACTAGGTCCGCTATTTGGACGTCTAACTATGACCCCACTTGGACGTCAATATGCAGTTAAACATTTGAACGTCGGACTAGGTCACTTTTTTGGACGTCATGGGGACGTCTAATACAGGTGCAGGAAATTAACATTATTTAAGAATATATTTATTTTTAAATGTATGTCAAAATTGTTGTTATCAATATTGTTAATCACTATGAATATAGATTATTTATGATTAAGCATCATTTATTTCTAATTATTTATTTGAGTATTATATTTTTTATCTATTTAATTAATTAACGAATGTAGGTATTTATTTACGTATGTTTTTATTTTTATTTGGAAATGCAATTTATGTGGAAAATTGTTAAGTTGATTTCAACCAGTCAACGCCACTCTGATTTGCTGAGACCGCACGTCATCATAAACTCCACTCTGATATGCCGAGTCAAAACACGCTCAACATTTTTTGGCTGCTGCAGTAGCTCAGCTCAGCTCGTTCAGTTCAGTTCAGCTCGCTCAGCTCAGCTCCGCTCCGGACCGGACTCAGCTGCCAAGCTATAAGGTAAGACGATATGTATAAGTTAATGTATTTGTAGTGTTAGTTGTTTTAGCTCTGTGGTCTTAAATCATCTGAACCTGCTGGCGTTGCCTCTCTTCCCAGGCAGTTAGCTAACTAGCTAGCTTGCTAACGATAGCTAAACAGTGGCCATAGTTAAAATGGAATTGGAATTACTTTTGAGAACGACCGTAATGCAAATAATATTTACTGTAACCGAAGCTTTAACGTAGAAGCATTGTCCGGTCATTAAGTCAATGCACTAACCAGAGCTAGGCTGATAAGCCAATCTAAGCTAAATCAAAGAACCGTCTTTGGCTAAATTCGCTAAGCTAGCGTTAAGTTATATAAGTTTGTGGCACCCACAATTAACCTAGGCAACTGGGGGCAATATCAAGTGCATTTTGAATAGCCTGAAGAAGTAAGTTTATGTTAATATTACATAAATAAGGCAATTTAAAATAGTTTGTTGTGGGAAAACATTTATTAAAATAGCTTAATATGATGTGTGAGAATTAAAACGGCACGATAATTCTGGTCAGGTGTTAAATGTGTATTCCCGCCTTTAGCTTAGCGTTAGCTTAGCGTTAGCTAAGCCATAGCATGAAGAAGTAAGTTTATGTTAATATTACATAAATAAGGCAATTTAAAATAGTTTGTTGTGGGAAAAAAAATGATTAAAATAGCTTAATATGATGTGTGAGAATTAAAACGGCACGATAATTCTCGTCAGGTGTTAAATGTGTATTCCCGCCTTTAGCTTAGCGTTAGCTTATCGTTAGCTTAGCGTTAGCTAAGCCATAGCATGAAGAAGTAATTTTTTGTTAATATTACATAAATAAGGCAATTTAAAATAGTTTGTTGTGGGAAAACATTTATTAAAATAGCTTAATATGATGTGTGAGAATTAAAACGGCACGATAATTCTCGTCAGGTGTTAAATGTGTATTCCCGCCTTTAGCTTAGCGTTAGCTTATCGTTAGCTTAGCGTTAGCTAAGCCATAGCATGAAGAAGTAAGTTTATGTGAATATTACATAAATAAGGCAATTTAAAATAGTTTGTTGTGGGAAAAAAATAATTAAAATAGCTTAATATGATGTGTGAGAATTAAAACGGCACGATAATTCTCGTCAGGTGTTAAATGTGTATTCCCGCCTTTAGCTTAGCGTTAGCTTATCGTTAGCTTAGCGTTAGCTAAGCCATAGCATGAAGAAGTAAGTTTATGTGAATATTACATAAATAAGGCAATTTAAAATAGTTTGTTGTGGGAAAAAAATAATTAAAATAGCTTAATATGATGTGTGAGAATTAAAACAGCACGATAATTCTCGTCAGGTGTTAAATGTGTATTCCCGCCGTTAGCTTAGCGTTAGCTAAGCCATAGTGTGAAGAAGTAAGTTTATGTGAATATTACATAAATAAGGCAATTTAAAATAGTTTGTTGTGGGACAAAAATAAATGGCCATCTTCAACATTTTCTGAGATTTCTAATTTGTCTTTTTCTACTTGTGCAGATGGAGTCATGAAATGTGACGGGACAGCCACCGAGGACTTCATACTTCGGAGCATCTCAAACATGCACCACAAAGACGTGGAGGACACACCGCTGTCTCTCAGGACCTAGAATCTTAATGAAAGTATAATGATGTTAAGGGAAGGTGTAATGGAAAGGTGTAATGTAAAGTTGTAATGGTGTTAAGGGAAGGTGTAGTGGAAAGGTGTGATAGTGTTGAGGGAAGGTGTAATGTTAAAGGTGTAATAGTGTTAAGGGAAGGTATAATATTGTTAAGGGAAGGTGTAATGCAGGGGTCTCAAACTCATTTTTGCCGAGGGCCACATTGACATATTGGCTGTCCTCTGAGGGCCAGATGTAACTTATAAATATAAGAAAATGTAACCAGATGTAATATAAAATGAATGTAATTACTCCTTAATGTTAAATAACTCTCAATATACTATTTATTCAATCAAATATTACAGTTGCATGGAAAAATGTTTGCTTGTTGCTCTATTAACATAAATCCTTTTAATTTGTCATGTTATGAAATCCAAAAACTCCATCAATCAAGAACCAAACTATTCAAGTGAATAGAAATTACATCAAGTACAAGTTATATTAACTTTGATCAAAACGTTTGATACTGAAATAAGGCTTAATAAATATAAAATCAAAAATTGTGAGCTGTGACAGATTTAGCATTTCCTCAGATTTAGCAGTTCCTCATCCAACCACTAGTCGGAGCTGCAGCTGCAGCACCACAAGCACGCAGTCTTTGCTTACGGTGAATTTACACTGCTCCGACGCGAAAACGCACATGGTCGCACTACCCCCCTCCAACCGGTCGCATGTGGGCGTGACAAAGGCTTTCCCTGCGTCGTCCAATTAAATCGTTTTAATAAATGGGAAATGCTTTTTATATAAGATATTATTATTTCCAATACTTAATAAATATAAATGTGTCTTTATAGATATAAATGTTTGAATGAGCTTCATTACACTGTCTAGTGAGCAGTATATAAGCTGAAAAAAGCAAACTTTTCCAATTAAATTACATATTAATATTTAAAAAACCCACCAGAGACTCCAACAATCACAGCAGCCTCTCTCCTCGCTGACAGAGTCCCTGTGAATCAGCAGGGATTTTATAAAGAACAGGGGAGCCTGAAACTTCTCTTCCAGGCTTCTCTGGACGCTTGAAAGCGGAACTAAAATGTTTTCATGCGCTGCGCTGAGGACGCGTTACAGGCCAACACCTGCTCTCTGATTGGATAGACGCATTGCGTTGGACGGACTCATTTGCATAAAGTTCAGCTCGGCTCAACTTTTCATCGCATCGCATCCCCCGCTCTCGACGCGTCGGACCCATGATGCACCGCGCGACTGCGTCTGACGGAGGCGGCGCTTCCCATTGAAAATGAATGGGATCCGTCGCTGTGCGTTGTCGCGTCGGAGCAGTGTAAATTCACCGTTAGTCAGAGCTACAGCCCAGCCACGGGCTACAGGACTCAGCTGAGCCTGTCTGGAGCGTTTTGAAATTTAAGTTGGTGTAATGTAAAGGTGTAATAGTGTTGAGGGAAGGTATAATATTGTTAAGGGAAGGTGTAATGTTAAAGGTGTAATAGTTTTGAGGGAAGGTGTAATAGTGTTGAGGGAAGGTGTAATGTTAAAGGTGTAATAGTGTTGAGGGAAGGTATAATATTGTTAAGGGAAGGTGTAATGTAAAGCTGTAATAGTTTTAAGGGAAGGTAAATGTTTAGTGAAATTGTTATGGTGTGAATCTAAGGTGTATGTTATGTTGTAAAATAAAGGCATTAACCCCAAATGAGATTTACTCATTATGTTTATTATTATATTAATGTTTCCCCAAACAGAAAGGGTCAATTTAAAATCAACAGTGGTAAGATGGGGGTAATTAATTTATCCCTTGCTTTTACTGGTTCTTTGCAGGTTGATATGTTTTGATAAAAGTGAGAGGGTTGAAATGCAATTTATTTGTAAAGCATATTGTGTATAACTAACGTGCATAACTAGTTCCAGAAGGTTGTGAACCTGTTCCAGTAATTGTTTGGCTTAGCTTTGTATGCGTTTCCAGTTAACTGCTGAAGCTGGAACAATGGAACAGTTGCCACCGTCTGAAATGGCACTACAGTTATGCAGGGAGCCTCAAAGTAGTTGGTCTATAAAACGTATACATGTAAATTTCACGTAGAAAAGACGTCCACAACGACTTAATTTAAACTAGAATTAGCCCTTATCCGGAGGTCTGGGGGACGTCAATACTGGACGTGCAGAAGACGTCAGAAAAAAGACGTCGTCTGGCGCCACAGTCTGCACCTTCAGGAGACCAAAATTGGACGTGCAAAAATGACCTAGAAAAGACGTCGTTTCAACGTCTCTTTGTTTAGTGGGTCAGGTTCCTCATATGCATTATGTGGATTTGATCTTCTCTAGTCGTTTCTCTTGAACCTGCTGTCAAAAAAAATTGTATGAATTTTGCCATAGACCCTGAATCCAGTTTTCATTTTTTGACCTTGTGATATGTGGTCAAAAATTTTACTTTTGATTATATCAGATGTTTCCTAAATGTTCAGTCAATACAAAATCCAGGACCGGATTTAAAAAACCTACACAAAAAGCAGACCCTGTGGGATGATATATTTTGGACAGATGAATCTTGAATTTTGCCATTAAGTTTTTGTTTGTTTAATCCTTGCACACCGTTTTTCTGATGCTTTTGACATCAACTGTGGTGAGAGCTATCTGTAGGTCCCATGATGACATTTTAGTCTGCTCTGCAGCTGAACTTGCTAGGACGGCTTGATCTGGCCACTGTTGGCAGACGTTTTAAATGTCTTCCAATTGTAAATGATTTTTCCAGGCAGTAGAGTGGATGGTTTCTATTTTTAAATCCATTTTAAACCCAGACTCTTCTCCATCTACAGCCTTCTTTTTGAAGGCCTCAGATATTTTTTTGGAACTTTCTGTAGTTAAAATACTCCTTTAAACTATCGAAGTCGAAACAAATGATCCATCACCATGCTTAACAGCTGGATAAGTGTTTGTGTATGTCTTTTAGGAAACCAAGTCATCTTTTACTTGTTTTGCTTGAATCGCACCGATTGTGAAAACACCAAACCAGTTAAATGTAACCAGATTTATAAGTGCTTAACAGTTGAAGAGGTGTTTTTTTCATTAAATTCTGTAACCTAACTTCATCAGCACAACTGATTTGGGCATTTTCAGAACTGCACTTTTTAGTCTTAAGTACTCTTGAACTATGAAGCCATATGTAGTGGGAATGTGATCTGACCTTGATTTATAGCCCAGCTATAAAGTGTACCAAGTGTTTGAGCTAAACTGTATTATGCAGGTGAAGTACCATTGGTACCAATGGTACCATTGCCTGGATTGCCTGAATAACTACATCTATTAACTAATACAAATCTCTGCTGTTGCTTTATATTAAATAACACAGATATATGCACTAGTCCTTCTTCCTGTATTTACTTTCTGTCTGCTGGCTTAGACAGGTCTGACAAATAAGGAGGGAGAACATTTTCACATTGTTTGTTGCAACACATTTTGGTGCACTTGGATCTTTTTCTGTGTGGAAACAAACCAAACCAAGGGAAAATGTTTAAATTGATTCAGACCAGAGCACAGAATCTATAGATGTCAAAAACACACTTAATCTCTGAGGTTTAAACAAGAGTTCACAGATAGTTCATAAACAGCAGTAATAAATGTGGGCATGTCCAAACTTTTTCCTCACAGGAAAGTTTTTTTCATTTTCATTTTTAATTTTTTAATTTAGTGTCCCATTTTTTACTATAGCAGGCATGACATGATTAAATCTGAGTGCATTTTATTTAGTTGAAGGTTTATCAGGTATATCTTCCATGTAGCTGTAGTTCAGAAGTGTACTTCAAAAGATAGAGCTGCTGCCATACATCATTCCCCCTCTGCCCTGTTCATCAGTGGAAAATGCCACAACAGGACGACCACTGAGCAGACATTATTTGTATTGTGGGCCATCCTTAGCACAGTAGTGATAGCAACATGGTGGTGGCAGCATGATGGGGTGTGTTGTGCTGTTATCAGTGTACCAGGCACAGCAGTGCTGTTGCTGGCATGACTTCTCACTGTCACTTCTGGGTTGGGAATAGTCTACCAACCACAAAGGTCAGAAACATGACCACTGGTGAAGGGCTAGACAGTGATTAATACAAATTATAATAGACAGCAGATGTGCGATAGTCATTGTGAACCTGTAAATGAGTGTATTCAAAATATAATATGACTTTTCAAAGGTCTGATGTTACGGAGGATATGATTCTTTAATATTTTAATCAAAAAGGTTTAGCGTCTCTCTCCGGTCTGTCCCTTGTTTATTTACCATCTGCACGTGCCCTGTGTTTATCCCGTGTCTCACCTGTTCGTTTGTAGCTCCGCCCTCTTATTTCCCGGTCCCAGTTGTTTCCCCTTTCTGTGGTTGTATGCCTCAGTCAGGTTATGTGTTCCTTTGTTTTTTTCACGTCTATATGTACTCCTTTTTTTAGTTCTTTGTTTGTTTATTTTACGTTTCTCAATAAATACTAGCAAGAGAGTCCACTTCCCACGTCTCCTTCATGCCCCCTTTCAGTTAACATATATTACTACCCCATGTGTTGGCATGTCCATGTATACAGGTAGTTCTTTAACTGAAATGAAGGAAAATAAAGGACCGCAACTGTATAATATACAATTCCATTTAATCGAATGTAGTCTTCAATAAATAAAATAAGAAACCAATGATTATACACTACAAATAGAGACATTCTCCATTCCCCTTTTGGCAAATAGTTTACCTGTACAGGACAACTTCAGCATATTGACAGAAATTCACACCCTTTCTTACACTCACACATACAAACTCAATTATAGTGTTAATTAAACATAAATATTTTTTTTTCTGTGATGATAATAGTAGTGTACTGCCTGTAGCACTTCATTGAAATTTGTTTACCCAAAATATAAATTTGTCCTCAGTACAGTACAGAATTCAAGACAGTAATATCATATAGTTAAATTAAGAACACTTGGCATTTAGGAAACAAAGTCTTTTAAAGCAGTAATTTATCAAATTGTGATACATACAAAACCAAGCACAAATTGTCACTTCTGTAAATAATTCATCGTCACTTTTGTAAATGTAGTTTTAGTGTCGCGACCGAAGAAAAAGAAAAGATCCAAGCTTAAAAAGACGCACACACGCACACATAGAAAAGACATGCTTTAAGTTCCGAAGGATCACAACGGCACGTGTGTGACAGACAGACCGAGATACGCACAGCACACGTTAGCAAACTGACGCACGGCAATGAAACAAGCATGCAAGAAAAGGACGACACCATCTCTCGTATACTTTGAGGATCTGGGTGTGTGCGTGCGCACGTGTGTGTGTTCCTTTGTGTAAGAGCAAGAAAGAGTGTGCATGGGTGCGAGGGCAGGGGCCGTGCTCTGTTAAGAGACCGTACTGTACTTCACTGCTTTGTGCTTGATTGTTTGTTTGATAATGTTAATAATCTACATGGTGATAGAAAACATGTTGTTGTGTTTAAGAATAGACCTTACTTGTGCTCTGTCTACTGTAACAGTTGAAGTGCTTTGTCTTGATCCAGCATACAGGAGTTTAAAACAATATGTTATTTTACTTTTTAATTTTTATCTAATCTGTATAAGAAGAAAAATATGTCCCAACTCCTAACTTTTCATGCAGTCCGTTTACCATCCTTTCAGCTGCTCAACTGTGTCCACCTTCCAATACCCAACTCCAGCCCTTTTCTAGTCCTGCTTTGCCATTTGTCATTTCCTTCCCATCCATAAAAGCTTTAACACTATTTCCGCCTTACCCCACAACATCCCATCCCTTATTATCCCTCATTACTCAACACCATTTGCAAATTATCTCTGCATCACCCCACAACATCCTGATATTCATCTCTACATTGCCTAACAATGTTCGTCTCCCGCCAGCAATACCCAAAAATGTTTCTTCTTCATCCCTGCATTACTAAACATTGGCCCAAATTTTCAAACTTCTCAGAGTAAGAATGCTGATCCAGGATCCAGCAAGATTCATTCTCTATCCCTGCATTACCCAACAATGTCCCCTTTAAAACCCTAAATTACACTTATCAGCATTATTTAACACTGTCCCCACTTTATCTTTGGATTACCAAGTAACGTTCTTTCCTCATTTTACATTGTCACTTCCCGATACAAACATCATGTCCTTTTCCAATGTCTGCATTACTCAACACTGTCCCTACTCTATGAAAACCTTACCCTACAATGTCCTTTCCCAAATGCATTCTTACCTAGTCCCTGTCCCTTTTCCAATACAGTCTTACCCAACAATGTCTCTTTCCTATGCCAGCATTACTTTACAATGTGGTTTTCCCCAATTCAATGTATATTTCACAGTGCAGCACTACCCAACAATGTCCCTTCCCTAATGAAGCATTACCCAACAATGTCCTTTCCCTAATGAAGCATTACCCAACAATATCCCTTAGCCAATGCAGCATTACCCAACAATGTCCCTTTCCCAATTTAGCATCACCCAACAATGCCTGTTTCCCAGTACAGCATTATCCAACAATGTCCCTTCCATAATATAGCATTGCTCAACAATGTCTCTTTTCCAATACAATACAATTGCTGAGTTTACAAAATGCATCAGGGAGGTTATGCTATTAACTGAGTGTTTATATGTGTTTTTCTTTCTCTCTCCACCCCTCTCATGCTTTCTCTATCTTGTTTTACCTTTTATCCTTGTCTGTCCTCGATGTACCCTTCTCTCAGAATATATTCTTAATGACTTGCCTGGTTAAACTGAGCGTTAAATAAAAATAAAAATACAGAATTAACCAATAATGTCCCTTCCCTGCATTATCCAACATTGATTTTTTATGGTATAATCGTATCCTTATTTCTTTGCAGATCTCTACTCTGTTGTGTACAGATGATTACCATGGATATGGATATTTCTGATACATTTCCCTTTATGTGTATAAAGATCAGAAAACCTGATGATTCTGAACTGAAGCACCTGCCCCATTGGCTTCAATTATAATTGAATATAAGATTTGAGTCAGTTATTTGTGTTCTTTTCCAAGAACACGAAGAGTACAGAGAAAGAACAGCCTGTGGTAATCGACTGTATGCTGCAAATGCGACAGACTGATTAGGATGAAAATAACTGTATTCCTGTAATAACTTGCCATAAAGACATGATGTGTCTGTCAGTTATTTACTGAAGCATAGACCTCTAATGACCAGTGAGCACATATCCACAAAATCCTTTCACCCAAGTGCTATTATCTGCACTTAGATGAAAGAAACAGCTCCTCAGCCCTGAAGGACGAGGCATATTCTATTCATACATTCTGAACTCCCAACTCTATTAGCAATTGAAGCCTATCATTTGCTCTGGAGGGATAAGGGGGAAGAAACGACCGCAGTGAAAGAATCGAGCTGCAGTTAGCTTTGAACTGAGCTGCTCTGAAACCCACCACTAGCTCACTCCCCAAACACCAAAGAGTTAGGGTTTGCCTTGTGTCTAAGAGGAAATGCTGATCTAGGATCTGCGTTCGCCAGTTTTGTCTTAATGAACAGCAGAATAATGGATAAAGAAGGATGCAAAGCTCATGTCAGCAGGCTTATTATTACAGTCCAGTCCAGCTATACCTACATTCCCCCACACACTGCATCACACTTCAACCTCAAAGCAATCCATCAGGCTTTCATTTAGAGCTGCTATGAACAGCACTGGTGCTTTAAATTTGTTAACCCTCTTGTGCAGTAGTGTGTGGGGCGGGGAGGGTGCGGGCGGGTACAATGAAATGACCTCAAAAAGAGATTAGAACCCCGTGGTCCCCCTCGCCTGCAACACGCCCACCACAGCACACTGACACCAGACAACACAGTGACAGAAAGACAATGACTCTTTGAGACGTCGCCTAGCAACAAGAAGCACTAAAAATACTCGCTCTGCGCACTTTCTTTCTTTCCGCTCTGTTTTTTTTTTTTTTTTTTCATTTGTTTTGCCATGTAAAACTTCGATCTGGCTGGAGTCATGCTAAAGTCAGAGTTCATTTAAACATGTGACAACAACAACAAAAAGGTTATTTAAAATTTTCCAGCTATTCTCATTTCATGAAAAGGTTTCTGGAAACAAAACCATGATCCATGAACATTCAGCTCAACATCTAAATCTCAAGCCTTTCCCAGAAGGGAGATGGATGATCACAAGCTATCAAACCAAGCTGAACTGCTTAAATTTTTGCACCATGAGTAAAGGCATAAAGTTATCCAAAAGCAGTGTGTAAGACTGGTGGAGGAGAACATGCCAAGATGTATGAAAACTGTGATTTAAAAACAGGGTTATTTCACCAAATATTGATTTCTGAACTTGAAAGTTATGAATATGAACTTGTTTTCTTTGCATTATTTGAAGTCTGAAAGCTTTGCATCTTTTTTTTTTGTTATTTCAGCCATTTCTCATTTTCTGCAACATGACAATATTTTTATTTAGAATTTGGGAGAAATGTTGTCTGTAGTTTATAGAATAAAACAACAATGTTCATTTTACTATAAACCTATAAATAGCAAAATCAGAGAAACTGATTTAGAAAAACTGAAGTGGTCTCTTAATATTTGCCAGAGCTGTATTTGCAGTATGACATAACGATATTAAAATAAATGAAAAAATATCACTATTTATGCGCTTGCATGCTTTCAGCCTTGAAGACTGTGCAAAGACCTTTAGCACTTAAATAAACAACATAGACCTTTAGGCCTCAAGTGCAAGTCTATGGGTGACTTGGACTTTTAATTTCTCTCTCTCACTCTCTGTATCTCAGTTAGTGCCAGAGACGAGCAGGTAGAAATATGCTGCCTACTATAAACCATTCCTCAGAGCATCAACAAGCTGTTTCAAATAAGTTTAGCTTAGGGTGTCCTAAAAAGATTGCGTGCTTCAGCCTAACGGGACCAGCAATAATAAGCATCAGCAGAACTTTCTGCCTAAAGCGTCCCAAGCACTTCCTGAAGCATATGTCCGAGCGCAGCCGCAGCAGATGGCTGATAGGTAATGGAGGAAAATAGAACGGAATAAACAACCTGTACACAATTATATCATATCTGAAAACTCTTCACTGGGGCTTTATCAGTCACAGAGATACAGTAATATGGGGAGAATGAGAGGAGAGGACTGAACCTGATCTAACAGCCAGATAAACTCCTGGGTGACTGGAACTGAACCAAGTCTCATTAGTTAAGGAACAGATGGATGTAACTGATTAAAGCGTGTAAAAATAAAACCATTGAAAATGCATTAAGCATTCAGATGAGTTGGGAAGAAGCAGCAGTAATGCTGCAGTGATGATCTGGAGGAGTCGGTGCTTGGTTAATAATGAACAGGGCTGGATTAATGAGGTGTAGATTACGGCCCTTATGTTTAAAAGGTAGGAAAAAAAGATCCGGACTATTTGTGCAATAAAAAATTTAAGAATTTGTGTAATTGCAGCACAATCAAATGCAATTTAAAGTCAACTGAACAAAGTCAAAGTGGCAAAGCTATTGCTATGGATGCAGAAAAACAGGGAGTCCAATACATACAGTACTACCATTAAGTGCATGTACAACAACTACACCATTGTAGTCATAATGTCTGCAATTAAATAAAAGTCAAAGTAAATGTAAGAGACACTGCTTTTTTTGTTGTAAAATGAGCATTTTCCATACTTTCCCAACCTTTTCTGATTTGAGGTTGTGTATGGTGTCAAAGAAAACATTTCCAACTTTTAGCATATCATCTAGTCTGGCAGATGAGACGCTGTCATTTCTTCTGTCAGAGCCACTATTCTCCACTTCACTAAGTGAAGACTGGTGGGGAAATTATGCCTGGTTTCACCTTTACATCTGCCAATCTGTCGTTCCTTCACATACAGTGCCAGACATCCAATCCAATCTAATCTGGAAAAAGTGCTGTGCTCAAGTATCGTGTTTACACCTGTGTTGAAAGTGGTCAAGCTCCATCTTTTATCTTCTCTGCATATAGCAGTAAAGATCAGAATCCATTCATAATGAGTTATGGTTGGCGTCTGATGCCTGAAAACGCATGCTGATGCAAGGGATAAGCAGCCTTTTTATGTATATATTTGAGTATCTGTGGCAGTGGTAATCACGCCAACCGGCGTTTTCTGCTTCCATTAACATTCCCTCTATTCACATTAGGACAGCCCTAGTGACGAGACTTTGGACAGTGACTTGATAGAATGGCCCACCCCACACTTACACAGTACAGCAACTCAGTTGCTCTGTTTTACCCATAATCCCACATTCCCTGTCCAATACATTCCCTCACACACATACATACATACAGTCCACAATATTCCCCAACACATAATATATAAGTTAGAATAATAAATATTACCAATCATCTTATAAATGTACACCAACGCTTTTATCATTACTACCCTTTCTAACGTTGTTACTTTTGGTCTCGATTGGACAACTCTAACTCTTGTGCCATGCAAGTTGTGCATCTCTTCTTTTTTTTTGAGGCAAAACTGAAAAAAAAAACAAAAAACAGCATAAGTTCATTTTCACATTCCGTCATTTTGTTTCTTACTAAACATTTCAGAAATAAATAAAAAATAAAAAGTTAGAACTTATTTTCTGCCCAGCAATACTGCACAAGACGAGCACTTGACAGTGGATGAGAGTAGAAATGTGAAGAAAAAAAAAACTGGCAGAATAGGAGGAAGGGACAGGCAGTGCCATCTCTGAGCCTGTAGGCGTAGGTCCATGGGGAGGGGATATGTAGTCAGAAGAAGAGGATGGACGGTCAATGATGTTCTGATATCTCAAGACTCCAGGAACCTGTAGATGATCCACAGCACTGCTTTAGGAATGAGTGCATTAATACGGAGCAAGAGATGCAGAATTATGCAAATACTCAAATGAGGAGTGTAAAACTCTGTGGTTTTGTGGAAAAGAGGAACAGTCCTGAAGCAAAGAATAATCTTTCTGGAATGGCTCTTTTTGTTACAAGGTTGTTTCTCATTTGAAGGTTGTTTCGAAGGTGCTGCCACACCCCATAAGAGTAAACCATATATTGAACAGTGTCTGTGCATGTTCCCTCCAAAAACAGTGAGTTTCCTCCACCCTCCCCTCCACTAGCACCACGCTAGTCTGTCTCATTAATGTTAGTGAGAAGGAACTGCTCCTGTCCCAACAACACTTAATTATCTGCAATAACAAATGTAAACACTCAATTTGGACACCTTATAGATACAGTTATGTCACAACAGCAGAGGGAGAGAGAATAATCAGGTGTTTGCACAGGAAGAAAAGCTCTCTCTCTCTCTCTGTGTCTGTTTCTCTCCCGCTCTTTTGCTCAGAAGCCGGGCACCTGGCAGTAGGTCTCCAGCGCAGCCAGCATGATGTAGATGAGCCAGAGGGAGAGGAAGAGCAGGGCGGTCAGCAGTTTGGCGGTCCGCGGTCCCCCGAGCTCTCCCCCGGAGACGGAGGGCCGGCGGCGGTAGAGCAGCGTGGCCACGCTCAGCAGCGCCAGGATGGTGAAGAGAGTGACGGAGAAGGCCAGCGAGCCGGGTGGCACCGTGAACTGCTGACCTTTACTGTTCCAGTACACGGCGGCGATGGTCCACGCCACACCGATGCCCAGGAAGACGTTGACTGCGTTGCTGCCCGTCACGTTGCCGATGGACGCGTCAGCGTACTGGTCCTGGATGGCAGCAACCTTGCTGGCAAAGGTATCTGAGGAGGTGTGGAAGGAGAGAGGAAGAAATATAAAAAATATAAATATCTTTCAATCAACCAAGTTTAGTTTTACACCTGGAGCATAGTGCTGGGCAGTATAACAGTTTATTTGGTATACCGCGGGGTGAAATTGAACGGTATACATTTCTCTCACACCGCCATACCGCTAGAGGGCGCTGCGGAGCACCGTGCGAAACAGAACCGTCAAAGAAGAGAGTCAATTGCTGGTGTAGCTCCATCCTGCAGAGAAATCAGAACACCTCCTGCTGCTGTTTTTACTGTTTTAGTGTTTATTTTCTAGTGAAATAGAGCAGTAACTACAGCCCTTTTAAAATATATTAATACTGTATCTTGAAGGATGATTTAAATGCATTTTTTGACTGGAGAAAGAAGGGAATTGTAACTGATTTAAATACTGCAATGCCTCTTATGGCTTCAGGAATAACATATAGTAAATTGATATTAAACTTGTATCTATAGAACTTGTGCAATAGAACTTTTGAGAAAAATCTTTTTCAATACTTAAATATTGAGTATTTTAGGTTTGTTTATAGTGTTTATGGAATTATTTATTTAAATATTTAATTTTGTAAAGGGAGTAAATTTGGAAGCATATCTATTTTTAAGGTCTATTTTTAACATTCTTTAGCTAATTTTCTGATAATAAAGTCTGATTTCTTCATATACTGTGTAAATTTGTGGGGCAAAGTAAACCCAATACTAATCAAAGCCTTGATTTAAAGCCTTAGTATTTTATATTATATGTACTACTAATAGTACAGTAAGTCACAACTCAAAATATTAAAGCCCAGTCATGCAAATATATATATATATATATATATATATATATATATATATATATATATAATAATAAAAATACCGTGATATACTGTGAAAATGGCTTAAAAAATACTGTGATAAGCATTTTTGGCCAGCACTACTGGATCACAAAGCTAATGTAGCTTAAAAAGCTCAGCAACAGTTAATGTGAAATATGAGCTATACTGAGGATTTGTTAACTTACACTAATCAGCCATAACATTAAAACCACCTGCATAATAATGTATTGTAAAATTCCCCCTTGGGATGGCAAAACAGCTCCACAAGCTATTGTGGTAACACTTTCTATCAGTCCTGTATTCATAACACTTTATGAACGCATATATAATGCATTATGTGCCATAAATAATACCTAAAAACGACTGTCATAAGCACTTATAGCGACATACAGTACATGTTACAAAATACAAGAATGTCTCTTTATAAAGACAGGTTTCATAATGCCTTAATATTTAATTCACTAATAAATACAAAATAAATATGTCAAATGTTCTAAAAGGCATTTTGAAACCTCTCTTTGAAAAGTAATATACTTGTATTTTATAACATTAAGTTAACATAATGCCATTATGTCATTGTTTGTACGTATGAGGTTTTATACATGCTTATGTCAATCATTATAAAGCATTATGTATGCCATATGATGCATTAATGATTGATTATGAATACAAGATTCATAAGAAGTGTTACCAGCATAGCTTAAACTTTTTCTGAAATTTGTGCACTTCTGTAGGATCTGACCAAAGAAGCTATATTTTACTCTGTACATATATAAATAAGCCTTAATGATTCATATTAGATAAAGATAGACTCTTATAGAAAGCTATTGCGTAATGCCTTAAATTAACTCCACAGAAATATATTAGAACCATAAACTTGAATAGTAGGAATTAGTTAGATGCAGATTTAATGGATTTTTCTTATTTTGGGACTAAAATCTTCCCAGTGCACATTTAGTCCTAAATGCAGCAAAAGGGCAAAACACTAGCAAATGCGCAGACCTGGCCCAGTGTGTGTCTGAATTAGAATTTAGCTCTGTTAGATCTGAGTGCACTCACCAGGGACAGAGGTGCCGAGGGCCACGAACACCACAGCCGTGACCGAGTCCTTCAGGCCGATGGTGCAGCCGAAGTGGGAGGCCAGGTCTCCGGTGACGGCAGTCAGCACTCCGATGAGAGAAATGGACACGAAGAAACAGGCCCAGCCATTCCAGTACTCCGTGGGGGGCACGAAGGCAAAGAGAACCTTCCAGAAGACTGTTAGGAAGTGCATGATGTAATCGAAGCAGGAGGGCAGACGCTCTTCTCCACTCTCCTCCTCATCGTCGTCACCTGGGGGGGTCAGCCATGGAAGTTACGCAATGCGTATTATGGTGGTTTACATTTTTATTTTTTGTACAACAGGCACAGCCTTAACCTTGTCCCCATAGAACTGTTTATCATTAATTGATACTAAGCCTTATTCAAACAACCTGCCAGAAAATGTACTGAGACATTAAGAGTGCAGTAATACAGCTGTTCGTTCATTATAGAGGAACAGCGCACCTTTTATTGCTAATGTGAAATCACATTCCATTCAAGTCATTATGCATGCACACACACATTCTACTGATTAATCCATATAGAGTCTGTTTAGACCTGCATCGCACATGCATTTTATTTACAGATAATATATGTATTATCTATGTATATGGATTCCATTTTTCTATTTTACTTTCCAGTGTGAAAATCACATTAATATGATGAAACATTCAGATGACTAGTTGGATCGGGTGTGTTAAAAGCACAGAAAACAATAGGGGCTCTAGTGTAGTACAATGCTCTAGTGCAATGCAATGCTCATTGCTATCTTACACCCTGCAAACAGTCTATTTTCATGCCTTGCGCCTGCTTCGTTTAAAAAGCAAAGATGCTTGTGAACTTATCTACACAGTGATGGGCATGGTGCTATCTTGGCAACAGAAAACATTGGTGCACTCCCCCACTCGATACACATACAAGGATGCGGAGCAGTGCACAAACCCAACTACATAAATATTACATAAACAGAATACTAAATTAAATAAATAAAACAACATTGCTGTTCCTATAAATGACCTGCTCATGCACCTTCACAGGTCAGGTCAGTTTCCTCTGCTGAAAAGTGCAACGCCATTAAAATACCAATCCGCCAAAGTCAGAGCGCACCTATGCTTCAACCTGCTCTGTGTGCTGTTGACGGCTTGCCTATAGATCGCTAAAATAGGGCCATAAATGGTGTAGGACAGTGGGATTTCAGGACCAATGGTATAGGTAAGACTTTTGGGGAACCACTCTTCTGGAACCACGTCTGAAACCAAGACAATACAGTTCCATTATGTTTCCTAAAATTCCTGAATTTCTTTTTAAACCCTTCACAACAGCATGTATATGTACATATTTTTCGAACAGGCCAAGGTCGTAGACTGAAATGCCTGGGTGCTGTCTGACCTTGGTTACATTGTGACATATATGATAGGACATGTATTCCCACAGGTGGAAAGGTGGAGGCGGGTGACCGTGTGGAGAAACCATCAGACCCTAATCAGATAATGAAACAGGTATTTCATTTGAATATAAATGAAGTGAGGAGCAATTACATTCTGATGGATAAGAAATGAGATGTGTGCATAAGTGTGTGTCTGTGTGTGACACTAACCTGCGCTGACGGTGACAGCACTGACAAACTGCTCTCTCCAGCTACTGCTGCCCACCACCAATGCAAGGTTAGTCTTCTTTATCAGCTTATCCACTGTGTTCTGAATGCACAAGCATAAACACACACACACACAAAGACTGTAAGAGATGAAGCAAGTCACCTCATCTCCAATGTGACATTGAGCTGCTTAAATTACTAAACTAGCCCTGCAGACAGTCTGTGCAGGGAGAGGCCTCGGCTAAACTGATTTGAGGACAGTGAGGAAGCACCGCAGCTGGAAACTCCCCCTCCCCTCGTCCAGATTTCATCCTCTCCTGTGTCATCCTGTCTGCTGCTTCTTCATGTCTGTGTTTTCTATAGCCTGACCCTGAGATGGCATGGGCTGTGTAATCTTGTAGATGAAGCCATGGGGAGACATGATGGGTCCGTCTCGCTTCTCTCCTAAATCCCCCGAGTTCCTCCACCTGCCTGACCCACTGTATGGAGTCTGCCACCATGGGGACGAGTGGGAGTGAGAAATTCACACACAGTAATAAAACAATGACCTCAGAGGTCTAGCATTATGAAAGTGTATGTGTGTGTATGTGTATGTGTGTTGTGTGTAACTGTAAGAGTGGGTGAAATCCAGGTTCATAAATACTGCAGTGTCTTGCAGAAAGACAAAACATCAAACGTCTAACTTTCAAGATCATTACCTTGAACTCATACGACTCCTCGATCACCACCTCCAGCTTGGTGTGTTCTCCCAGACTTGGACAGCCCATCTTAGCCACCTCCTCCTCCTCAATCCCTACTGCTGGCTTGTTATCATTGGAATCTCCTGTGGAGAAACACAATATTACTTGTCTTTAGGCTTTACATGTTGAAATTCATTGTATAACTATGAGTAACCAACTGATATTAAAACTAATTACTGACAGTAAGTGGGGGTAAAAAGTGGTCCAGTGGTCTAAATCTCTGCCAATATGATCAGAAGATCGCTGGTTTGAATCCTGTTCATGTAGCTTGACATCAGCTACCAGAGCCCTGGGAGAGAACAATTGGCCTTGCTCTCTTTGGGTGGGTAGATGGTGCTCTCTCTCCCCACATCACTCCAAAGGGTTAGGGTCGAACAGCACTAGGAATCTGTGAGCTGATGTATGGCAATGCTGACTTGTGTTAAAGGAGACACGTGCTAATCTTCACCCTCCTGGTATTGGGGCATTACTAGTGAGAGTAGTCCTAATGAGTGGGTTGGGTAATTGGCCGTGCAAATTTGGGAGAAAATGGGAGATAAAAAATAGAAAAAAAAAAAAGAAGTGGTAGTGTCTATCAATAAACACAATATTCTATCACGTCAAAATGCTTGTGTAGTATTGTACTCATTGCAAACTGTCTCGAGAAACTTACAATTTTATAATACCTCAGTTTCAGTGCATTTTAAGTGGTTTATAAATTGCTGGGTAAAGGTTTCAGGGAGAGCGTTAGCATCAAACATGATGAAGCTTAGACAGAAGCTTTAATAGATGAAATAAAAGCTACCACATTTTAGCTTACAGCTTAATCTGCAAATCTTCTACTGTTAAAAGTATTTTTTAACTAAAAGGTAGTTTGGTGTGTATGGTCACTGTAGAACTCTACCTCTCTCTGCCTCCAGCCTAGTTATGTCACTTGAGCAATGTCTGCAGTGTAAGGAGCTCCCTCTGTTGCTGAATGCAGGTAATGCAATTTGAGTTTGCTGTTATGCAAGGAAATATCTTTGATTTTTATCCTGAAAATGTATCTCACAATAATGCTAAAAACAAGTTTAAGTTTACATACATATTGTATTGCTGTTCTTTTGCCAATATTCAGCTCTAGTGCTGGAATGAAAAATAATTGTTGTAAATGTCAGAGCATGGAAAGTAACTGTCTAGATTTAGTCTTTATTATATTTAGCTACAACTTGATATGTCATGGTCCAGTTTTGCCTCACAGTCAGATCTGAATACTGAATATATCTGTTAGTATTTATTAGTATTAGTGCTTTTCCTGCTTAAGCACACCTGATGCAGCTCATTTGTTCTTTACCAGGTTCAGTAGTTCTGTTAGAGCTGGGAAATCAGTAAACTGTGCTGGACTATCTGCTCTCACAGACTTGTGATGTGGTTTTCTTGATATTTATAACTAGCACGCCACAATTACTGTGATGCAATATATAAATACAGATACATTAAAAATATTCTTTCTTTGCTTCTTGCAAGTAATAGAGCGTAATACGAGAGACTGAGAGAGAATCTAAGAAAAAGAAACTTAGATTTAAATGGCATTGAGAACATAGTTAATAGGATCCTACAATAGCTTTGGGAAATTGAATAGCATGGCGAAGAACATTAAATTAGAGCAGTAAGTGTATAATTAATGTGCAGAATGGCCCGCAGACACTGCTCCAACATGGCCGCATACACTGAGGCCAATTACTGTCTGTCCTGATGGGACTCATCCTCCAGCTATTCATGCTCTCAAAAATCTTCAACTATTCAACTGTATGTTATTTAGTTATGAACAGTGTTGTACATAATGCAAAATATTTGAGCTTCTGAGTGCCTTACATTTGTTCTTTTATTTTATCATAATGTGCCTTCAATGTGTTTTCACTCACTATATCTGTTGACAAGGGGTGGCTGAGGTACAAAAAACATGAAACAAAATCTGTAGAGATTTGTAAGTAGACAGAACTACACATTGATATGTTTAAAAACAAACAAAAAATACATTAATTGTGAATAAATGGTCTGTAAATTGTACATTACAAAATGTTCTAAGGACTAAAAATGTAACTAAACCACAATATAAATGTGTAAACCAATCAGAGACATTCTAAATTTAGTTGCTTGATTATAACGAATATAATAATTTGTGGGGGTGTTAAGCTGTATGTGCTTAACTGGTTTTGGGATCAGTTTATTATATGCCTTGAAATGATGAGCCCTATTTAAAGGGCTGATGACGCAGCACTATTCACTTGTACTTCCCACCCCTGTTCATAACATAAGAAGCAGAAAGGTCTTGAGATTGAGAAAGCAGTATTTAATAGGAGTATCGGCTTGTGCTGAGACTGATTTCTGCTGATCCAAAATCAGTTTTGCTATTTTTTGTGATCGTTAAAACTAGGGTTGGGCAGTATTCACATTTTTTTTATACCATTATACCATCAAAACATTACTCTGTTTTAAGTGTTCCCAAGGGCTGGGATTTGGATAAACTGTGCTAGTCCTGTGTTTACGTGGCTATGATACTATCAATTTATGGATTATTTTAAAACTGAAAAATGATAAAATACAACATTTAGTTTGTTTACAGACTAAGTGAACACTGCCGACACTGAAACTCCACTTATAAAAGTTTAGATGAGAATGATAGAGAATGAAAAACACAACAGGACTAATTATCTAAGTACTGATGATAAAAACTCTTGGAGCGTTTTCTCCCTGGTTTATTTTCACACAGGCACAAACCTAAATTCAACAGAGCTGTCTGGCATTGCAGCAAGAAGGTAAATACAGCAAGAGGGTTCTGTGTTTCAAAAAAAAGTATATTTGTGTAGTGTGAAGCTGGTTTTACACTAAATGCAGTGGAAAAAATACAGTGTTTTCAATAGGATGTTCAGCGCAGATGCTTGTGTAGTAAAGCAGTGATCACTGCAAATACTGCATTCAGTGTGAAAACATCTTAGCATGGAGCAGCAGCACAGTGTTTGTTCATAGCCATGGTATTTATATGGGTAATATATCAGGTTAAACTGCACCTGAACAGTCGGCAACCTAACAGGCTAGCCACTTACAGGCTAGCTGCTAACAGGCTAACCCCCAAAACGTTTAGATGAGAATGATAGAGAATGAAAAACACAACAGGTGTTTCTGAGTCATTATCTAAGTACTTATGATTAAAAACTCTTGGAGCGTTTTCTCTCTAGTTTGTTTTCACACAGGCACAAACCTAAATGCAACAGAGCTGTCTGGCATGGGAGCAGGAAGGTAAATACAGCAAAAGGGGGTTCTGTGTTTTAAAGAAAAGTTGATTTGTGTAGTGTGAAGCTGGTTTTACACTAAATGCAGTGAAAAAAATACAGTGTTTTCAATAGGATGTTCAGGGCAGATGCTTGTGTAGTAAAGCAGGAAATGCAAATACTGCATTCAGTGTGAAAACAGCTTAGCATGGAGCAGCAGCACAGTGTTTGTTCATAACCATGGTAATTGTATGGGTAATATATCAGGTTAAACTGCACCTGAACAGTCGGCTCCCTAACAGGCTAGCCAGTTACATGCTAGCTGCTAACAGGCTAACTCCCAAACCAGCTAAATGAGGCTTAAAGCTTCAAATACAGTCGAGTGAGACGTTCGAGGCACACCTTGTAACTATAGTGCGGTTTGATTGAGCAGGTGTGAAAACAGTAATCGCACTCGGGTGCGGATCAAAAGAACCGGACCGAGACCAGCTAGAGGAGGTGGTCTAGGTCCGGTACTAAACGAACTCTGGAGCGGTTCGCTTGTGGTGAGAACGTAATCCGGTCTCGATCGAATCCAGCTATTAAATATAAGCCATCTATTTGAGCTAAACTGCTGATAAAGCAAGCACAGTTTAAACTGATATATTAGCCAGATAACGCTAATTACCACAGCTGTGAACAAACACTGTGTCCATGCGCGCGCCGTCTGCGCTGCATTCACTGCTCACAGCCGCGTGACTCTGTTTATTATGTATAAATCTGCGTTGCACGTAGAAAAACTGTGTTTGAAAGTGCAGCTTTTCAGCGTTCAGTGTTAAAGCACAGATATTTGCGCTGGAATACAAAATCTATCTATATATATTCAACGTACTCCCGTGTCAGACAGCTCTGACCAACCAGAGGACACAGGCTGCTCGCGTGGTTTATTGATGCGCATTTTGGTCCGTTTACATTTCTGCCTATGTGAAACCAGACCGAACAGAGCGAGAAAACGCTCCAAGTAAACAAACTCATTAACTGATTCGGACCAGAGAAACGAACTACAGGTGTGAAAACGCCCTAAGTTAATCCAGGATCAGTACCAAAGACAAAGTTTACTGACCGTGCTTCTGTCCAATCTCCAGCAGCACAGGCTCTCCAATATGGATGGTGAAAGTCTTGTTCTTCTCATACTCCTCATCATCAATGATCTTCACCTCCAAGATCTTCCTGTACAGGACACAAAACAGAGTACATCCATGAATGACAGAACAGAACAACAGGAAAATGACAACAATGATAAAACAATGCAGGAATACGTGCAGGTTACACCACATTGCCATCCAAATGAACCGGAAAGGAAGTGAAGACTTTCCACTATACATCTTTCAAGGTTCACATTGTTCTATTTAAACATAACAAGCCTTAATAAATATGATTATTACTGTGTTTCTTTTGATAAGATCATTATTTAAAGGAGCACATCTGTAGATAATATTTTAGATGAGTTAGGCAGTGACATCTACTGTCTGCTTCACATGAGCAATAGTGTTTGTGAAGTTAGACAGTTATTTGTTACCTTGACAAGTAATAAACATGACTAATTTATTTATAATTATGGTTATTTATCCAGTTTATTATGGTACCTTTTAATTAGATGTAAAAAAAGAGCCAAATCCACAATTTTTTTAAACGAATGTAAAAGAACTAAGCTTGAACTTAATCCTTTGATGTTCTTGGCTTGCTGAATAATAAAACTTACTAATACTTTATGTTTAATAAAAAATATATACATGGATTTTCCAACAAACACTACAAGTACCTCTACATATGTAATTGTGCGCTGCTTTCGTTCAGTGTTTATAACACTGAATATGAAACACACTGTTTTTGTTGAGATAAGAAGTACTCTACATGACTTTATCATGACAATTTATATTTTTTTCAGTTAAATGTAGTCCTTTGCACTGGACAGAAAATTTAAGTCTGCGATTCCACTATTTAACCAATGCAGAATTAAGTGAATAAACTAAAATTAAAGCTGACATTCTGCACTTTAACCTCACCAGAACACAAAATGAGTCATTTTCCAATTATGTTTCCAGTGGACTACACAGCATATCATGCCCTATAAATATGCATGTCTGCTCTCTCATTTACACATAAACAGTACAGACTATACACACTGTATTTCTATGTGGGAAATATCTCAGTACATCTCAGTTTCAGTAAGGTTGAACAAAATAGAACATTGGAACATATAAGGTCCACACATCTAAAAATAAACTCACTGAAATTTCACTAAATGGGATTGTATATAGAATGTATACAATCTGAAACTGATAAACCAGAGACAGTGGCTCATCACCTGAGAAAGGCATTCAATATTTAAGAAGACTTGTGTCACACATGCACTGTTGCTTTTAAAAATTAATTTGGTTTTATTCTTGTAATAAATAAACGTCTCTGTTTTCTCCCACTGTAAGCCAACAGTGTCAGCCCTGGTTACTCTGGCCAACAGTACATTAGCACTAAATTACACTAAAGCAGCAGCACAACATGAGCTCTACAGCCTGTCTGACACTTGTCTTTTGGACAAGTTACACTAATGCTGCATTTACAGCAGGCTAGTATTGCAGCAGCCAGCACTACACCCCATCAAGAGGTCAACCTGGCCAACTTTCACTGGCAGTGGAACCCAACTGGGTGCTTAATTTTCTGTAACACACACAGCTCATGTGCAAGTTCAGGTCATCTACAACAAATGCAGACATTGTATTTAAGACTCTCGTGTGCACTTTTTGGCAGTGAGACAGCATGAGTGAGTGTGTGAGTGACAGAAGTAGTTTGAGTATGGTACATCGAGAGCATCATGATTAGCCTCTTCTTATGCACAGTTGACCTATCAATAGTGCTGGGCGGTATTACCAAAATGCATATCATGGTATTTTGCAAGATTCTGACAGTTTCACGGTATATCACAGCATTTTTAAAAATTATTATTTATTTATATATATTTTTTCAAGACTGGTTTCATATAGTTTCATATGTTTCATTTTTTTCATATAGGTTTATGACTTACTGTACTGTTAGGAGTACATATAATATCAAATATTAAGGCTTTAAATTAAGGCTTTGATTACTATTGGGTTTACTGTGTCTCATAAAATTACACAATATATGAAGAAATTTATAGAAGAACATTTAGCTGTAACAACTGGGAGTAGCGAAGAATTTAATTACTGATCTTATTAATCTGTTTCAGTCATCACCAGAGCTTTGGATTCTCTTTAAGGGAGAAGTTCAGAGATTGGGTGAATAAAATAAAATAAAAGGCTGATGACCCAAAGAAATGTGTTACACTGTGGTCCTGTGTGACATGCTTGTACAGGTCTGGAAAAAAATTAAGAGACCCAAGGACTAAGGACAACATTTCTTCCAAATTACAAATAAAAATATTGTCATTTAGAGTATTTATTTGCAGAAAACAGATAAGATAGCCAAAAAGGCATGTTCTCCTCCACAAGTCTTGCACACTGCTTTTGGATAACTTTATCCACTCTGGTGCAACAATTAAAGCAGTGGTTTTGCAATTCAAGTTTGGTTTGATGGCTTGTGATCATCCATCTTCCTCTTCATTATATTCCAGAGGTTTTCAAGTGGTCTCTTTGTGTTGTTCAGAGCTGTATATCCAGTCTACTCTTTAAAGTCCATTATCATAAAATGGGATGTTACAATATGGAAACAATTACCTCCAGTCAGCCCAACTATTATTATAAAGCCAACATTCTAAAGTTAGCACACCTCTCTGCCTCTTTTCTCTTTTCTAGTCTGATATCCATTTGTTGATCCATCTGTACTGGAAACATATTTTTTTAAAGTGTCTCCACATAAAAGCTTATTGTATAGAATATATTGTACAAAAAGGAAGACGCAGCAGTGTTCTACCATTTGCATGTGTAGAAAAAACCAGGCTGGGAGTATAAGACACTGAATTTCCGAGTAGCTGTAGTCTACTGCAACACTTTACACAGGCCTCTGGCCATAGCTGATCATCAGTGATTCCCAATAAACCCTGGCTCAATGCAATTTTTCCCAGTGGTCAGTTTACTGTAAGAAACAAGAGAAAGGCAGAGAAATACATGGAAAAAGAACAAAAAGAGAGAGACCTCATATAGATCACCCAGTTACGATCCCACACACTGAGCATGCTCAAAGCTGCTTGTCTGTTTGAACAATGCTCATGAATTATTACAGTGGCGTGGATACAGTGAGGGAGAGCAGAAAGAGCAGGGAATGACAGTTGTTGCTATTTTTGTTCCTCCACAATGTGACAGGTTTGAAAGGTGCACTACAGTATATTGGAGATTGTGCTTTCATGTGAACTCATGATGTACCACAGAAATATGAGTGTGGATGGGCGTACACTCCTGTAGGTGCAGATGCATCTTTGAACAATCCCAGTGGCTGGACACTGTGCATTCATGTGAACTCAAGGCTGGTGAGGGTCGTGCGAAAGTTGTGAGAAGGCTGCATGGTCTACGTAATGGAATAGCACTTTATTATTAACAGTCAGTTGATTCGATTTTTCTCTCGATTTTGAAATATACATATATATTGCATAACAATCAAATGATTATTATTTTTAATCAATATTATGATCATGGTTCCTGTTTAAAAAACAGGGATATGGTCAGCTTCTTGTCTGTATTTACACATATTTTTTGTCAGTGTGTAGGTGTTCAGCAATCTCCCACTACTCCACCCCCATCTCCTCCACACTCCCAAATACTACACTACTATCTTCTCTATGACAAATTACTCCACCCCATCTCTTCAATGCTTCATTCCTCTACCCCCAGCTCCTCATGGTCCCATTATTCCACCTCCATCTCTTCAGTATCTTGCTCTTTAATGCCTCATTCCTCTATCCATAGCTCCTCAACACCCCATTACTCCACCTCCATCTCTTCAGTGCCCCATTACTCCATCTCCATTTCTTTAGTGCCCCATTGCTCCACTCCATCTCTTAAATTCCTCATTCCTTTACCCCCAGCTCCTCATAATCCCCTTAATCCACCTCCATCTTTTCAGTGCCCCATTACTCCTCCTCCATCTTTTCAGTGCCCCACAACTCCACCTCCATCTTTTCAGTGCCCCATAACTCCACCTCCATCTTTTCAGTGGCCCATTACTCCACCCTGCCTCTTTAATGCCTCATTACGCCACCCCATCTCTTTAATGCCTCATTCCTCTACCCCCAGCTCCTCATGTTCCCATTTCCTAGTACTACATCACATCTTCTCAGCATCACATTAATCCACCCTATCCCCTCAATGCCCCATTACTTAACTCCATCTTCCCAATATCACATTTCTCCACCCCTAGCTCCTCAATGCCCCATTGCTCCACCACTATCTCCTCAGCGTCCCATTACTCCACCCTTCTCTTTTCTTCTCTAAAAACCCGTTACTCCACCCAATCTCATCATGCCCCATTACTCCACACCATCTTTTTAGTGTGTAATTACTACATCCCATCTTCTCAACATCTCCTTTACATCCCAGTACTCCACCCCATCTCTGTATTGTCACATCAGTCCAGCTCCATCTTTTCTCTATCCTGTTACTCCACCTAATATTTTCAGTGTCTAATTACTCCACCCCATCTTCTCTATGACACATTACTCCAACCCATCTCATCAATAACCCTTTACTCATTCCCTTTTCTTCAATGCCCCATTACTTCATGCCATCTCTTCAATTATCCATCATTCCATGCCAGTCTCCTCAAGGACCCATTACTCCATCTCCATCTGCTCCTTATCCCATTACTTCATCTCCATCTCCTCAATGCCCCACACATCAACACAGAGGAAGCCCCGCAAATAAACAAGCAGCTTTTCTAAAAAACATCAGTTACCATTGACTTCACACATCTGGTCCTTTATAGCCTTATTTATCAGGAAGATACCTGCTTCTTGTTCCTATATTTAAAGGTGAATGAAATACTGTATGAATTCTTAAAAACACAGTACAGAGTTTTAATTACACGTTTCCATGCCAATAAAATATGACCACTACATAGCAGTGGTGTACTTAGATCACACTGTTGTGGCTGCATAACTAAACGTTTCTGATACATATTTTTCACATTTTATTCCAATGTTTGTGCATTTTTAAAATTAGCATATAAAAATAATCGGTATAAATATACTTCCTCGCAGTAGCGCAATATTTTGCAACACACTGAATCATAACCCCTGTATTGCACTACTAATAATATTGCTAGGTTCTTGCCAATACACAGTCCAGACCATGACAAACAGACCATGCATTGCTTGTTGTGATAATGATTCTCATCTCCCTCCTGCAGCTCATACTTTTTATTTTTCCCTTTCACAGATCTTATTTAAGTCCATCCATGTCCCCACAAAGTGATGGATTAATTTACTTGTATTGAAATATCCTACTGAATATTATTTTTTGGCTTAAAAAGCAAATTCAAAAACAGTCTTTTACCATCTGAGACACCTGTTGATATATCATTTACAAAGAGATTGGAAAATTTAAAAAATAAATTAAAATGTGATTAACTGAAGCCCACATATAGGGCCATGTCCCAACATAACATAAAGAAAATATCATTTTAACTGTGTGGCCGCTTACAACTGATGGTGTACAGTCAATTATACCCAGCCATCACAGGGTGTAACAAATAATAATAAACTAATTATTATTATTATTGTTATTTTGCTAAAACAATAAATAAACCAATGTTTTCTCAGAATCTGTATCCAGCTGAATAATCTGGACAGCTCTAACTGCCCAATTTATTCTTCTCCATCAGCCTCCTGCTGTTGTGCTTTATGAAACTTAATAACCTCCTCTTAAAATATTCTCTCTTCATCCTGCAGCTCACACCACTTTGAGGTCTTCCTCTGCTTTTAGAAAAACATTTTCTAGGAGTTTTCCAGCATATTCTCTATGACTCTCAATAGCTCCCACTTTTACTCATATTGTTACCCTTTAGCACTATATGCAAATACTTTCTTTAAGATGCAAATCCCTTTGTATAGGCCTGTCAGGATAATGTATTGGTCAATAAATAACTGCAATCATCTATATTTATTGCTGTTTAATAAGTTATGTCAGTGATATAAGAATAGCATAATAATGCATTTACTTAAACAAAATCATTTTAAATGTAATTATTACACATATTCAGACATTAAAATTGGAATAGATTTTTAAAACATATTTGAATAAATGAAATAGTTTTTAAACAAGGCCAACATATTCACGATAATGAACTTTCCATACTAGGAAAAACATAATGGGTAATTTTGAGGTCAGCTCACAGTTAAAGCATGTACATATGGGTAATATAAATTTATTATAAATGATTCTGTCTCATTATGTAGTGAACATTTTTGTTATGCAACTGGGAGTAAATGACACAAAGCTGGACTTAATGTAGCTCAATAATTACAGCTGACAAGAACAAGTTGCACTCAGGGAAGCCTGTCAATATGTGTGAGGTATGTAGATGAGTATGTTGTGATTTAGGACATTTACAATTTGTTTTGTTCCATGGTAGCTAAATAAAGCTGCAATGTGAATGGGATTTGTGTTAGAGTCTAGAGTTGCTTGTTTACAAGGACAATTTTAGCCAGATACTACCTGTCACAATCATTACTGCGCTGTCCATTGGGGTAGTGACGCCTTCTATGCTGTATTCCCTTTATACTTGTGACACTGTGGATCAAGGACTATTCATCTGGCACTCACTATTAGGTCTCACCCAAACTCCTATTATTCATGTTGCCTTGCTATGAGCACACTGGCCAAAGCTCAGCCTCATTCATAAGAACACCTCACTACTTATACATATGTGGGCATAACCAAATCACCCTCCATCACCTAATACTTCATGATTGACTCTGCAACATCTATATCACATTACTTTCGGTATGTATTCCTGAGATGAAATCAAATGTTTGTAATGATGTTGTTGGATATATTTAGTTAAGTATAGTTAAATGTATTTTTGGGATAGATGCACTGATGAATGCACATTTTATGTTGCATAAAGTGTATACTGGTTAAATTAAGCTTAAAGAAGCAAAATCAAATAAAATTAAATTAAATCTTTGTTTGGTCACATATTTGCACCTGTGACACACACACACACACACACAGTCAACAGCAGAGATAAAGCTGCACAGAGCACCTGAGCTTAAAGGCTGAAAAAGGGCACAAATAAGCACAGAATGAGAGAGTGCTCTTAATAGAGGGGTTTATTACCCAAGTTTGTACAAATGAAAAATGTGGATGGAAAAAAATCCTAAAAGATTTTTAAGTTAGAATGAGATGGAAAAGTTAGAATATAGAATATAAGGCCAAAACATTTTTTTATTTTTAATAAAACAAGGATGTATGAAACCATAACCACTTCTAGCATGTCGAGCAATATGACATACAGTCCTGTTTCATACTTTACTCTACTCCCTCTTATTACTCAACACAAGTTTACAACTTCTATAAAGAAACGTCATTTCTCTTATCGTTTGAACCCGTGGATGTTCCGATTATGACACACAGCTTTTCTTGAGTTGTTTTCAACACTCAGAAATTCTGAATGTAAAGCTTGTCTATAAAAATGAATCAGAACTGTCTAGTGCGTTTACACTCCCAGATGTATAGTGGATATTATTGAGGTGGCACTCAGATTTCAGCCCTCATTAGGACCTACAAACAACACAGACACAGATTGTTCAGCACTGATTAAAACTCTACTTATTTTGTACTTTGTCTGCCAAAAGTTTATAATTGTGCATGAATTTTTCAAATATTTCAACATAAGGGCTGTACAGTTTGTTACAAAAAGAAAATATGAAAAAATGGAGAGAAAGAGGAGAGGAAGGACTGGACTGCGGGTGTGTGGAACATTGATAATTAAAGCCTATGAATAATGAAGAGAGGCAGGGCACATGCAGTTTGGGGAAATGGAGGGAAAATCTGCTCATTTTCGTTGGACATGCACAAACATTCCTGTTCCAAACACACAATCACACACACACAAACCCACACTTTTTTTCTTTTGTCCTCCTATTGTTCCTTCCTTCTACTCTTCCTGTTCTTGCTTGACTTTGGTACTGTAATCCTTCATTAAAACGTTAGTCCTAATCTGTTCTTTGTCCTTTTCTTCTTCTTCACCCCACTCGACCCTCCCCCCACCATCACTCACCAGCCCAATGTGTGTGTAATTAAATCCACCCAAACATGTTCTTCCTTTATTAGTCCACCACACTCCTCATACAAGATTACACTCCCTCACCTCCCAGACAAACACCCTCTTATCTCTCTCCCTCTCTCTATCTCTTTTTTTCTCCTCATCCCTCGCTCGCTCTCTAGTTCTTTTGAATGCATTTCAGTGACCCAATTAATTTGCGCCGACACTGAGTTGAACAGCACTGCCATTCAACTACATGACTAATTTTGAGCATGCTTCCGACATGATGTATCTAAATACAGCAGTGCCATGCTCCACCTGACAACTGTTGCTAAGTTGGACAAGCTCAATACAATGAAGAACATTGGCAAAAAATCACTATCAAAATTAGAAACTGCGGAGTAACGGAGCTGTCTCTATATTTACGTCTTCATGGTGGAAAGGAGTGTCTATTAGCATTGAAAGTGAGTGGATACAGTGTTTAAAAACTCCAGCAGCACTGCTGGGTCTGGTCCAATACACTAACACACCACCACCATGTCAGCATCACTGCAGTGCTGAGAATTACCCACCACCCAAATAATATCTGCTCTGTGGTGATCCTATGGGGTCCAGACCATTAAAAAGAAGAATAATAAAGAAGAAGATTTAATTATAAGACTACAAAGTACATTCTCAGTGGAGCTAAAATATGTATTACGTGTATAGAAACAAAGAGATGTCATAATCTCAGTGAGCTGGATGTGAGTGGGGTGCGATGTATGTAGATGGAATTTAAAAGAGATAGGGGAACATTGTCCGTTTTGTAATGTACTATGTTGTTACATTTGTTATCTACAAAACTTTCAATAAAAACTTAATTACAAAAAGAGATTCTTATCATTTTATTTTATTTGTCACATTAAATGCATTTAGATCTTTAAGCAACATGTGACATTAAACATTTAGATGATTCAGGGCCATGATCATGTCTGTTGCTGACTAATAAAATGAATCACGGATTCTGTTCAGGATCAGATACTACATAGAACACAGTTTTGTAGCAAAACAATCCAAAAATTGCATGAAAAAGGGGGAAATTAAACAAAATAATACTTATGTAGTGGCTAGTTATTAATTTTTAAGAGGGTAGTTACTCTTCATGTTGGATAACTTTGATTCTTAAAGAATGTGCTTTCTGTATGATAAGATTCTCTTTCTCTTATGTTGCATTTTGTTTGAAGATCTGAAAGCATTTATTCTAATAAATATGCAGCAAAAAGGAAAAATAAAAGCGTTTTTAAACCAATGTATCCACATATGTAAGCTGGGAGTAGTTTCTTTTAGCAGAGTTGTCCTTATTATGCTAGCAAACTCTGATATTATTTTAATAACAATTATAATACAATTCTATACTGCAGCTCAGACTGGTAGCACTGTAAACTCAACATTATGCAACACCTCCAAAAACAATGTATTGGTTACAGCAGGGGAGGCATAATGGCGCTGCAGGTAGTGTGTGGAGCTTTGTGTGGGCCTCAGGTGCCTGGGCTTGTGATTCGGATCCTCACTCCAGTCACTGCATGTGAGGAGGTGTGTGTGTGTGTGTGTGTGCTCCCTGTGTGTGCAAAGGGTTTTCTCCAGGCACTCCAGCTTCCTCCCGCCTCCAAAAAATACACCACACGGTAGGTGAACTGGCTGTGCTATTTTGCCCCTAGGTGTGAGTGTGCATGTGAATGATTGTGTGTGGTTCCCTGTCTTGGACTTACACCTTGCCTACGGGTTTTTATGATAAATCATAATCAGAAATACTGTATAGATTGAAAACACAGTATTGATTTTTGTGGTTAAACCTTGCCCAGTAGGTATTGCATTATGTTGTACAGTGTCAATAGATCTGATTCTGATTGGATTAAAAAAAATACTTTTTATTCATTGAGATTTTATAAATATGATAGTGTGTTTTTATACTATGAAAGTTTTTTTCTAAAATTTGATATAAATATAAATAAATAATCAAAATTAATATATACACAATATATTTATTTATAATATTATTTCTATTTTTTAACCCATTTACACCTCCAATTTACAGAACCAATTACCCAACCCACTCATTAGGACTCCCCCTATCACTAGTGATGCCCCGACAGCAGAAGAAAAAAAGACTAGCACATGCCCCCTGCGATACATGTGAAGTCAGCCACCGCCTCTTTTTCAACTGCTGAGTAGCATCACAGTGTGCTTGGAGGAAAGTGCGGCGACTCGGTTCTGATACATCAGCTCCCAGACGCCTTGTGCTGAGTGACATCACCCTTTAGGGTGATTTGGGGAGAGAGAGAGAGAGAGAGAGAGAGAGAGCAACATCTACCCACCCAGAGAGAGCAAGGTCAATTGTGCTCTTTTAGGGCTCCAGCAGCTGATGGCAAGCTACATAAACAGGATTCAAACCAGCGATCCAATGATCAAAGTGCCAGAGCTCAGACCACTGGACCACTCTGAGCTCTTATTGATTGCAATATATTGTAATATATTAAATTGTTAGCCATGTATTGTGATACTTATCGTATCTGCAAGTTCTTGCCAATATACATTCCTATTTATATGCCAATCTGCTGCTTTCAGAAGCTGACGTTTCACGTTTTCCCTTCATACTTCCCACCCATACCAGGTTGGTTCTGTTAGTTGCCCAGGGGGGTTGATACGCACTCGTTTCTATGTATGGCAGGATCTACAAGGCTCCAAAAGCTACAAGAAGTAGACTCAAGACTTTTATTTCAAATCAATAAATTAAATTGTTAAGATTTGCATACAAATATTGCTGGAGGCTTCTGGTAGAACTAGGCTGGAGGCAGAGTGAGGTAGAGGTCCACAGTGAACACGCACACTACTACTCAGCCTAGGATAACCGAGCCAAGCACAGCCAAGCCAAATGGTTAGAAAAACAGTAGCTGAGCTTAAAGTATTTTTTAAGATCTTGATTTCTACTTTAAAAATTGATTTGCATTGATATCCAAAATAGTTTTATACATCCTACATTTTTTCCACATTGTGAGTATGGACCAGTCAACTGTCAATGGGAGAGTGAGATGGGGACAGAGTCATAGATGGCTACCATTTTTCTCTCTCTCTCTCTGTCACACACACACACACACGCAAGCACACACAGGGAGGATGGAGATGATGAGTTTATGGAGGAAACAATTAATCGTGGGAGGAGGCAGGCGGATTTGTGCCATCTCATTACACTCGTGCCTCAACCTCACACTGCGGCCTCAGGTAATAACTGGCACCATTAATCACTGAGGCAAATGCAAGCTAACCCCTAAAAGCCTTAAAAAGCCTTACCTTACCTTGTGTGTGTGTGTGGTTGTGTTTGTGTGTGTGTGTATTTGTGTGTGTGAATGCACCAAACAAAAAATAGGATCTTAATGAGGTGTGAACACACAAACTTGCTCACTTGCAAATCCATTCACTTACCCAGGGGAGCTAACACTCACACACACACACACAGGGCATTAAGTCATGAATAAGAGGAAAAGGAACAGAAAGAAAAAAAGGAAAAGATGGCAGTGGTGGAGAGGGCTGTGTTTATATATAGAGTGAGTGGGCTGCGTTGGTGATGAAGATGATGATGGGAGGAGGGTGAATATTAAAAGGCCTGAGTCATTAACAGCACACTGTACTTTAGCACAGGTGAACACAGACACAGGCCCACGAGAGAGAGAGAGAGAGAGAGAGAGAGAGAGAGAGAGAGAAGGAGGAATAAAAAGAGAGAGAGCAAGAGAGGGAGGGGGATAGAGAGTAAGAGATAGAGAGGAAAAGAGTGAGATGGAGACAGCAAGAGAGGGAGAGCGCAATAGAGAGAGAGGCAGAAAGAAAGTAAAAGAGAGAGAGAGCGGAGGAAAGAGAAAGAGAGGAAAAAAGAGAGGGGAGACAGGGAAAGAGAATAAAAGAAAAAGAGGGGGAGAGAGAGAAAGAGAAGAGGATGAATGAGAAAGAGGGAAGGACAAAAAGAGAGAGAGAGAGAGAGAGAGAGAGAGAGAGCATGCGGGGGTTCACTCCATTCTAACACACACACAAATTATAGTGTTGGCATAGCAACAGGTAGCAAGCCAGCACACACTGATAAAAGTCAAGGCCTGAGGAGAGAAAGAGAGAGAGAGAAAGAGAGAGAGAGAGAGAAGACGAAACAGACAGACAAAAAATAATGAAAAAGGAGAGATAGAGAGAAAAAACAAGCGTGTGACAATAGTGAGAGAAACATAAGTGAGAGAGAGAAAGCAAGTGAAACAGAAAAGAAGGAGAGACAAATAAAGTGGGAGAAAGAAAAGAGAGACAGCATAAAGAAGTAAAGTATGTAGAAAACAGAGAGATGTGTGTCAGAGGAAAGAAAGAAATACATGGAGAAATATGAGTGAGTGAAACTGAGATACAGAAAGAAGCAGCATGAAGGATGGGTCAAAGACTAATAAAAAAAGAGGGAGAAGAAAGAAGGAAGAGAAGAAGAGAGATCAGGAGTGAGAGAAACAGAGAGAGTGATACAAAGACAGCAAAGAGATAGAAAGAAAGATAAAGAGAGAAAGAAACAGAAACAGAGCTTAGCGGGAGCAGTAGTAAAAAGATGAGGAATTAATTTTGGTAACACAGAATCAGAGAAAAGAGAAAACGGGTAAGCGAGAGATAGAAAGATTATATATAGAGAGATGGATACTTCATGTGAAAACATGTATTACACTGAACATATGGAATAAGAGATAAGACAAAAAGAAAATACATGATATCAAATAATACAGTGTGAATATCAGCTTCAGATCAATCTCCCTCCCTCCTCCATCTCTCTCTCTCTCTCTCTCTCGTTCTCTCCCCCCCACACACAGCTCTCTGTACTTTATAACAAATTCATGAGACTGGGGATAGAGAGGGGGAAGGGGAGAAACTGCAAGTGTGGGAAATTCTGGAGTGACACACAGAGAAGGAGATGGAAGCAGAGGCAGATATGGAATGGCTGTAGGGAATAAAAAACAGCAAGAGGGAGAAAATATAAACTGATTAAAGGAAAGAGAAGAGTGACAGGTGCAGCATAAAAGAAAGGCTTGCCAAAAAGACAGAAAGACAGAGAGATAGAGTTATGATGGAATTGTTTTCTGTTCACTAAACTGATTCTTTTTAACAATTTGTTTTAAATTAATTAAATGTCTGATTTAAATATTTACCGATTCACAAATCAAAGGAACTTTAATATCTGTGACTGAGCCTTAAGTTACTGTGTCTAATCGCTAATGAGGACAGACTCAGAAAGCCCACAAAAACAAACAGCACAGAAAGTTCTCTACAGTCTACACTGAAAAAATAAACTTTCTTAATATTACAACTAAGCTTTGTAAAAGGTTAATTTACAGATATTATTGACCCAATTTTATTAGAACATATATGTAAATGTTGCTAAAGTAAAACAGGTAGTAGGCCAGGGAGAAGAGGAGTGAAATGGAGAAGTAGTGGGAAGAAAAAAGGAGTGAGAGAAAGAGAGTGAGAGTAAAACTGGCAGAAGAAGGGACATAAGGAGCAAGACAGAAGAGAAAGTAAGGACAGGTATAGGACATGAAAAAGAAGTGAGACACAGCAGGGCAGGTAGAAGAAGTGGAAGTAGTTGTAGGACAGGGAGGAAGAGTAGGATGGGAATAATGGACAAAAAACGTGTGGGATGGGCAGAAGGTATGAATGAAGGAGTTTAAAGTGCATAGAACATTTATGTAATGAGTGGGACATGGAAAAAGAGGACAAGGGGGAGTGAAAAAGTGATAGGACAGGCAGAAGGTGTAAAACAGGTAATAAAATACAGGACAGACAGAACAAATAGGACAGGGAGAAGGAATAGAACAAAAGGTAAAGTGATAGAAGGAGTAGGATAGGAAGTAGAAATCGGACAGGACAAAGAGAAGTGATAGAAGGAGTAGGACAGGTAGAATTAATACGACAGGACAAGGAGAAGTGATAGAAGGAGTAGGATAGGACAAGGAGAATTGATAGAAGGAGTAGGCTAGGACAATGAGAAGTGATAGAAGGAGTACGGCAGGGAAAAGTAATAAAAGGACATGGAGAAGGAGTGGATTAAGGGAACTAGAAGGACAGGAAGAAGGAACACTAGAGGTAAAAGAATGGAGAGAATGATTTGGACCAGGGAGAAAGGGTGATGAAGAAAGATTAGGACAGGACAAGCAACAGAAGAAGTATAACAGAGAGAAAAAAGGGATAGAAGGTGTAGGACCAGGGAGAAGAGGTGACAGGGTTGGAATAGGGATGATTGAAGGGGTAAGAATAAGAGAAGACATAGGACTGGTAGAAGAAGGGACAGATAGAATAGTGAGAGAATGGGTAGAAGGAATAGGACAGGCAGAAGACAGAGAACAAGTAGGACAAGAGAGAAAACATCAGATGGAGTAGGACAAGAAGAAGGAGTTACAGGAGAAGGAGGACAAGAAAAAGGAGGCATAATCTGTTCTAAAAATGACTTGACCAATAACAGTAAATGTCCAAAGCAAATAAAGGGTCTTATTTTTTCAGATCAGTATTTTGGCAAAAAAAACACAAAGCTCTTAGCGATGCTCGATTGGACAGTTGTTGCAGTTTATTATAGTTTAAAACAAGAAGCTTCACTGCATGAGGTTTTAATGCTGGGAGATCTACTTTTTTCTCTGACCAGCAAGGAGACTGAGCTTACACCCTCTTAATACAGACACATTTTATTAAATCATGTCCTAAAGATCTACAACTGAACCAGATCACAAGTGAGGTCAGACATTTACACCCCTAACAGACGGGGTAGGTGGCAGCATGCAGTCACAGACACACATGCTGGCAGTTTCCATCTGGTGTAACTCCTCACATGCAATGAATAGTGCCAGGCTGTTTAGCAGCTTCAGGCACAACTCATCCCAGCCAACCCTCTGCTCAAAAACCGGCACACATCATCTACAACTCATAAACCACTGCCGACACACACACACTCACAAAAATATACACTACAGTCAACAACAGCCAACCCTCCATTCAGTTTCAGCACCTTTTCACACACTGTTTCCTGTCATTCCATCTTCCCTCTGTCCCCACAGAGAGGCTTTTCCTGTGCGTGCTGTGAAAGACTTCTCCGGTCTGAATGTTTGAGATGCAAATGGGGAGCTAATAGGGGGAAAGTCTGGCAGTAGCTCTACACAGTAAATCCATTAAGGTACTGGAGCAGGGGAAGCAAAGAACAAGAACCACATGCTCCCAAAAAAGAGAAATCCTGAGTCAAGGCCAGCTAAAGTCTTAAACATACAGGTGGAAAAAGGCCCTTCTGGAGAGATGCCATGGGAGAAACTCTTTTAGTTCTCTAAGAACTCTTTCTTTAGTCTAAGAACTCTTTTCTTTGTCAAGGTTTTTTAAAACTTCTTTATAAAACATCCACATGAGGCTTGGCAGAGCGAGGCCAAGCTCACAAGCAAAAAACAAATAACAAAACCTTTTTTGTCATACAGTAATGTGACACAGATATGTAATTTGAGTGGCAGCTGCCAAAAACATACTGATACCATTCTGATTTGGGTCACTTTAAAATGTGATACTGATATCCGTTATATCTGTTTCACACCAATGCAGCATTTACATCAATGAGAAGAAAAAATAGGCATGAGTAGACAAAAAAACATTAAAAAGTTAGTATTGCTTTCAATGATCTCAGACAAAGCATGGCCCAGACTAAGAAGAAAGGGATGTGAAAATGGCTGGACAAAGAGATGGATAGATTACTATTGAGTAACTACATGCAGAGCAATGCAAACTGGCTAAGTGTCCATTTGGAAACATCTGATGCTAAATTCCTAATAAGAAGGTTTTCATTAAATGTATATATCTATAAAAATAATTTCTGATAGTATTGAAAGCAGTGAGTGAAGGTTTCAGTTATGGGTAACAGTGAGGTAATGAGGTACCAGGTGGACTGATGTCTCTGTTCCAATAATATTAGAAGGCTTGTGTCATAAATGGTTGCCGCATAACAAATTTTAAATTTTAAAGAAACCAGGTGTACTAACCAAATAACATGTAATTTTTACAGGCACTGAAACTAGGGGGAGGGTGAAACTGAAACTTCACAGGAAGCACTATTCATTTACGTTTGTGTGTCACTGTTCAGACAAATGATTGTTCAGATTTAGTAGATCACACTAAAAAGTTAGTCTTGCTTCCAATGATTTCAGACAAAGCATGGCCCAGACCAGGAAGAAGGAGATGTGAAGATGGATGGATAAAGAGATGGATAGATCACTATTGAATAACTACACGCAGAGCAATGCAAACTGGCTAAGTTGTAGCTATTTTATAAGAGTGGAAGGGTTTTAGAGGAGAAAAACATCCGGAAACATCTGATGCTAAATGTATATATCTATAAAAGTCATATTTATATCTTTCTGATAGTATTTTGCAGTCAAAAGTGGGTTTTGATGTTCCCTTAGAAGAGTTTATTCCCTTAGAAGTCATCCTGACCTCCATTATTTGTTCATAAATACGTTAAGAACACTGCATCAACCTTTACATCAAACCTTTGCATGCAACTGTAAATAATGTAATTCAGAGTGGTTCAGTAAGAAACCCTTCTTTATAGACTACTGTAACTTCACAGTGGTAGTGACAGAAACCAGACAGTTTTTTAAGACCTCTAAGCTAAATGTTACAGTAAGAAAAAACATGGCCTGATGCCTGAGACACAAATAGATTGGCAAAATAATTTGGTCTTAAAATGTGTTTTAAACATACAAGCAGGGTGTTGTCAGGTAAATTTGTACCCAAAGTCAACATATGAATGCTACTAATGGTTTTGGACAGCAAATAGAATGGCTACATTTGTCTTGTAACACTGTATACCTGGTTACTTTTATATATGTTTCACAATAGACTGCTCTTCAATGTTTTGAAAATACATGTATATCATTTGAATAGAAATAAAAAACTTTTAAATGTGTGACATAAATAAAATCTCATAATCTGTACATATATGGCTAAGGCTGTTCCTGACATTATAATCTGTAACATTTGCAGTCAAGTTTAAGTGTAGGTAAACTTTAGGTTTAGGCTGAGGTAAAAGTAAAGTTTGGGATTAGGGTAAGGTGTAGGTTAATTTTATGTTTAGGCTGAAGCGTGGGTTGCGTCTATAAAACCAACTATAGCATTTATATTTAGTACACTCTGTGCGAATCCTGAAATGCATCTTAATTGTGCAAATTTCTCTTGAGACCAGACTGAACCTAGAATTGGACAATCAATGCCAAGAGCCGTTTAGAAATCTTTATTTTTAAAGTAGCATTTGTAGAGTCAATGCATGAGGGAGGCTTTAAATAGATATGAGGAATCTGCTCATGAGGAGAGGAGCAACTCTGCTAATAAGTAAATAAATATATAAAATCTACAAAGCAGGCATGTCTGCAGTCACCATCTAGCGCATATATCATAACTAAGTCATTACTCAACTGAGCTGTCGAACTGCTCAGATCGAGTGCCAGACGCTAATGAGAGATTACAGACGAATGATTAAGCAGAGGAAATGATTCAATTGGTCTCAGAGCTAGCGAAGCTATTCGTCTAATAAATCCTCGACTGGTTCAAACAGAAGCCCGCCATCCGGCTCTGCTTCCTCTCAGGGCTTTGGTGTCACAGGGCAGATTGTGTGAAGTAGCGCTGCAAAATAGTGCTGGATCAGCCCCAGCTCTGGATAGCTACTGCTGTAGCAAGCTGCTACGTGCTACGGATTAGCATGCCTCTTTCTTCTCCTCTGTACTTTCACACCGCTGATGATGAAAAGCTTCTCCACTCCCATAAGGCTAGAGATTAGAGTAAACCAAAGTCAAGATGGTTCCTGTTTCTTTCTTCCCTTCCACCTTCTTGTTTCTCCTTCTTTCCCCGCTAGCAGCTCACTCCTTTTCCTCTGCTGCTTTGCAGGTCTGATTAGAGCATCTTTGTTCATTCATTAAGTATTGATTCCATCTGGCCCGTTAGGCTCTAATCATTCCTGAAGCCACCGTCGCGCTCCTGCTTTGTTTAGTATCGGTGCGGCTTGTGAGCATCATGTTTTTAATGAGCAGAAGTGACTAGCATAGGTATTCGTGCTACATGCAGCCACTGGAGACGCATTAAAGGTGAATGAGGTTTTTCTGTGAGGATAAATGGAGAAGTTCCATAGTAAGGCAGCCTTGCTCTACTGTAGTGCACTTTTGACTGCCAGGGCTTAGCATTAATAGCTCTGGGGCACTTGTGCCATTGTTTTAGCCTGAGGGCAAAAAAAACAAAACACAGGTAGATCTACACACCGCTAAAACTCTCTGGGGGAGGCTTTTCTGTTATGGGAGGAAAACAGCAGAGGAAGGAGAACCGTGTCTTGTCTGTTTTTACAACTGTTTTCTTTCACTAAAGTTCGCACCAGATTAATTTTTTTTGTGACATTTACATAAAAGAAAAAAGTTTACATGTATTGTTAGGTCAAAATTTATGTGGACAGTGACACAGTCTTTATAATTTGGGCTCTGCATGCCATCACACTGGATTTGAAATAAAACAATGGAGATGCAATTGAATTAAAGTGGTTTCCAATGGCACTTGGAAAATAAGATGTGACAGAAGACAGAAGGATGAATTCTGAAGATCACAAGAATTTACATTCTGCTTCTTGTCTTTGGTTTAGCACATGGACTTGACTTCTTTCATAAGTATCTGGATTACCAATTGGTCTGACCACAGTACATGTTTCCATTGTGTAATGGACCATCCCAGAAGCCTATGAGACCAGAGAAGTCTACAGTGCTTCTGGACATGCTCTTTCAGCTAATACTAAAAACTATTTTTCATACAGTATAGTGCCATCAGAGGAATCAGATATGAGGGTGCTCAGCTTAGGCTTGTGCTCTTCCTTCTCATTTGAGTTTTTTCCAGAGCTGAAGGGAGGAATATATAACAATTCTACCCTAATTAAGTCATTTCTGATGTCCACCCACTGTGTAAGACTCCTCTAATCACTTAGAGAGTGATGGGTGATTGATAAAATATGCTTCCTCTGAGTCACACAAGGCCAGCCAGTGCCTCTGCCAGTTTTGTTACCTTAGCTAACAGATATTTTTGCTGGCTAGCATCAATGATGGTAAGATGGTGGAAGTGTGAGGGCAATTATACTCTCTGGGACTCCCAACCTCAGATGATAGTGGTAACAGAGAGAATCGAACCTGTGACCTCCTGCTGACAGGCCTCCTGGAGATGACATCAATGCTTCTGAGCATGTGTTACTAGTGATTTCACCCCACTTGGCTTAGTGGATATGCCCTGCCTCTTATGGCTTAGTACTAGAAGGAATATCACAAGACAAATGAAAAAAACACAGTAAAAACCAAAACACCTGGGTTTGACCGGAATAAAGCAATGTAGTGTGAGTTAGGGGTGCAGGAAAAAAACGCTTCGAGTTCGTGTTTCTAACACTGAACGATTCAGAATCGATTCTAATTTTCAAAAAAAAAAAATTTGCGGGTGCATCTACTGTCGCGTGGAGCTTCTTAACTGTACCGTGGAGCTTTTTAACTGTACTACGGAGCTGACCTACTGTCGTGCAGAGCTATTTAACTGTACTGCGGAGCTCATACAGTCTCACGGAGCTCACCTACTGTCTTGCTGTTAAAGAGTTTCCTCTGTTAAAGAGAAAATCCACAGAAATGCGAGTTGATGAGAGAGATGTTAGGGTGTCTACGCCAACCAGCGAGTTCATGTACTTGCCCACCTTGGCTCAGGACTGTCTTTCTTCAGAGACCATTAATGCAGTAATCTAAAGCATGGCTAAATATAAATTATCACTCTTTTGTCACATAATCCAGCTCACATGGCATTCATTTATACTAGAAACCATAAATAGACGTTTTAAAATGATAAATGAAAAAACGATGGAATGATATGTTTAATCAACGTACTTTATAAAAACAGTCTTCATTAAAGTCAGCTGTGGTTGTTTAACTAAATTATAAATTACACTGACATGCCACATGCCACGAGTCAGGTATAGGTATTGTGTTCTATGACTTCTACCATGTCTAATGGAAGCTAAAGAATATCTGTGTTTGGCTTCTTGTATTTATTGGGGTGTAATTTGTCTGATTGCATGGACAAATTTAGCCAGACGTCGCTGGTCACAATCATTACCACCTACTTCACTGTCCACTGTAAGTGGTAATGCCTTCTATGACACATCATATTCAGAAATTATTAAGGTTTTGGTCTTTTGGTTTTGGTCTGATGTCATACCTGACACAGTGAATGCTATTTGAACCAGGTCTAAAATGCAACAACATTTTCTTCGTTGGGAACCGACCTACAAGGGTTAATAAACCATAGAAGACCAAATTTCTTCTTTCGTCCACTGCACACTTCATATTACATCTCAAGATGGAAACACAAGCAAATGCAGGATGTGCATCACCCCCCGGGGGTCAGGAGCCTCATCTGGGCGTGAGATTGATGACCTCATTTTCCAGTTTCATTCCCCTCCAAGTCTGATCAAAACATTGTCACCAGTTTACCTCACACCTCCTGAATCTTTCACTAGCTGTTTGCCGTTGCAAGGCTGCAGACCATCACGCTCTATTAACGCAGGACAAACACAGCACGTTTTAAAAAAAAAAGTGCAACCACAGGGCAACCTCGGTCTCGGATGGCTGGGTGTTTGCACATGCAAATAGGTCTCCACATTTACGGTAAGTTACAGTAAAGAAAAAAAAATGTGTACTGGAAAGCTTCTTTATATTGCTACTGCTTTGAGAAAACACATGGAGGTATAGAGGAAGGAAAAGTTGCAGGGGATCTTGGAAAAGGAGATACACTGAAAAAAATGATGAGTAAAATTTACTTTTCACTAATTTAATTTTTGCAACTTTCTGCATTTGCTTTTTTTAAGTACATTTAATTTCAGATAAATTTAAGTAACTTCAACTCGGTTTCAAGACTTAAATGTTACATAAGTTAATAAGTGAACTGAACTTCAGTCAATCCTTTATTTTAGTAATCTTTACCTAATTTCTGCATACAATATTACCTAATTACAATTACTTAATTTATACAATATTACTCAAATAATGTATGACACATAATATAATATAATTATATTATTATATATTATAATTCCTGAAATTTAAATATTTTTAGTTAAAACACACATATTACACTGTCTCAACACATGGATGGCATGTAATACATTCTTTCTAGTATACTAAAAATAATGTATTACATGCCATTCATGTGTTGAGACAGAGAGACTTGGTCTGTTTACATAATCTTTGAGATTATGTAAATATATGAATGTGTGTTTTAACTAAAAATATTTAAATTTCAGTAATATTTTATAAATGAAGTAATTGTAATTAGGTAATATTGTATGCAGAAATTACGTAAAGGTTACTAAAAGAAAGGATTTATTCAGCAAAAATAAATTAAGTAAAGTTTAATAAAAGAAAAAAAGTATTGAAGTTGAGTTCACTTATTTACTCTATTTAATATTTAAGTCTTGAAACCAAGTAGAATAGACTGTTTTTAAGTTTTAAAACATTTCTAACTTTTTAAAATACTTAATATACATGGAATAATGCATTAAGGTTATTAAGGAACTGTTAATTATCAACTAGCTTTAACAACCTAAAATGATAAACAAGTAATAAACAAGTAATAAATTGTTGCTGTTGGAATTCAATTTCAGCTTAAGCTTTAGATTCAATAGTAAAAGTTTTGTTCCAACACTAACGTTACGTCTCAGATTTAGACTAACGTTTCATCTGACCACAGTATACATTTCACTGTATACTGTGTAATGATGCATCCCAAATGCCTTCAGGTCTAGAGAAGACAAAACCACTTCTGGACATGGATAATATAAGGCTTTAGTTTTGCATAGCAAAATGAATGTGAATGTAATTCTGTATTAAACTGCTTTCCAAAGGTTTACCATCATGATGAGAAAGCAGGAGGGAAGGATCATGAGGGAATGAGGGAAAAGGAAAAGCTGCAATGGATGATGGGAAGGGAACAGAAAGCGAGGTGGTGTGAGATTGACAGCGCCCACAGAGACAGATTTTAAAATTCCTTCTCAAAGAACCCCAGAAGTGGCTGATGCTGTCACAGGAGAAGAAATTTCTTTTTTTCCGAAAAAGTTTGACTGATGGCGTTGCCAGATCAGTTACAATATTTCAGAGGTGAGCAATAAGATAATATTTTATCATATACATCACTGGTCAAAAGTTTTAGAACACCCATTTTTTCCCTTTTATTTTGCCATTTAAGCTCTTCAGATTCGGTCAATTATAAAAAATAGTACAAAATCCAGTGTAGAGAATTTAATATTGTAAAAACAATGAATATGCTGTAAACATACAGTACTGTGCAAAAGTTTTGTGCCCCAAAGCAAGTTACACTAATCCATTTATCTCAGCAATATGAGTGTTTTTACCTAAAAAGGCACCACATATGATTTAAACAGATGCAAATAAACATACATACAGTAAAACGTAACAATGAATTAAGTATGCTAAATCCCGTGAGCCAAGTTGAAAAACAAAGTGTGGTTCCAGAATTCTCCTGGATGATTTCTCTCAACCAACCTGATTTATCAAATTTACCAATTTACCAAAGCAGATGTTAATGATGAGAACCAAAAATAACTCTATTAAACTCAGATAAGGAGCGTTAAATAATGAGAACCAAAAATAACTCTATTAAACTCAGATGCGGAGAGATTATTAGAGGTTTTAAGGAAAACAGTGTTGTGAAAGAAAACTGCTTTTTGTAAAGTTGTTGTTTGTATTTATTGTAATGCCAGTTAGCTAATAATCTAATAAAGCTAATAAACACTTACTTCACAGATAAGAAGCTTTTTCTTTACTGAAATCCCAACAGGTGCCTAAAACTTCTGCATAGTACTGTATATTGAAAAAGTTTGAAAAAGGGGAGGTGATTTTTAGCAAACAATTCAACAGCTGATAGCTGGTAAGTGGCAAAATTAATAGTAAAGCAGTGCTGGAATAGATTGTTTTACAACACACGCTAATGTAGCATTTACACACTTACACACAGCACATTCACACTTTCATTATCATAATAACTAGAAAAAGACATGGAAACACAGATAACTCTGTACATTTTAAATATTAAATATTAAAAGTATAATCTTTTCTTCAGAGAAATTACATATGAACCCAGATAGCTGTAAGTACTGTTACAGGAAGAGGTCTGGCTGACCCACATGGCAACGCCTTTGGACTACATCTCAGTTTCAGCAGTGAAGAGACGAACTAGAGATCTGACAGGTAAAATGCAGCAATAAAGTCATTGCCAAAATGAGAAAATATAAAAGCAGCTTGATTGGTAGTGTATATATTTGATATATTGATATACAGTATTTTCTTACTGCATCAAAAAATGTGATGTTTTCAAGAATATCTAGGTTATTATCAGTGCTTAAAAAACACTGACCTGACTGTGCATTTTAACATAGCGAATGTAATCAATTAATTCCTAATTAATTGGATGATGTGCAGCAAAAACTGATTGCCCAGCTCTACAATATAACAATATTACATGCTTAATATGTAAGAGCGATGGGAAGATTGGAGAAGAAAGAGAACTGAGCAAGAGAGGTAGAGACAAAAAGGGAGGGAGGGAGAGAGAGAAAGAGAGAGAGAGAGGTGAGTGGGGCTTTGGGGATCAACTCGGTTACAGAGAAGACTCATAATTACAGAAGGCCTGCGAGAGAGATGTGAGGTATGATAAGATGAAGAATGTAATTAATTTCAGAGCCACTGTCTTTCCCGGCACTGCGCTAGCACACACCTCTGTATTCCCTAATTGTTTTAACTTAAACCACGTGGGCGATTGCCAGCCGGGTGGGAAAAGAGATAGAAAGTGATAGAACCAGAGAGAGAGAGAGAGAGAGAGAAGGGACATGAAAGAGCTGAGACTGAACAGTGAAGGTACAAGCACTAATAGCATCGCTGGAGTTCCATCTATCCAACTATCAGCCGCCCGCTGCTCAGCCCGTCCGGCTCCTCGCTGATTCTCCACAGCGAGTGAGATCTGAAAAGACTGACAGACGGAATTTTTTAGCATTTTTATCCTCACAAGATTTGGATAACCTCTCAAAATGAGGTAGATGAGACTGAACGATGGAGACTCAAACTTTATTGGAATTCAATTAGACTTCCAAACAGAGGTAGTATTCAAGCCTGCACAACTGCCAGAACATAAATGTGCGAGTTCCATGAAATACCTTGAAGTGATAAGGTAAACTGTACCCTTTGGTACAAAGACATTCTGTGTAGCCCAAGTTTGTTTGTGTGTGTGTGTGTGTGTGGAGGGCGGGAGGGAGGGAGAGAGGGAGAGAGGGAGAGAGAGAGAGAGAGAGAGAGAGAGAGAGACACATTGTGCACACACAGGAGTATATGAGGTATTCATGTCCGTGCCATTAAAAAACATTAAAATCTCACTGCCTGAAAAATGAAAAAAGAAAAACAACACACCGCCCATCCACACAACCCCTCCCCTCACCCCCGTCACAGCTGACAGTCAAGATCGAACCTGAAATGAAAATGAGCTCTTTATCACTATATACAAATCCCTTTAGAGCACTTAAGAAGCTCTGAAAATGGTACGGAGTAGGAGAGTGCCACAATTTTGCATTCAAACTAAGAGTATGTTAGTCCCATAAAAAAAAAAAAAGTTAAAATCCTACTGTATAAAACACGGTTTCCCCGTTGTCATATCTGACGGTCAAGACCCCAAGACAACATATCCGATCAGATGGCTTAGCAGCATACACTTGGCGTTTGCAGCTTCTAGAACACCAGCTTCGTTCTGACGGTTCCCTCCCAAACGTGAGTGATAGCCTAACCAATGAGTGTTTGCGTTATATGATTCATCCAATTACACGCGTTCTCACTAGGTGTGGATGGCGCCACTGATCTGTATTGGATGGCGCACATGACGTGAAAAATATAATTATATATATATATATATATATATATATATATATATATATATATATATATATATAAAAAGTAACGAGTAACGTTTGTTTTAAAAATTTAATGAATAGAAAGTACAGATACTTGTGTGAAAATGTAAGGAGTAGAAGTCAGAAGTAGGCAGAAAAATAAGTAATGGAGTAAAGTATAGATACCTAAAAAGTGTACTTAAGTACAGTAACGAAGTATTGTACTTCGTTACTTGACACCTCTGAAAGGAAGGTATGCAAATAACATATCCAGATGATGGCTTACTTTTCTGAATGTATGGGATGAAATATGCTATGAAAAGCATTTTTTTTTTTAAAGGCTCTGTGAAAAGCACTGAGAGGCTCAAAGGAGTCTGAATAGAGATGTTTTTGAATTCCAACATTATATAACAACATTCAAGGCTATTACTGCCTCCATATTTGTCACAAATAAGCAAAGATGTCTGTTTATGCTTTTCATAAGCAGTCATAAGTCCATAAGTATTTAGAGAATTACCATTTTTTGTGTATTTTTGCCTTTGAAATGAAACAATCAAGACATGACATAGTATAATAATTTATAGGCGCATATGTAATTAAACAACTAACATGATTATAAATGCAGGGAGTATTTTTAAGAATGGGAACAAATAATTGTAGCTTAAAGCAGCACTAGGTAGGATTTTCTTGATTTTTGATCTTTTTATATAGCGGTGCTCTCGTGTCTGTGCCGGCTCCTCTGAGTTTTCCGAGGCAGCCACGACCAACGCTCGCGAGAACTGCGACCTGCTTTCCAACCTTTAGTTCTAACAGTTCTACAAGGACTACTGGTTCATTCTTTACAAACTAACATACAGACACTCTGGCAGAAGCTGGAAAGAGACCGGATATGTCTGTGAAAGCCAGAAAACGAGAAAGAGAAACGAATCCACCTGAAACATTTATTACACTCTACAACTGTAGGGGGAGCCCACAAGCACAAAATCTCAATCCTACCTAGTGGAGCTTTAACTAATGAAAGTCTGACGTCTGCAGCTATATGATCAATTAGGTAGAAATGTATTTTTGGTTACAGTTTTGTAAGCCTGAATAATACGTTTTTTTATACCTGTCTTGATGCAGAAACTGCATCAAGCCTGTGACCCACTTACATCACCACACAACCGTAGCATTTTTTATGATGCTTTTCCTGGTTTGTACCACAACTCCTTTTTGTTGGTTATTGTGGGAGGCTTCTTCTTCTATCAACATAAAATATATGAGTAGTTGGGCCAAGATCTGCCACTAGAACAGACTAAAACCTACTGCTTTTCCCACGAAGTTAAGCGTTTCAGATCACTGTCTTCACTCATGAGGATCCTCAGTATCATCATTAAAATTAGTGAGTCCATTAGACTTGCAGAAATGCAGATCTAAGCCATGACACTGCCTCCACCATGCTTGATAGATGGGCTTATGTATTTCTGGGCCCTAAACAGATGCTTGCTATCTCTTACATGCTATTATCTCTAACATATATTTTACAGGTCTGTGTTTACAAAAGGCCACAGCAGGAAGGTTGAAGGCTATGTGACATGTCACATTATGTCACATGACTGGTTCTTAGAAGGTTCTGCATCAGACCGTGGCATGTAGTCAGTTCATTGAGTTGCCTCTCCAGGTGTTGTGCCAAGTTGTGCCTCCTTTTAAGAATCAGTCTCCCAGTCTCCTAGTGCATGCACACCTCAAAATAGAATGAAAAGTAAAAGGCTACCCTCAAATTCTGTTTATTATTGCTTACAAATAGGGATTAATTTACAGTTACAGTAGATACAGAAATCAACCAGCGTAATCTATTGAGCCCATACCGCTACATGACATATGTCAGTCAGATTTCAGCACAACACTGGTTCTTTTTCTTCTTCTGTTGTTTAATATGTAAAGATATCCTCCCTCAACTTCCTGTAACTGGTCCAAAAGAAAAAAAACATAGACCACCAGTCTAGATTTTTGTCAAAATAGACCAAGATCATCTATTTTGTGTTGGACCAAAGGTTGGTCCTTTGTTTCATGTTGTGGTTTGGGGTTAAGGTGCACATTGAATTCTGCCGTGATTTGGGCAGCCGTGGTTTTATGTTTCTTGGATACAATCCGGGTTAGCACCCGAACATCCCTTCCAGACTGCTTCCTCTTGCGTCCACAGTTAATCCTGTTGGATGTGGTTCCTCCTTTTTGGTGGTATGCTGACATTACCCTGGATACCGTGGCTCTTGATACATCACAAAGTCTTGCTGTCTTGATCACAGATGCTCCAGCAAGATGTGCACCAACAATTTGTCCTCTTTTGAACTCTGGTATGTCACCCATAATGTTGTGTGCATTGTAATATTTTGAGCAAATCTGTGCTCTTACCCTGCTAATTGAACCTTCACACTCTTCATGCTCTTACTGGTGCAATGTGCAATTAATGAAGATTAGCCACCAGGCTGGTCCAATTTAGCCACGATCCTCCCATACTAAAATGACAGGTGTTTTAGTTTAATTGTCCAACCCCTGTATGTAAATATGAAAATAAAAACTGGAATTCTGATCCATCACCTCAAATATGTTTTCAAGGTATAGCAAGAGTAGAAAGTGTTGAAATCTCACAATTTCTAACACCTGCATGAAAGTTTTTCATAACTTCCGTGTGGCTGTAAGTATATGAGTGTGTGGAGCTGTTTTGTGGTAAAAATCAGCGGGTGTAGCGGAGGCAGTGAAGCGCTGGTCCCTGTTCTCTCATTACGAGCTGCTGTGAGCTGCAGCGAGGCACGTGGCGTGCAGAGCCTCTCGCTGGGGAGAACGTACAGAGATGGAGGAAGCTATGTGTGACGACTAATCTGTTCCATGCTTTAGCACGTAGCACAATTAAAGGTGTTACAAATGTGTTGTCGCTAAGGCTGTCTGCATGAGCTAAACAGGTTGCAGAGGTGTCAGGTTGTGTTTGGAGGGAGTCTGAGGTATGTGTGTCTGTGTGTGTGTAGTGTATAGTGTATAGTATGTGTGTGCAGTGCATGGGCATAGGTCTTTATGGGGACCAATAGTATCCAGGATGAATAAAACATGGCAATGTTGATTTGTTGAAGATATCTGCTTGGATTAGAATTAACAAAAAATACATACAAAACTTGTCAATTATGTACAAACATGATTTGGTTTGTCTTGCCGTACGATAATGGTGAAACTTCAAGTACTTTTTAAAATAAACAACACAACACATTTAAGAACACAGAATAATACAAAATATACTATGGAGTGAGACGCAGTTAGCTATTTGTTAGCATTTAGTACCTCCAGATACTACACACGTATGTTTTGGCTGGTCTTTGATAGTCAAGGTGATTAAAAAGCTGGATATACAAGTAGGATAATACACTATGCTGGGAAGCTAACTAGGTTACCATCATTACTGATGGTAAAAAAGTGTCTTTATCCTTTTAAAATGTCTTTGTTCTACAAATAATTGCCATTTACACACGTTTGTATTGACCGACTTGACATTTATATCTAAATTGTTAAGAAATATTGTTTCTTTAATGACATCTGTAAATTTATGGTCCGCCCCAGGCCATGACGCACATCCTCGGTGTGTCCCAGCTGGCATGCATTGGACTGATTTGGCAGTCAGATGGGCCAGGCATAAAAACCCCGGAACCCTTCACTGAGGGGGTGAGAAGAAGGCTAGTTAGAATGGATCTAAGAACTTTGTGTTAAGTAACTAGAGCCCTGCTGGGCTGTGGATATAGTTTAAATTTGTTTTCAATCAATCAATCAATCTTTATTGTCACACAGCCACATTACAAGTACATCAACCTGTCCACTCTCAATACATGGGAAAAGGGTGGGTAAGGGGTGAGGAAGACATGACAGGAAGACAGAGAATAAGGAAATTAAGAGGGGTACAATGGGAAAGGAGAGGAGAAAAAAAAAAGACATACCCCGGCCCATACTATGCTTCTAAGGGAGCACAGTGTGGGACCGTAAAAAAAAACTCATGCAACACATATGCAATACAACAACACAGACAATAGACAGTTCTAGCAACATGTGGGGTAAGGGGTGGTGGAGATAGAACCCAGTCCAGACAAGCAGCCATCCGGCAACACACCATTAATCCCGCGCACTCACAGACCCGTCTTGCCGCACCTGGGGGGGTTCAAGCAGTGAAGGCGTGGGACAGGGAGCGGGAGAAGGGGGGGGAAAGTTCCTCTGCCTGGCACCAGTCAGGTTGCCATAAGACACCCTTGATCCATTCCCAGTCAGAGTCAACATCCAGCGTTTTAGATAAACAGGGAGAGACTTTGTCACAGTGTTCTTCTGAATTTTATCACTACCAGCCAAGGCCGTGCTGATAGCAGGGAGCCAAAACAAAATTAAACTTCAATTGTTCACGCCAATGGCTGCTGAAGATTTACGCTGCCATTCTGATGTCCATGATGGGTCTCAAATCCTCCGATGCTCCTTTGCAAAGCCATGAGCCTCTCCAAGATGATCTCCACTTTCCCATCAGTAGCCACAGTCTGAGTGCTCACAGATGTGGGCTTCTCCCAGATTATTTCCACTTTTGGTGTTGGTGGAGGATGTTTTGCAATAGGTGTTGACGGTGGCCACCTATCCCAAGGCGTGCCATTACAAACATTAATTTGAGTACCTGTTGACATATAATATTTTTTTCTTTGAAGAAGCTTAAAGGCTAGACTCAAAGTACAGGGTCAGTCGTACTGGAGAAGAGAGTATTAAGGAATAACTCCTGTGTAAAATTAACTTTTGGTGTAGTAAAACATGATAAAAAGTACTTACATAAAAAAGTAGCACACCTCTGTTCTCCCACAGCGTTCCAAGGTCCAGAAACTTTAACAGTTTGTCCAAAAACCCTTCAGACTGGAGACTGTGGAGCTACTTTGAGCTGGATAACGGTGGAAAAGGCGATTTATCGGGGCAAATTATGCCCCGATAAATCGCCTTTTCCACCGTTATCCAGCTCAAAGTAGCTCCACACCTACGAGGCATTAAGAACTTAAAAAGCGCACAAGAAACGTAATAAAAAACACTGTTTACATCCTATAACACGAGCTCAGCTCCATAGACTACTTAGACTCTGCATAGCGTAGCATGCTATGCGTTTTAAGTGTCAGGGCTCTCCAGATTCTAGCAAGGAGATGTGGAGCTACTTTGAGCTGGATAACGGTGGAAAAAGTTATTTATGCCCCGTGTCACCCAGTCTGAAGGGTGTTTGGACAAACTGTTAAAATGTCTGGATCTCGGAATGCTGTGGGAAAACGGAGGTGTGCTTAAGGACTCAAACATTAGCAACATGATTGAGGTGGGTATCAAACCTACAACCTGAGGCAGACCTATAAACTCTCTAAATCAGGGGTGTCCAAACTTTTTTTGTTGGGGGCCAGAAGGAGAAATATATTTGAAGTCACGTGCCACAGACTCCGTAATAAAACAAATAATGAAATATACCACTTTAAATAATACATTTTCCTGATTACTTTAATTTACACACCATTTTACTGGACTTACTATCTTTATCTTTGACAGTGTTGTGTAAACTAAGATTTTTCAAATTGATGTTTAATTTCATGATGTCTCTTAGTATTAAACTCCTTAATTACGGCAACTTTTAGACTATTTTGCCCTTTTTCTGCACTACAACTGAGCACTCTCTCTGCTTTTTGACTCTTTGGCCCGTTTTTCTGCACTACAACTGCGCACTCTCTCCGCTTTTTGAGTCTTTGGCCCGTTTTTCTGCGCTACAACTGCGCACTCTCTCCGCTTTTAGACTCTTTGGCCCGTTTTTTCTGCGCTATAACTGCGCACTCTTCTTCCGCTTTTAGACTCTTTGACTCGTTTTTCTGCGCTACAACTGAGCACCCTCTCCGCTTTTAGACTCTTTGGCCCAGTTTTTTGCGCTACAACTTCACTCTCGCCGCTTTTAGACTCTTTGGCCCGTTTCTGACACCTAGCGTTCAAACTTTGAATCTCACATTATAAAAACCTGCTTAACAGCAGGCCAACTTTCATTCTATTTCTAAAATACCTTGGTGGGCCGCTCCAAAAAAGGAAACGGGCCACAAATGGCCCGCGGGCCGTAGTTTGGACACCCCTGCTCTAAATATATAAGCAATAGACTAATAAAGAATTTAGTCAGTCCATGAATGGCTAAATTTGACATTTAGGAATAACTAGCTTAGCTCTAATAAACTGCAGTTTAAAAGCTCCACATCTCTAGTTTTCCTAGTTTAGTTTCCAGTCAGGTTTGTGTGTGTGTGATTGTGTGTTTGTGTCTACACTGTATGTGGTGGCATGTGGTGTACAGGCCTGTCACAGTCTGGCCAGGCAGCCAGCCGCACCCAAAAAAAGAGAGGAAGCGTGGCAAACGCAGCCGCGCTGTTCACCAGGCCTGAGTGCGTAAGAGAGTGTTACACTCTGACCACCCACCCCTGCACACACACACAGACACACACACAGACACAATCTCTCTCTCTCTCTCTGTAATGATCTGTGGGTGGGTAGATGGATGTCTATTTCTGTCCGCGCACACAGGCATGGGCACACTCAGCCATGGGCACACAGGCATGAGCTCGACTGGCAAAAAACAAAAATCCCTTTCAAGCTCAGTTCAACGTCATGAGAGAGAGAGAGAGAGAGAGAGAGAGAGAGAGAGAGAGAGAGAGAAATGCAGCATCGCTTTTAAAATCGTGATAATTCATGTAATATTCACAGAGTGTCTGGTTGGAAAAATAATTAATATGTGTGTGGCCCCACAGACTCTGACACACACACACACAAATGCCAGGGTCTGGAAGACAGCAAAAGCAGCGTTCCTCAGAGGCAGCGGCTGGAGCAAAGCTGCTTATCTGCAGAGAGAAACACCAGCCACTGCAGGACAGCAGGGAAGCCCAGGAGCAACACACACACACGCATAGTCAAACTGTGGGGCAAACAGCTGTTCAAGACACACACACACACACATACACAAACACACACATACACACCATCATTTGAGCTAGTTCTAGGGGTGTCACACTCATAAATGTTTAATATGTACGGTAGATTCAGATTTCTTTGCAGTCAGATCAGCCTACGGCAAAAAAAAAAAAATGCTGCTGGATTTTTATCAAGAAATGATATTTTTGGTTTTGTTGATCTGTTCTCCGCCTGAAGCTCACGCTCTGTATGCTAATATAAAACACGTAGGCTAGAGAGTTATTCCAGGTTGCCTTCACACATGCACATACTGAGCACGTATTTAGCTGCCTTACATTATTACATCACTGTACAAAAGTCAGAGACTGGACTTTCTGTTTCTAATTTAAATACATTATCTTCATATTCTTTAGATATATGAGCAATTCTCAATTATGACTACAATCTTGTTAGTTTAGTAATAATAACAAATGGCACTATTTAAAGCTATTAAATAGGCAAATGAATGCTTCCCTTATTTTCAAGGAAGTCAAAACCATGCAAGCACAAATAAAACTTGTTGGAATTCAATATAAAAACAATAGATTAATTTAGCTATGTTTAGGAATAGCAAGCAGCTCCCTTTAAACGTACAAGTTCTCTTTTTGTATGTCTGTACGTTTCTATTTATTTTATTCTGTTATTGCAAGATGAAAAAAAAAAACACTGTCGACTCCTTGAAGAATCACAGACAACTGACAGGTCTATTGACATTCAAAGGGGAAAACTTAAAAAGTAGAGATGCACCGAATTTACATTTTTGTCAGAAACCAAACAAAATGAAACATTTGGTCAAAGGCAGAATATCAAACATGATTTTCTTCAGGTTTTTACTTTTTTGAACCATTAAACTAATAAAATAGCCTAAATGTGTTTGGCCTCCTTTGGAACAAAAACAATTACGATGTTAAAATGAAAACATATTAAAAAGATAAACACTTAACGCCTATTAATATCCCATTGAGATTTCCAAAGAGATATTCAGACAGACTTTAAGAATTTAAGTTATCTCAGTTACCTTAACTACCCTAGCCCTGTACATCAAATATATTTCTGTTTGGAAACAGAAAGCAGAGTTTTTACAAGATTATTAAACTGATACCAAGCATTTTAATAATTAGTTTAAACACAAAAGGCTCCTTTTTTGCCATTTTTTGCTAAATAATTTCATTTTTCCAAAATTTTTTGTGCATATTTATGCTTAAGAATTGAAACAATAACTAAATGCACTGCCGCTCACATGTCTAAAGAAATACTGAGCTCATTCCATTCTGACTGCATTTCCTGCAAACACCCACACATCCACACACTCCCACACACACACCCACATGAACTCCGTCAAGCACATGCGCTCCCTCAAAAACATGTAAATGGGGAATGGGACTGTGTCTTGTTCAGAGACGAGCAGTAACTGTACCTCAGCCTCACAGTACAGCACACAGCGTACCCAACGCTACCCAAACACCTGTTTGTTCCTGAGCAAAGAGTTTTGTTCCACCTCCCCAGCTACTTTAAAGCTCCCGATCAAACACCAAGAGCTGAAACATCCCCGACCAAACGCGAGTGCTGCTTAATTCAGCGCCATTAGCTGGAGTCTGTTTGATAATCCTGCTTTTGGAGTGCAACCACATCCACAGCACTGGCCCTGCTCCAGCCTGTAACGCACTCTGAAAGGAGAGGTGACAAAAATAGGGTAATCGGGGTAGACCATGCGATGATGTGAAAACAGAGGGAGAGGAGGAAGGAGAGGAAGGAAGAGAGAGAAACCTGCAACACCAGCGTCATGCACACGAAGGCCTAAAATAGAGCGGTAAATTCAAGCGGTATTGTTTCGGTGTCGTCCTCAAAGCGGGAGTAAGCATATCGCAGTAATGCCACGCTGGAGAGCGCTCGTAGGATGCTGCATCTCAATTCATAATTTAGAGCACAGGAAGGAGCAAGTCACATAGTGAGGGAGGGAGCGAGGGATGAAAAAGGAAAAAGAAAGAGATGGCAGATGGGTTTAAAAAAGAGAAAACAAACTGAGGGCGAGGCACTGGCAGGGAAGCGTGATGCATCGGTGTCCCTTCCAGCTGGGAGGTCTCCTGGGGTCACTGCATGTTGCCTCTCTCTCTATAACACAATCACTCCAGTCACAAGAGCCATTCACACCAATCAAAGCCCTTTGTTCTCCCAAACACTCTCAGCAGCAGCAGCAGCGGAATCAAACCCAACTGTTTCAAACCACATGTTTGATAGTAAACAGACAGCTCTTTGGAGATGAGCGTTTTTTTTTACGAGGCTAGGGCACATCTGGCAGCGAGGGCAGGATGTGTGCAGATGAAACAGGTGTTGGAAGTACCTGAATCTGTATTTTTTAGAGTAATGGACTGGAAAGGAACGCTAGGCTAGTTAGAGCTTTAACCAAGCCTAGGATTAAGCTGTTACACCTAGTTTTTACTACAGAATTTTAACCAGGTTTCTAGATGCCAACGTTTTTTGCAGAGCACCATCAAAAAAAAGCTCTGCTCTGAAAAAAAAAAAATCGACATTTACGTGGCACTCGCGCAGTCATGGCCAGCAAACATCTAGCAGGTTTAATATCAAAACCAGTCGATGACTGTTATGCCATCCATACACTACACGACTTTGAAAAGACTCTGAAAAGACTTTTAAAAGACTAAATTCTGACACTCTCTTAGATCTAAAGACCAGTTACAGACTTTTTAGTCACAGACTAAGATTTTGCAAAGTCTGGGGATCACTATTTAATACTATAAGACTGCAACTAGATTCTTTCTGAGATATCCCATCATGCTTCTGGTGGAGTTCCCATACAATACATATTACATATTAAATTACAAATAATGTGTATATCAATACTGTGACTTATCAGAGACTTACAACTTTTGTCTCCATCAACAGTTAATTTTTCTGCCACACTGATAGTTATACTTTCTGTGTTCAACTCTGCCTATAAGCTTTCATGTTTCATATTTGCCTTTGTTTCAGACAGAATTAATGCAATAAAAACATCATTTTTGCAAATGCTTATTCTTCTATTATAACTTCTTTCTATCAAAAATAACACTGCACAATAAGACAAAGTAGCGCAAAATAAAATAACTTTAAATATAATGGCTTTAAAGTGCTGCCTGTGTTTAAAATACTGTACATATTAAAGTAATAACCATATAAGGCATATTAACTGCTAAATGTGTGGGTTTTTTTTTCAAATCGTTTGTAAACAGTCACGTAAAATATTCTTGCCTTGCGGCTTCCCAAAGCTCTCCCACTGGCTGTTGTGATTGTTCATGTCACTGATTTTGGAGTAGATTTACTGGTGTACTGGTTTGTGCCACTGCAAACCCTACTTTAACCCTTTGAGGCACAGTGATCTGTAGATTTTTTTTTTGGTAAGCTGGGTCTGGCCTGCTAACACGGATTTGTCCAGCCTACTGGACAAATGTACTTTGTACGTATTGATATATTTTTAGTCAGACAAACCAACTTGTATGGTACCCAAGCACAAAACCTTCCAGCTTGCTCCTATTATTAAATACAAACACATAATTTACATTACATTTGGCAGATGTTTTTGTCCAAAGTGACTTACAATTATGTACATTTAGAAATAGGAGATATAGAAGTTTAAGGTTAAAAAAACACTTTAGACCGGGCCTAAAGGAGGCCAAAGGGTAATACTGGGATAGAGGAGTGAAGGAAATGAGGTTAGAAGTAGTTAGTTTGTTAGAGGTGTTACAAGAGCAAGTGCTCTTTAAAGAGCTCTGTCTTCAGGAGTTTCTTAAAGGTAGTGAGGGACATTACTATACTATATACTTTTTATGTCATGTGACACAGGTGTTTTTGAGCTGGAGTGAATTCTCTGTGATGAGCTCTGCTGCAGCCTGAACTCCTTCATAGCTCTTGAGATTCTGACAAGGATTAAAATGAAGCTTAACATGGGTGAACTGTTGAGACTGATATGGCCCACATTTAAAAAAGACTGCGTGAACAACCTTAAATTAATATTGGATTTGGGCATAAAATTGGATTTGAGCCACTATTACCTGCTGAGTGAACGTAGCCTTTAAGTTACATAACCATTAAGTTTAATGGTTTGTAATGTCTCAGTTATTCTGATTTTATTAGAAATCTTGAGTATACATGAAAGGGTTGATTGCTAAAAAGTTGCTCATGATCCCAAACGGTTTCTGAATAATGGCTTTAATAAGACCAATAGGCTGTACAATATGACTATAAAAACAAGGAAGTCTATCAGAGGAACTATGATTCAATACAATGAAACACGTTTTAAATAATTAACCAGGGATGCACCCAACATTTTTCAATTTAAATTATTCAGCCAAACAAAAGAGCATTCACTTTGTTTAAATAAGTGAAAAGACTCATTTGTACTGAACAATATTGTGTTTCGGTTGGATTGTCTGCTGGGATGTTAATGTTCAGTGTTCAACAAATATTTTTAAATTGCAGTTTTGTTATGTTGGCTTTTCAGGGAACAGAGGAAAAACTCATAAGTTTGCCACTAGCATAGCTTCTATTGCTATTGCTCTTTTTTTTTATTCGTTCATCACCTTATCTGCTTCTTCCAGGCCCAGGTCGCGGTGGGCCTGAAGCCTTTCCAGAATTTATTCTAACCCTAAGCCCACCATGAGAGGAAAAAACAGTGTTTCATTCTGCGGCACAATAACATGGTTGTAAAAACATAATTTTTTACCCAGTACTGTACTGTTACATACTTACACAAGAAAGAACCATTAAAATACTCAATAAGTGCAGTCTGACACTTTAGATGATGTATTTTCAGATTTCAGATACATGGAGAATTCTAGATCCGCACCAGCCCACAGATTCTGTTTCAGCATTTTCTGATTCTGATTCTGTTGGTTTAAATACATTAGTTTAGAACTTTTTATAATAGTTTTGTTTTTATGCTGGCCTTGAGCGCCTTGGTGCCAACAACAATGATGTGCAGATTCAAAATCGTTAAGGTTACAAAAGTATGATAAATTCAGTAAATGTATGAAGATATGCTTTAAAAGTTGAAGTAAAATGTAAGATGTGTCCCTGACAAGAGCATGACAAATATTTGACCCTGATAAGAATAGTTGGTTGCAGTGGATTTTACCAGAGCCCACTTGAAGCGGACCCCAGGCCAATGATTTCAGGAGGACCAGACATCAGTACTCTGAACCACAGTCAGTCATAAATATGGAGGGCCAAAACTGCCAAAATTAAAAATAAATAAATAAAAACGTATGTAAATCACTCAATAAAAGTAATATGGTGATTAAAAACGGTAAAGAATAATTACCATCAATATAAAAATAAAAACATAAAATAAATAAATTTGTATTTATGGGTTTCTTTATTAACATTGTTTATTTTTTCTTTTGATTCATTGGTTTATTTATTTACATAACTATTTATTTCTGTATTCATTTATTTCACTATTTATTTATTTCCGTTTTTCCTTGATAATGAAAGGGCTGTCCAGCAATGATGTCACGGTGTCTTAGCATTCCTATTGGTTGATCAATGTCAGACACCCTAGATCGATTGTATATGTCTTTCCCCTTTGGCCATTTAATAAAGATCACTTAGATCATATTGCATACTCTGATCCGTTTCTTTAAGGCGAGCAGCTGCTTCTCTGAGCAGATCCGATACCGAACTTCACCCAGACATTTTAGCTCCTGGAATTTTATTACTACCCTTACTAATATCAGCTTCTCTCTCTCTGGGCTTGATTGCTAAGAATGTACGTGAAAAAAAACACGCCCCTTCATTATCATATAAGGACAAGAAAATGAATGAATGCAGAAATAAAGTTATGTAAATAAATAAACAAAAGAATCAAAAGAAAAATTAAACAATGTTAATAAAGAAACCCATAAACAAGTAAGATATTTATTTTTAAGTATATGTATTTATTTGCCATTTTAATCACCATATTACTTTTATTGAGTGATTTACTTACGTGTTTATGTACCATACATAAACAGCTTTCACACTTAACTAAACATACCCAACTCACAGAGCAAGCTCTTTCAGACCAGGAAAAAGAAAGTTAATGTAAAAAGTCTGTGACGACCGTTATTGTGTGGATGTTGAGGTCCTCACAGGGATAGCAGTACAAGAACCTACATACCCACACACACTCGCACATGCTTGTACTTGGTCTTGACCATTCACCACTGTACAGCAACATCCATGCATGCGAATGACTTCAGTCCTTTTTATTCCTCTCTAAAAATAGAACATGGCAAAGTGCTAGTTTTGCCATCCGTTCCTCCGCCTTCATTCACATTCCTCTCCCACTTTTTCATTTTGATTGATTTCTTTCTTCCCCTGTTTTCTATTTGTGCAGGCTGTGTGAAATTAAACAGCTCTGCAGCTCCGGACCCGGGGCCATAAACCCCTGCAGGTCCATGAAGAGACGGAGGGATTGATGGAAAACAATGCCTCTGTAGGCCTCAGAGAGTGAGAGAGTGGAGTATGAGAAAAAAGAAAAGATATAGAGAAGAATATAGAGGATGTAGAGAAAATGGTCCAGTTTGATTCTGTGTGATTGGACAGAATATTTTCCAATGTTCATTCATACATTCATGATGAAGCATTTGTTTCAGCCACAATGTATTTTAATCTAAATCTGTACTTTTAATTTCCTCCTATAGACTCTATATACTATCTGTACTCTATCTGCTACAATGCATCCATTGAACCCTTTATTTCATCAGCCAAATCACAACACATTATCATACTGCTTATTACCTCAGTTCTGATCAGTTAAACCTGCACTCTTGCAAAGTTCTGCCCCTGTTTTCAGAGCGTACTTAGCATTGTATTAGCCTATTGTTTTTTAATGCCAGCTTCACACTACCTGACTCTGGTCAGAAAGTCATCAGATTGTTGTACTTTTCATACTACACAACATGTTGTCTTGTAATCAGGATTTTTTTGTTGTTGTTGTGGCTTTCACACTTCATAAATAATGAGTGACATGGGGTCACAAATTACAAGATCTTCTACCAGGAGGAACCCAGTCTGTCTGCTGTCCAAAAACTTGTTTGTCACAAAAACACTCACAAGAATTGATGTGATGCAATGCAATTAACAACACTTTTTTTATCCAAAATGAATTTCCACTATGAATCAAGAAATACAAGTCGTTTGTGTGCCGATTTTGAGCAAAAACAACTTAAAAGATCAGATAGGAAATTGTATAAACATTTTCATTACCCCATGTCTAGGTTTAGTTTAAATTTTAGGTTAATGTTAGATTCAGCTCCACCCCTTATCTGCACATTTGATGCTTTCCTTGCTTCCACACACCTGCTTCGACTGATCAGTTCATTAACAAGTGTTTCAGAGTGTCAGTGGGTGTGTTAATCATGCTCAAAAATGTGTAGTGAAAGATTAAAGAACACCGGGTTAAGGATAGAATAATTTAGTTTTGGGTTAGGTTTAATTTGAGTTTATCTTACGTTTGAGATTATGGTTAGTAGGTCAAGGTTAATATAAATAAGGTTACTGCTAATCTAAACCACACTAATACTAACCTAAATCATATTAACCCTAACCTGACCTAAACATAACACCAACCCTGCTAATCCTAACCTAAATCTTACCATATCATTACCAAACACAAACTTAAATCTACCATCTACACTAAGCACATCTTCAACCATAACCCTACTAACCCTAAGCTGATGGTAAACCTAAACATACTTGAATACTGGATAGTAAACCTGTTAGATATTCATTGGAGGCTTGTGGAGCAACAGGTGATGGCTTTGCGATCACTCAGAGCTTGTCTTTTAGCTTTTCGCATATAGTAACTGAGCCAGGGCAAATTGTGGACGGATGTAGATCTGAGGCTTCTGTCTGTGATTTTAAAAAACAAAGAGGCAAAATTGTTGTCAGTATCCCTTGGTAGTTTTGACTTGGTTTTGTTTTGGCTATTCCCTGTTTCCCATACCCATGCCTAGTTTTGACCTTGCCTGTTTTTGACTACTCATTTTTGGATTTACTCTTACTTTTAAACTTACCTTTTATTTAATTTTTATATGCAGACGTCTGGTTCTGTTTTGCATTGTAACACTAACCTCATTTTTATTTAAAGATATCAGCCCTAAAGTGGAAATAAGATCAATGCTTTCTTGTATTTTCCAGCCTTTATCTCCATTCATCTTCATCTTTAAACTGAGTGAATGAGAGTGAGTGAGTGATTGGCCACACTCCTTTGATGGTCAGTCGGGCAGGATCAAGTATCCAGTGAAGCTAAAATTGGAAAAGGAAAAGAAGAACAGGGCATTAAAGGATTAAACTAAATATCGTATTGAAGGGCCTTCTTTAATCCGGTGGCGAATTAGCAGATCAGATAGTGTTTCAAATCTGAGCAAAACTGAAGCTGCTGTTTATGGCAGCAGCATTAGTTGGGAAGCTCAAGCAAGCGTAGCTCTCTTGGCAGGGCCTTCATGTTCTGCTGCCTGTGTGTCTGGGGAGGAGCAGGGCTCAGAAAGAGTGTGTGTGTGGGAGCGGTGGCTTCTTTTCAACAGTACGACCGACAGCAAAATGCTAATCAGCGCTGTCACTATCCGCAGGAAAGATTTTCCCCATTCAATCTCTAATTCCCTTCTTAAGGGAAAAGAGGTGTTTTGTCTTCATCTGGGCTGACAGAAGAGGGTCCGTGTTTGACACATCTCTTCCCCTGGCAATAGCACTTGTCAGTGGCCGCATGAGTACGGATGTGTGTGTTTCGCACCAATGTATTTTCCTTTCTCCGCGGCTATGTTTGCAAATGAGAAATCGTACGAGCAAATCTTCAGCATACTCCCTAGATTAGGCTTCGCCAAAAACATGATCCCAGCTCCAGCTCGCATTTGCATGCCTTAGTCTACTGTTCCCTACCCAAATATAGCTCCTGCATCAGTTCAGCCTCACGGCTTTGCTCTCAGAGTCCGGCGTGCAGCTCCACTGTACCCAGATCAGTCAGAGACTGGTTTTGAGGGGATAAAGCAATCCAATCTTATCCCAGAAGGGTCGGTGTGGCTACAGGTTTCTTGTTATTCTAAACAACCAGCAGCACACCTGTATCACCTGGTTGGTCTTTAAACTCTTGATTGCTGGATAATATAACTAAAAATGTATATCTCAATATGCTCCAGAGAAATGGCAATATACCATATTATACAATATGACAGAAACCTTAATGTCTGAGCCTAACACTCTTACAAATAAAGATAATAGAAAGGGTTATGAAAAGATACCCACTGTATGTGTTTAGATCCACCAAGGGTTAAAAAGTCTTTACCAATTTAAAAATGTATTTTACCAATTAAAGGTAGCTTATCAGAAGTTCTGGTACACTAAAGAAACACTAAAATACTGTATAACGTACCAGTACTTCATATCAATTAACAGCACAGTGTGTTTTTTTTATTATAAGGTTTATTCACATAATCTATGATAATAATCTAATAATCTATGACATTCAGATTTTAGAGCCATTTCACAAGCTTCAGTTTGTGTCTCTTTATAAATTTTAAGGTGCATTTTTGACCATTATCCTCTTTTTAACTGTAGAACTCAACACAGCCACACTTTAATTTAAGTGCACACTTTAATTTAAGTGAGATATGCTAGGTAAGACTGCCAGTTACTTAATATTTAAGTAAAATCATGCCTTATTACAAAACAATAGAATCAATTCTTTAAATTTGATGGAAGTTGATAAATAAGATTGTATTTCAAGTAATCTACTATTACTACTAGACTAATAATGATAAACTCAACAGACAGTGACTGCCAACAGACAGTCACTATTTAAATTATATATAAATATATAGATATAAGGCTTTGTTTTCTCAAAGTAATGATAGCGTGAGCATAGTGTGAACTTTAAATTCACGTATGTAAATGTTTTTGGGAATTACTCTATAAAAATAATCTTATTATGCTGTATTGAAAACACTACTTTTGAAGTTCAAGTTGCTCTAATGTGTGAAGTGCTCTTTTAGTGAGTTTTGAACGTGCTGTGACTCTTATCACTAAGTGTGTAATGGCCACTCATGACTATGCAAATGTTATGTGTAGGTAGTTAAACTGTTTTGATGAACGGCAGCTGAAACTGCAGGTGAAACAAGTGCCTTTTCAGCTATTTCCATTTTTACCTAAAGTAGTTCTTATAATACACCAGATATTTAAAACGAAACTCACCTATGGGAAATGTGCTTCACTGTAACATTGTGCATTATATAATCTCTAAGAGTACAGCAAAAGTTGTAATAAAGTTGAGACAGTACGGAAAATGCAGATAAAAATAACTTTCATTTGATTACAGATAATATGAACCCAAGATATTTTATTAGGTCCGGTTAATTTCATTTGTAAATTTATCTACATGCATTTCTGCATTTCGGATCCAAAAAGAGCTGGAATGAAGGCAGTTAGTAACCAGATGAAAAATAAAATTAAATGGTAGTCATATTAATCAGATGTTAATAGGTAATCATGATAAGTCTTTGGGGGGAAGAATTTTCAGTTTGTTTTACATAAACTAGACTAGATTTTTTTTAAGAAAGTTTTTTGGAAGAGGGTTGCATATTCCCTCCTTTATACTGTATAATATCAGTTAACAATACAAAAAACAGGTAAAAGTTTACTGCACAAGGGCAAGAGTGATCTTTAATGTATTAAGAACTGTCATTAAACAAAAGCTAATAGAACAATATTAGCAATGAACTACTTTGACATACCTTAGTGAAGCACTACACTACAGAGTTACAATTAAAATGCCACTTAAAAACTTAACTCTGCAAAACAAAAGCTTTATATTAACCGTGTCCAGAAGTGACTTCTCCGGGCTCTAATGCATCTGGGATGGACCAACATAGTGCTGGTCAACGAATTAGAATAATTTGAAATAGTGCAATCATGAAATTCTTTGAATGCATTTTTTGTGCAGAAAGCAAATCAGGTGTTCACCGCACCTGTCCTACTAGTTAGACTAATCACAGAACTCGTTACCTGGAAAAAGATTTGCTCAGCTGAGCTTTCCAAAAGGCCCATTTAGGCCATTTAACTGTGACACTGTTGTTTTATTGAATTAGAATAATGGAGAAACCGTTTCATTGAATTAGAATAAATGCTCGAATTTTTGTTTTCTGTGAAGAGTGTTCACTGTGCAGTATAAAGTCAGGGTTGAGTAGAATTTCTAAGTTGTAAAATCAATCATGGGTAAGCAGCGTGACCTCTCAACCGGAATAGTGGCTCAAATTCAAACCCTTCGCCAACAAGGCTTGACCCAAACTAAAATTGCTGAGCAGCTCGGCATCAGCCAGTCTTCTTGGGGACATTTATTGTGGCCAAATGAATTAGCATTCTAGATCGTTTTTGGAAGAAACGGTAATTGTGTGCTCTGGGAAAATACAAAAATCCAGACTGTTATCAGCAACAAATCCATTGCTTGGCATCCTTTGTGTCAAAAAGTGTTGTGTAAAGAAATAGTAGGCTTACAAAGTGGTAAATGCTTTACTGTCACTATTTTTTTTTTAATGGGTTGCATGCCTGAAATGCAGGGATGAAATTTGGACACACCTTAAATTCAGTGGTATTTCATTATATTAGGATGTTCTGCATTGCAGAGTAATACTAAAGTCATTCAATTTATAAAGAAAAACACAGGAAATTATTTAGTAAGAAAAAGTGTTACACAAACCAGAATATGTTTCATAATTTAGATTCTTAAAAAGTAACACCTTACATGAAATGGCTTACATGAAATGGCTTTCAGTTATCAGCTGTGCTGAACTTGCCAAGAGTTAATTACTTGAATTTCCTTCCCCTTTTAATGTGTTTGAGAGCATCAGTTGTGAAGTTGTGAAGAGGTAGAGTTGGTATGCAGTGAATAGCCCTATTGAGTAATGTTCTAATCCATATTGAGGCAAGAACTACTCAACTAAGTAAAGAAATGCTTTAGTAAATGAAGGTCAGTCAATCTAAAAATAATAATTCAAGACCTCTCAAATGATGAAGAGAGTATTCTGTATGATTAAACTGGCTCTCATCAGGACCACTCCAGGAAAATAAGATCAAACGTTACCTCTGTTACACAGGAGAAGTTCATCATCATTCAGCCACAGACAAACGCAGGTTAAAAGCACCTCAGATAAGAGCCACCTAAATGCTTTACAGTTTTTTCCCTATTTTTACAATATAGGTAAAGACTTTTGACTGGTACTGTATACTTGAGCAGACAAAACATGAAATATATTGGGTTCATACTGTGTGCAATGGACTAAAAGTCAAAGTAAATGTAAGAAACATGATTTTTTTCCTGCACTTTCCATATCGTTCTAACTATATCTCATTTAGGGTTGTACAAAAAAAAAACTGAAAAAAGTCAAAAATCTAGTGTTTATTAGCAGTGTTTGCATTTTAAGACTCTTAAGGTCTTCTTTCTGCAGCAGCTGTGCTTTACTTCAGCAGAGCACGCTGAGAAGATTCATAAGCTTGATGTTTTAGTATGCGGGTTTAAATTAGCTCGCTGAACACAGTCCCACACACTGTGAAACCTCCGGCCTCGCCGCTTGTGGAATGCGTGAAAGAACGCTGGGGTCGCAATCGATCCGTCACGCCCGGCCGTATGTGCAGAATGCCACGGAAAAAGTGCGAAACGGTGCGGAATGCCGTATCGATCCACTCGGGGTCTTACTCACACTGCGCCTCTTCTGAGCTCCTGCCAGCTACGGCTCCTGCCTGCACTCACATCTGCGCTTACATAAGCGGCCCCTTTCCCCACTTCTCATCCCTTTCATCTCATTGTCTCCAGCCTGGAATCTCTATAGGACAATACTGGAGGAACAGAAACAGAGATCTAGAACGCTGCTATCACACACACCCCCAGACTCAAACACACACGCACACACACAGAGAGAACAAACGTACAAATATAGCTCATGTGCCCACACACATGGAGATACACACATAGACAAACAGATAGACATATGCTTATATACTTTGTGTAACAGATTCATTAGACCATGGTCCAGACCAAAGTGAAAACTTAATCTGACCAAAAGAGGCTGTCTCAGTCCAGATCAAACTAGACTATAACTTTTATGGTCTGTTCAGAATAAAGATGACGTCAAACATTAATCTCACCAAGAGAGAGCACATTGATAGGTCTACTGAGCACATAGACAGACCAATTAGAAAGGAAATCTGGCTCAAATGAGCAAACTGGGGTTCTCTGGGTTCTCTGTGTGTTCTGGGTGATTGTAAAATGCTCACGGGTCTACCAACAGTCTACCAATATAAGAGAGAATCACGTAAGTCACAGGAGATGTGGGATGCCAGACTCTCTTTCCAGCAAATCTTGCCAGACTAGACAGGCTTTATACAGTAGAATAAGAGTTAAAATTCATGTCTGCTCCTCTAGAATTTTAAGTTTGGTCAAAACCAAAATAGCAAGTGTAAAAGTTGCCCAGATCATGTTCCAGATCAAAGGTCCATTTGCAGTTTTGTTTTTGGATTTCAGGCCAATTAGAGGAAGTAATGGCAGGCTGTCGTCAACCATTAAACAACAGAAGATAAAAAAAGGAGCTGAAAGCAATGGGGGCACATGAAGACGATTATATCTGTTAGCAATGATTTACGATGTTATGCCAAGTCATGAGATTATGAGATAGCAGTGTGTACATTTACCATCAAGTGTTACCCCAGGGGACAGCCAAGTTGTGAACTGTGTGTGACATGGATTATGGGAGTTAGAATGAGGTCTGATAATTAGTGCCAGCCAGGTGGATGGAACATTCCATTTCCATAGTTACGTAGGCATTTAACATTCCTTGATCCACAGTGTCACGTGTGTACCAGGAATACATTATTGGCATTACCATTCACAGTGGACAGTGCAGGCAAGGGTAATGATTTTGACCAGACATGTCTGGCTAGAGATAACAGAGAGAACTGACAAGCACCTTCACATCCAGTGCAGTATTCAGATCCGCACACATGTCCTGCAGGTTCTTTAGTTTCTGTGGAAAACTAGGAACGAAAAGCAACTGGATGAAGGTTCTGATGCTGTCTGAGGTCTGATGAGTCTAATATGAAGCTTTTTAGCCATGAGAGTAAATGCAATGTTTGACAGACACTAAATCCTGCACCATTCCTCCAACACACCATCCCCACTGTGAAGCATGGTGGTGGCAGCATCGATTGAACTCTATTAGAGTAGTAATAGGTGTCAGCCAAATTGTTACAACATGCCAATATCATGCTCATGTCCCTCTGCAAAACCATTATTGTAAAATACAGGGAGAAACAGGGAGTCCAATCAGGAGACGGGTGGGCGATATGGCCCTAAAATAATATCACGATATTTCATGGTATTATCGAGATAACGATACTCTTGGTAATATGACAAAAAAATAAAAAATACACTACTGCAACAAAACAAAACTTACATTTTATTTGTATACGATATGATTTTGCACACCTCTAACTAAGTTATTAAAAAAACAAGCAGATTTCAGCAGATTTGTAACAGAATGATTCAGAATGTCATGATACTACTAATAATAATGCACTCCATATATCTCCATATATCCAGGATTAAAGTAAAATAAATGATATAGGGCAGATATAATCTGTCTCTAGTAGATATTTATTAAGAAATGAGAACAGTGGGAATTTTTCTTTTGCTTAAAACAGCCGAGAAAAAGGGGTACCCTGATGTGATAATTAGGGGTAAGTGTTATGACACGATATTTCAGGGTATAATATTGTTTAAAAATGTTGCCGATATTATCGCGTACGATATGATATGGCACACCCCTAGATAAAATATGTAAGTATACTGTACATGCAAATTTATTTAGTGCACTTGATTAATTGTAATGTGACCCAAATCTAATAGTTTCAAAAGTAAACAATATAGATAAAAACAGGAACCTTGGTCTAAGCTTCCAGACTTTACAGCACCCAAATCCTCCCACCTATAGAGACACCAACACATTATGCAACCTGCATCACTTAGAAGTGTTTTTAGAGGATAACAAAACAGCGTGCATGTCTGCAGTGTTGTAACAGTGGGAAACATATAAAGTTATGCCGTTGCTGCTGTATATGCACCTGCCTTTGCTCTAAACAAGAGCATGAGGAATCTGAGCGGGGAGGCTGGAATGTTTTGCTGTTTAGGAACAATACTTCAAAACTGAGAGCAGAGCAGCTACTGCTCCTTAGAGCAAAGTAAAATCAGAGACTGAATCTGAAACCTCTCTCTCTACGCCTAGTGTAATGCTCTAGGTCATGAAATAACAACTTCTACTCCAAAATAGTGCATTTAATGTCTAACAGATGTACATATACAGCTCTAAAAAAAATAAGAGACCACTTCAGTTTCTAAATCAGTTTCTCTGATTTTGCTATATATAGGTATATGTTTAAGTAAAATAAACATTGTTGTTTTATTCTATAAACTACTGAAGACATTTTTCACAAATTCCAAATAAGAAGATATTGTCATTTAGAGCATTTATCTGCAGAAAATGAGAAATGGCTGAAATAAAAAAAGACGCAGAGCTTTCAGACTTCAAATAATGCAAAAACAAAACAAGTTCATATTCATAAAGTTTTAAGAGATCAGAGATCACCAATATTTGGTAGAATAACCCTGTTTTTTCACAGTTTTCATGCATCTTGGCATGTTCCTCTCCATCAGTCTTACACACTGCTTTTGGATAACTTTATGTCACTCCTGGTGCACAAATTCAAGCAGTTTCAGTTTGGTTTGATGGCTTGTGATCATCCATCTTCCTTTTGATTGGATGGATGACTTTACATTTAATGTAAAATGCTATATTTGGACATAGATGCAACGGTAGCACACTATTGCAGTATTTAACAATATAGCACAACCTTGAGCATATCAACGCATAATTAAACGAAAATACAAAACAGTAATGTAATAAAAATAGCGAGAAAACAGAACAATGATTAATTTGCTACGAGAGTGGCTACGAGAATTAAATTTTGACAAAAGTTCACCCATAAGCATGTGAGAGACTCCAAGCTCAACTGGAAGAAGATAATGATGTTATCTGAGGTCTGATGGGTCTGAAATGAAGGTTTTTGGCCATGATAATAGATCCTATCATCCCTACTGTAAAGCATGGTGGTGAAAGCATTAAGAGAACCCCTTTGGAGTAGTAATATGTGTCTTGGTGACCCTCTCTTTATTAATTTAAAGAAAAAAACATTCATGTGGATCATGTGCCTGGCTTTATTAATCAAAGCACCCATAGAAGCTCCTCTAGGACATTTGAGGACAGTCAGAATATTCACAAAACACAGAATATTCTGTGAATATTGTTAATATTGTAAATGCCAATATTGTAAAAATTACTAACAAATAATAGGGGGTGTCATGGGAGACTTTATGAGGATAATCTGATAATCTGAGGGCTTGGTGTAGACATTAGCTGGCAGCCCAGTGAATTTACCTTCTGGTCAAATGCTGGAAATTACACTTAAATTCAAACCCACAAATTCCTCTCTATTGCTCATTAACTACATGAAATGCTGAATTTTTCTGCATGCAGTTAGAGACACACATACCCACACACACAAGCACTCCCCAGAATTCCCCCGGCTCCCGCTGTCTGGTGTCAGCTCTCTTGAATTCAGATGCCAGGGGAATATGTGAGTTAAGCTTCTGTTGTGCTGTTTGGCAGAGGTGGTTCAGCTGTCTGGTCAGCAGAAATCACTGACACAGACCCCCCAGGGGTGGAGAAAGTGAAGAAGGCAGGCACTCATGAACAGCAGCATGTGAAGATATATTTCTAGAAAGCAGGTCTACTTCAAATAAATAATAAAAAAAAACAGTAAGTACAATTACACATTTGCAACCTCTCATTTTAGCTAATTTTAGCTAAATTTTAGCTCCTTTATCTATTTAAATTCATCATCCATTTACAGGCAGCATGAAGTCTATTATAAATCAGTGTGTCTAGGGTTTAACCTGTCATTTGTCTGGGTGTAAAATATAACATCTTATAATATAACTCACTTTAAACCAGGCTCCACTATATTTATTAGAGTAAGAAGAGTAAAAGGAAACTGTAATAGAGATATCTAGTATCTATTTATCTTAGAGCATTACATGCTTTTACTCTCCGAGAATGACACTGACATTTAATTCCAAAGTTTGATTCACTCTCAAAATCTCAGTCTGGCAAGCAATCCAATACATTAACTTTCAACAATTTCAATATTCCACTTAAATAAGCTAAAATGTTTTTTTATTGATTAAAATAAGTAGCAGTTCATTGATGTACTGAGCAATTTGACCTGCTGTTCTTAGCCTTTAGTGAAATCTAATACAATGATCTCTACCAAATTGAATCTTTTTTGGAGATATCAACACTTTTATACTGGCCTTATATAGAAGAAATTCAGAAAATATAAAGCCTACATCCTGTCATATGCCATCATCATTGTTGTGACAAAACTGTTTTTCTCTAAAAAGGGAGTTTAATAGACTGTAATGTATTTTAATGCAACATATTTTTATTCCAGGACATATGAACAATTACTATTGGCTCATTTGTTAGAAAAGTTTACACAATGTAACGAGACTCTGGCCTTTTTAAATCATATAAAAACAGAGAGAATGAGAATGAAAGAGAAATAGTCTTAAATAGTCATATCCTCTTTATAATTATCTTACATTTATGTCTAAAAAATGCTAACAAAAGGTCTATAAATAACACTGGTTAAAAAAACACTGGTAACCACTGTGTATTCAAATAAAAGTATAAAAAAAATGCCATTAAACATATAATAGATAGTCCATTACACCAATAATGTACATTATTATAACCCTATATACACAACCATCAGTATTCTGATTATATTAGCACACCCAAATATTACAACAGATGTTTGTGGTCTTATGTGGTACAGTAACGTTTTACCAGCTATACTTTGGTATATATATACATTTTCTCACACCCCTAAACACAAAATACTCAGAGTTAAAAAGAGAAACCTTTTTCTAAACACCTAAAAAAGAAACAGTAATAAGTTACGTGATTGGTCAGAATTGCAGCACACAATAAACAGTGACTTGTGACTGATTTGATATACTGCATCCATAGCAGTGTCCTGTGTTGTCTGTACCATAATAGCAATATTGCGATATTGATAAATCCAATAAACAATGTTAAGATACGTCTTGTAACAGTGAGAGCAACCTCACAGATAAACAAAGCGAACAACATCCTTATTTTTTATTTATAAGAATTTAAATTTGATCAAATTAGGCATTACAGAAGAATGCTTAGTCGACACTTGTCTACTGCACTAAAATATCTGCATTTTGTTCATTTTTCCTGCATTTGCTGCAAACCCTACAGAAATAAATATTTTATTTCTCTTTTACATTTTCCAGTTGTTATATTTTAAAGTGGATCTTAGCATCAGACCACAGTTTCCATATTGGGTGCATAAGTAAAGCTGATATCAGCGGTCAAAACAACATACTCTGACAAGGGTTCCCTAAAGAGAAAAGCAACTTTTTTTAAAGGTAAGTCCTATTTTAGTGCACAGTTTCTTTCTATTTTGCCACAATCCACAAGATCAGGCAAAGTTATAAAAGTTAAAGACCCTCTACAGGCCTTCTGTGCTGTAATTACAAATGTCTTACCAGTGTGCTTGCATGCCATTTAGAGGCCATAATGTCATTTATAATTGATTCACACCAAACAGCTTTTATCCCAGGGCATCTTTTTTCAACATATGCTGAATGTCCTGCTCTTCTCCTGCTCAGCTCTAACTGATGAGGAAAAGAATTCAGATCTTAATTCTGTTCCTAAATGAGAACCTGTATTATTTACCAAAGAGCAGCCATTTACATATCCTTATATCTCCTTCTTTAATAGAGGAATCTGATAGTATGGATGAGTAACAAAATCACTGGAACTGACAATGTGCCTGGCCTTAAGCTGTCAGTAATGGGTCATCAATCTTCACTTGCAACAATTAAGGAGGACTGTATTTACACCGTCATAGTTTTTTATCAGTATGTGGACAAGCATTGTCCTGTTGTGCGTTCAAAAAAAGTGTATAAGTCTGACTGTCACGCCCTGGCCCCGTTTCGTGTCTGTCCTGTTCTGTCTCTGTGTTTTTATTGCCCTCCTGTTTGTTTATCTCCTCTATGTACTCTGCTGTGTGTTCCTCCCATATCTTCCCTTTAAGTGTTTTCACCTGGATTCATCTGTAGCTCCGCCCCCTCGTTACCTTTCCCCAAGTGTTCCCTGTTTCCTTTTCCATCTTGTGTCTGTGTATTTTTAGCTCTGTGTGTCCTGTTTCCTTTGTCGGTTCTTTTTCATCTTTACGTCTGTTTGGTTGATGGTTTTTCTTAGTTCCTAGTCTCTGTGTATTCATTGCTTTTATCTTTTGTTTATCTCATTTTATTTCTGTTTTGTTATTGGTTTTGTTTTGGCTCTCCGTGTCCTCTTCTCCCTGCTGCACTATTTGTGACACTGATATTATACCTAATGTAGAATCATTTACAGATGATTTGGTAACTGTATTATATTAACACATTTTGTGGAGTACCACAGAGTTCAGTTTTTGGGTTTGTGAGACTGATGCTAACTGAGGCAGTGATATTTTCATGTGAGCGAACAACTGAAGTCTGGTCCTACACAAAGGGATTAAGGGGTTACACTATGGACCAGGAACTGGTAGATGTTTAAGTATTCTACAAACATGCTTATACTTTTATGCTTACTTGGAAGCTTGATATTTTGGCCGCAAACCTTTTGTGTTATTCCTCTGCTGATCTCTACTCTTTATCCTTCATTTTAAGCCATATATTTCTAAATCTACACCTCCCACCATTGGCATCCATCAAGAGTCAAGGGAAGAGAGCCCAGGCAGTGAATATTCTGATAATAAAATGCCAAAATAACATGGAAATTCTTGGTTTTTAGGACATGTGTGTTGTGCAGACAAGCACACTAATTGATCTCAGGAGCAAACACTCAGTGTTTTGGGTTGTCACTAGAGCCCAAATATGCTGGGACACATTGTATGTCATGCTCAAATATTCAAATTGAAAAAGTTTTAAACACAAAACTATGGATCCAGCTTCTGTTTTCTTCATCACATGATTCTACTGCAGACGTATTCTTTTAAAAGGATTGTATAACATGAGGAGATTATGCAAACATATTGAGATACCTGGCCTCTATCCTTTTATTAGTGCTATAGGCTTTCTGACAGTTGCTTATCTGAAATGTTTGTGTGGTGATTAATGGGCTTTTTCTGGAATAAGATGGACTCATATGCATAGGGGCTCCCTGTATGTGATGATACGATGTTACAGTATGATTATAAGATAAAATAGACAGCCAGTATTCTACATGAAGTTATATATATATATATATATATATATATATATATATATATATATATATATATATTACTGGTGTACTGTCAGAATTTGTGCTAGGGGTGTGCCATATCGTATCGTACACGATAATATCGTCAAAATTGTTAAATATCGTGAACGATATTAAACCCTAAAGTATCGTAATTCTGGATATATTGAGATATTTGGAGTGCATTATTATTATTATAAGTATCATTCTGGATCATTAACTTCTGTTACAAATCTGATAAAATTCTTGTATTTTTTAATATCTCACTTAGGGGTGTGCAGTATTATATTGTATGTAATAATATTTTTTTTCTTTGCAATGTATAGTGTATTTTAATTTTTTTTTTTTATGATATCGCCAAGAGTAGCCTTATCGCGGAAATAACATGAAATATTGTGATATTATTTTAGGGCCATATCGCTCACCCCTAATTTGCGCATCTCTTTTTTTTATTTCCCCCAAAAAATCTGTCAAAAGTAGTTTCTACAATATCAGGTCAATTGACACATCCTTATTTCCTTATTTCATCTCACTTGGATTACTGTAATAACCTATACTGTACACTAGTGCTGGGTGATATGGGAAAAATCATATATCATGACATGAAATTTTTTATATCATGATATACCACATTTAAGTATGTTTTCAGTTATTCTTTGAAAAATATGACAAAATAATATAATTGCTTACTATTCTCCAACTTTATTTCAAAGTGACATTAAACCCAACTTTCACAAATGAGAATTACTACCTTTTAGAGCAGCAATATATATGTATTAAATAAAAACAGATGAGGTAGATGCAGTAGCTAATTTTTTTTAAAGAACAATGCGTCTCCATTGTTCAGCTCTCATGAGTTTAGTAATGTAAAGCATGTCGCAAACCGGCGTGTCCATCAAATAACTTAAAGCAGCGTCATGTCACAAAACCACATTATAAAGCTTTTTTTGCAAGGATTACTTTATTATCACTTATATAAACGGAATTTATGCAAAGTGGCCACGCCAATACATTTCATCGTAGCCTACTTTATATATTTGCATGAATGATTGATTAAATTACTATAGAAACCATAGGGACGATAGAAGTTAAGTAGCACGATAGACACTTTTCTATTGCCCCCAAGATATTTATCATCATATCGTACAGAACTACTGTACACTAGTGTCAACAGACTTCATTGGCTCATCTACAGTGCAAAATGTAGCTGCAAGAATACTCACAGCCCCTAAGAAGAGAGAGCATATCGCCCTGCCTTTATCTACTCTACAGTGGCTTCCAGTTCATTACAGGGTCCAGTTCAATGTTCTTTATTCGTCTTTAAGGCCTTTAATGGATCTGAACCCTCCTACTATATCTCAGAGATACTAAAACCTAATTCCTCTTTCAGGTCTCGAAGGTCTTTAGATCAGTTCCTCCTGGCTTTTCCACAGCTTAGCCTGAAGCTCAATTTAAAATTATAATAATTTAAAATCAATATTTATCACAAAGGAAAATATATACCACTTAGAGGATCGCATTAAGCCAGTAAATACATGCCAATATTCTGACATTAATAACCGATGAACACAGTAATATACAGATCTAAAAAAACAGTTAGCATTGCAAGTTAGCGATTAGCCATCTCCACTAATACCAGCAGTCTGTGTTGTGAAAGTAATAGCTAAGGACCCAAGTAAAATATTGCCATAATCCACACATCACATCAAATTTAAGGACCTACCCACTGTAACCAGCACAAATACATCCATTAGTTGTAAAAAAAAAGTGTTACATTCAGTTCAATACGATATTTAGCATCATCAGTTAGCCATTAGCCATTGTGGATAATCTGCTATTGGGGGCTTCATAATAAAAGTCCTCAGGCCAGCTTGTATACTTATACTTGTATACTAATATATATAAATATTGCTATGTATTTTTCATTTTAATATCATGCGGCCATAATTTACTTAGTTACTGCCTTTGTATGACACAATACATTAAAACCCTTTACATAATATATAATATCACTTATTAATTTCTTCTGTTCTGATAAAAAATATATAATTTTTCAGTGTGCTTAATATAAATCATTCTAGTAATATAGTTTATCTAACCTTCTAATGTCTTTTGATTAATGCTGCAGAAGTTTTTTTTTTTTATATAAAATACACTCTGTACTGCATATGTAGTGCATAAATCATAAACCATGGCTTCTACACCAAAAGAGTACATTAAATGTTAAATATCACAGCCTGTGGCTGTACATAACTGGCTGTCTATAAGACATATGATGTCCTATTTTGGTGTAGGAGCTGTTATGTCGAGACTTGGTACACTATACAAAGAGTAAGAAGGCATTTTGATAATAGACCCGTGCTCTTATTTAAATTTTAACACATATAGGTGCAAGATGGATAGATCATACAGTATTGAAATGCCGCTGGATCCGTTCCCTATTACTGTGTTTTATTATATATGGCTATATTTGTCACACTAACGATCACATAAACCTACACAGTCAGACGTACATGAATAAATTCATTGACTAGAGATGGCATGATATCACTATACACTGTATGTGTGGGCCGCTGAGAGCTCATGTGTGCCACTGTTGCTTTTGATGTATTCTCATACAAAATAAATGGAGCCCACCCAGGACAAAAAGCATGTGCAGGGATAATATCGGAGTGAAATTACGCAAATGCTGCTGCCCCAGGACAATACATATTGACCATAACTGAGACAGGTAAACCGTGAAGGATTGCAACAGAGAGACAGAAATTAAGAAAACCCTCAAGAAGCATAAAAATAGTTTGTGTGATTCTGCTGATTTTTTAATGTGGTCTAAACCATCTCTGGAACTCAAGCACAGGGATTGTTTGATACCTTGATAATTATATAAGTGAAAAAACACAAATTAAAAGGCAAATATTTATATTGGATGGTCAATTCTGATTTGATTGACAACATTCTGAGTCAGGTACACAGTCCTACTTTTCAATTTGCTTGTCACTTTTCAAAGTAATGCCAACTATTTCCCACTACTTACTGAGCATGATTCTTTGTTGTCGATGTAATGTATGATTTCTGCTTTGCTTATTAATTTGTATGCCTGGTAGCCTGGTTGTTTGATTTGTGGTCTTGTTCTATTGGCTCTATTGGCTCACAACTCAATACTTAGCGCACTACAAAGGGCTTAAAATATTATTAAAAATTCCAATAGAAGCACTTACCTACTCTAAAATCATACTTATGTCACATGTATAGCTTCTAAAAGAGGATCCGGCTCCGTTTTACAGAGCATGAGCGGTTGGTGGAGCAATGGAGACTTCAGAAGAGGAAACTCAGAGCTCAGTAACTCATTTGCTCATAGTAAAAGCAAAGAAACGAAGGAGTGAAGTTTCTGACTGAGTGTGTGCTCTCTCTCTGACTGAACATAACCTGTAGTCAGATTCATCCGCTCTGAAAGGAGACCGCACCATACCCGCCCAGTTTAAAATTATTCTTCCGCATGTTCAGTGCAATTACCTATTCACACCCATGAGGGCCCTAAACCTTCCAAAACTTACGGACATCAGCTTTAATGTAATTAAAAGGAGTTCTAGCAATGAGAAGAACTGCTAAAAATATATATTTTACTTTAGTATTTGTTGGTAGTACATCTTATCTGAACTGTAAGGTAGTATTATTTATACAAAGACAAATATCTGATTGGATCAGTATCAGCTGATACAAGGAGCAAAATAACCTGATATGGGCATCTCAAACCAATACACATGAATTCAGCCACCACATCATTGGACCACTGAACATGTTTAGAGGAAAACCTTAACTAGCACATTCACTATATGTGTTGTGTGGACAGAGATTGACACCAACAGGCCCCCAAACAGCCGATTGCTGTCCTAGGTGCTGTACAATGTAACCACCCCATTGTAAATGTGCTAAGAGCAGCCACAGATACTGGAATCGCCAACAACTGAAGTGGCCACCTCCCCTGACTGCAGTAGTGTGACTAACTCCCAGGACGAAACACACCCCTCACTGCTCACACTGTGAATATGCACTAAGATTCATGCTTTATTTCCCTACAGTATCCAAAAAAATCTATACAGCCGTCAGCCCCTTCTATTATTCAGGAACGACTATAAATTATTCAGTAACTGTGAATGAAATGGAACTGAATTGTAGCTTTGTTGTTTGAGGGGGAGAAATTGGTGTCCTAAAAGTGTTTAAAAGGTTAAAAAGTGTTCAGTGTTCAGCAGAATGCTACTATTACAGTGCTATATTTGAGACTAGAAAGTACTACTGAATATCTGTACCAATAAAAATAAGTCTTATGCAGGATTTATTTTCATAGATAAAATACACTGACATGCCAAATATTATATGACATGGAATTAGCATCATGCCCCATGATTTCTTGCAATGTCGCACAGAAGCTAAAGAATGCTGCACTGACCTGTGGGACATGCATGTGGGGTCTCCTGTATTGAATGTGGATGTAATTTTTGTCACTTGTTGCTTGTATGTATGCATGGACGATTTTTGCCAGACACTGCTTGTCATGATCATTATTGCACACTTAATAATGTCATAATATGACATTTCGAGGAATGATCAGTGCCTGCAAAATTTCATCTGCTTCGTTTGAACTCCAATAATTCATGTTGGTTTGGCATGTGTTCAGCCTCACTAACAAGATAATACCTAACAACTTTTACAGGTAAAGGTTTTTCCAAGCTGTCCCCTAAGAAAAAAACACATCATGATCAATTTACATACTGCTATTCCATGACTTTTGGCATGTCAGTGAACGTTTGGGTTAGATCAGCTTGGTTAGATCAGCTGATTTATATAAAACAGTAAAATGACTTATTTATTAGTATGTGTGTAATCTGTTCCTCTTTACTGATCTGTTTCTATTTTCTGGTCTATTTTTATGTTATATTTATTTCATATGGTTTAAAATCAACTTCTGTTTTAGCTTATTTGACTGATGGAACTGATGGAATGTAAAATACTGTAGTAAAACTCACTTTAGTGGTGCAAATTCTAAGCCCTGTTTTCTAACGATTTATTATAGCAGGACTGCACAACTGTAATCAGCCAAGATCAACCCTGGCCAATTTCTGCTCCAAACAGCAATCAGCCAAATTTATTATTCTGATTTTGGCAGCTCTGTGCTGCGGTCACCCCTTACTCCTACCATGTAATTCATTATTTGATTTGTTTTATTTAAGCAGCAAACTGTTTTTTTATTTAAAAATGTATTAATATAAAAAAATACTGGAAAACTGCCAGTGTGTGAGCTTTGGATAAAAGCATCAAAGATCAGCCATTTGGGTTGTAGAAATGACAATCTGTCATTAGAACAGAACAAATCAGGAACAGAGTATCTATGATTTTACAGTGTTGGACTGTTATTGCTAATCTAGAGGATCCTTGGTGATATGGATGGCATTCGTGACAAAAGATAATTTCTGATAATAACAGATAATACATGTTTACACACCCTGCTTTAATACACTAACATGCCAAAAGTCATGGAACCAAAAAATGTACTGTAAATTTATTTCAAGCATAAACAGATAATACACATTTTCACACTCCCCTTAAATACAGTAACCTGCTAAAAAATCACAGAACAAAATAATGTAAATTAATCATTGTGTCTTAACTCAGGGGAAGGCTATGAAAAGACCAAACCTGCATAAGTTGTGAGGTGTAAACTTGTGAATGTACTTACAAGTCACTAGCCAGAGTGCTCATGGCAAGGTAATATAAATGATCAGATATATTTATTTTTTTAAACCCATTTTCTTTCAATTTACACAATCAATTACCCAACCCACTCATTAGGACTCCCCCATCACTAGTGATTCCCCAACACCTGGAGGGTGAAGACTAGCACACGCCTCCTCCAATTCATGTGGAGTCAGACTCCGCCTCTTTTCAAACTGCTGCTGATGTAGCATTGCCGAGTAGCATCACAGCGCACTCGGAGGAAAGCGCAGCGACTCGGTTGCGATACATCAGCTCACAGACGACTCTTGCTTTGAGTGATGTGGGGTGAGAGCGCCATTTACCCACTCAGAGAGAGCAAGGTCAATTGCGCTCTCTCAGGGCTCTGGTAGCCGATGACAAGCTACATTAACAGGATTCGAACCGGCGATCTCCTGATCATAGTGGCAGCGCCATAGTCCGCTGGACAACTCCGAGCCCCAAATGACCGGAATTTGAGCGAGTTGCTCAGGCATGTAACACTCCTCAATCCACAGTAACATGTCATGGAGGGCATTACCATGCGTAGTAGACAGCGTATGGGCTGGCAATAAATACCTTCACACACATTCCGAAGATTAGTGCATTGTTTCTATGCTTCTATGGGACATGACAAAAGCAAAGGTATACAATACTAGTCCTATGTAGCATAACATCTGGTACATCAATGTAGTTTCACTACTGGACTAGAGGAAACAGATCCACCTCCGCTAGTCTGTTTATACCTTTATAACAGTATTAAACTATAGGCTTAATTTAGCAGGTACTCACTCCATTCAAATATGCCAGTCCTCTGAATGAGATCAGGACATCCTTACCACACACAGGTTTACAGTCAGACTAAGCTCTACAGCTTAATGGCATGTGTGACTGTGTTCCACTGCTGGAGGCTATCAATCATAAGGGGACGTTTATTCTTTTATAAGCACCTCCATGATCTGTGTCACTCTGTTTCCATTTAAAGATGCTGTGAAGCTCAAGGCCTGACTCTTCCCCGGAGATGGCAGCCCCTGAGACGCAGCCCCTGGATTTTCTTTGGAGCTGAGCAGATCACAACAAAACACAGCTGGAGAGTAATTAGCATGGCGCGTCCTTTGGAAGCTAAAGGATTTCACCTAAGCATGTTTACAACTCTTACTATTAAGGAGGAGTCAACGCTTCTGGAGGCATGCTAATTTTTTATTTTACTTTCATTTGGATGCTGAGAGCAGACGTAAATTAAAGTGAGGAATCTTCTAGGGAACATGTTCAGCAAGGCAATTTGAAAAGCAGTGCTACAGGATTGTAATAGAAGAGCTTAGAAATAGAATTAAACAAACACATTGATTTACTCTGCAGATTTCTGTTTCTGTTGCATTAAAACTGAAATATTTTTCTAAAGAAAGATGTTAAACCACTTATACCACTGTGTCAGAAACATAACAACTGCTGCCTATTCATGCAGAATTCTGAGGAAGGAAGACACTTAGTCATGTCTAAATCAAAGTATAGTAATTTAGCCTTCTGTTATATTGGGCTAAAATGCTAACAGTCAATGACAACAACTTGAGTTTTAGCAAGTATCAACACATTGAAAATGTTGCATTCACTGACTAAAAAGCCTGTATATGGAAACAAATGGTGCTTCTCCACTGCATGACACCCACACTAGGGGTGGGCAAAAAATGTAAAAATTGACACATTAAAATGTATTTTATGAAGTTATTTACAATTATACCACAGCTAGTTCCGACCCTGCAATGTGATTGGCTGGAAGGCGTTTTATGAGTGACATTGACAAGCTCTCCATGTATTATTCCGCCTCATACAGGTAACCTAGCAACAATGCAGCACTTACAAGCCAAACAGCGCACCTACAAACAGAGCAGCAATGAAACTATTTTAACTTATTGAGTGTTTATAACCAAACAGATCATATTTTCTCGTCGTCTTTAACTTAAAATCTTTTAATAAATAGTGATAATTGAACTGTTGTATAATCGCAGTAATACACTCAAGGCAATTACAAGTTGTAGCACGAACCTCCAGTGTATTATTGCTTAAATGATGGTATTAGTATTACCATACCTGTGTGCAATTTAATCCCAAAAAATACAACATTTTATTTTATGTGAAAATGTTTTGGTTTCTGTGGAAATGACACTCAATAGAGTACATTATTGTGAACTTCATGTTGTAGAAACACCATAATTAATGAGGCAGCATTAATTAAGCAGTGCAGTTTGCTTTAATCTGAGAGTGCAAACACACCAGACAGTTCTGGGAAAGCAGCATAGAGCCATTTTTTTGGGAATCACCATTACTTTATAAAAGCTGGCCACTTGTGTGGAGTATACAGTAGTGGGAAAACATTTAGCTTTATCGTAACAACAGTTCATCGTTGTGTATATTCTGTGTCAACCAATAATAAGAATAGAACCAGCGAAACAGTACATCATATAAGCGAATGTGCCAGAGGAGCTTTTGGCATGATATATATTATTGGTTGTCACTTTTTTTCACATTTCATGTTGATCAATATTCAAACTTTTCCACCTAAACAACTACATGATTGACCTACTCAGCCTACAGCTTTTTAGCCCTGCCCACAGAGGGCTTTTACATATATCAGTGTTACAGACACTGTAACAAAATACTGTGGAATAATGGGCCACTTAATTTATGGTTAATTCCATTCCATAAAAACCCCGGTCGTATTTGTATTCATAAGAACATGTCCACACACACACACACACACACACACACAAACCACTTTTAGAATTTTACTGTTTTTGAATGAATAAATTGCTCTGAACCACAGCTATCAGAGAGCCTATAATAATTTACAAGAATTATTTCATTATTTATGATAGCTCAGACTACTGAGTGCTCATTACTTTGCAATAAGCACGGCAGAGTAAACCCTTCACGGTCAGGCAGGACGAGCTCTGCATTTTACACATCCTCAACTTTAATAAAGCTTTTATTCTGTGATTCTGGATCAAGTTCTGGTCGTTAATTTTATTACTGTGCATCAAGTGCAGAAAATATGCCTATTTATTTCAGCTCTGGGGATCAAAACTAAATGACCTGCACTGTTACTGAACTGACAATGAGAGTACACAGGTACTTAAGTACTTAGTTAAATGTAAGAACCTTCAAAGAATGATCTGCACTGTGATTAGCTGATATGTATTGTGATGTATTCTTAACTGTTCTAGCTGTGTTAGTTTGCTGGAAAAGGACCAAGTGATGCTAACCACACTACTACACTTGGCCAACACTGGTCGTTTCAATAGATCAATTGTTTTATATAACCTGCACATTTTAAAGTTGTGATGTCCATGTATGGACCAAAAAAAAAACTATTTTCTCAGGAGACACCTTTCATTTCATTATTTGAATACAGCCGGGAAAAAGTTAAAACGTAAGGTAAATAAAAGTCACCTTCGATTCCAAAGTTATGGCAGCGTGTCTAGTCTCTCTGTAAATGAATATATATGTAATATCGGATATTGGCACCAGCCTAGAATTCCCACATCAGTGCATCCCTAGCCAATACCTGAATAAACAACGTTAAAATCACACACTTGCCTTGTTAATGTTTTGTTATGGATGAAAAACAATAGTTGAAAAGACATCCAGACAAAGCAGTTAAAGCTTGATAAGCTTGAATTTCCTTTCCTTGTGGTTAACTGCCTGCCTTTTAATTCAAATATTATAATAGAATTAGTCTGAATGCACATCCCTACCACTCATATACAGCTCTGGAAAGAAATAAGAGACCACTTAATGATGATGTCTGAAATGCAATCACAAGCCATTAAACCAAGCTGAACTGCTTGAACTGCTTTGCACCAAGAGTGGCATAAATGTATCCAAAAGCAGTGTGTAAGACCGGTGGAGTAGAACATGCCAAGATACATGAAAACTGTGATTAAAAACCAGGGTTATTCCACCAAATATTGATTTCTAAACTCTATGAATATGAAATTGTTTTCTTTGCATTATTTAAGGTCTGAAAGCTCTGGAGCTTTTTTTAATCTCACCCATTTTTCATTTTCTGCAAATAAATGCTCTAAATGACAATACTTTTATTTGGAATTTTGGAGAAATGCTATCTGTAGTTTATAGAATAAAACAACAATGTTAATTTTACTCAAACATATACCTATAAATAGTAAAATCAGAGAAACTGATTAAAAAACTGAAGTGGTCTCTTCATTTTTATCAGAGCTGTAAGTGTATAGGCTACTTTTCACCCACATTTTCTATTACATGTGCAAACATAATTCAAAGCAGTTTACTATCAGGTGTACATACATGAGTAGAAACATCTTTACACTCTTTACACACTCACAAGCTTATCCACTCAATCCACCCACCCACACACACTCTACTCTCATGCCCCATCACATATTCAACAATATCCACTCACACACACAGAAACACAGATACACATGCGCGCAGAACCACACTCATGAGACCATCACACAAAGGAATTGTGTGTTCAGAGGAGTTTCCATCATGGTACATGTGTGGCCCACACAAACACACACACACACACTCCCACGCAGCCACGTTTTCCTCTCACCCTCTCTAGTCAACCAACGCTGCGAACATAGAGGGCTAACAGCTCAAACAATCACTCTATTCTCTCTCTCCCTCCCTCTCTTTGTCTCTCACTTTTTTCCTCTCTTGATCACCCACTTGCTCTACCTTTCCTCCGCCCGCACACCTGCCTCTCACCTCTTCTCTCCTCTCCCCGAATCATCCCTCTCGCTTTATCTTCACAGCGGTGTTTAATTCTGCCAGCCCACGCGCTGGACCTGCACTCCATCCCTCGCTATTCTTCATTTCGCTGCTCCATCACCACTGCAGAACCATCCATTTCCTCATTTATCTGTCCAACCTTCCCTGTAACATCCATCCATCCTCCAGTCCTTTGTGGAAGATGGATGCACATATCCATTCTTCCAAAATGACACCACCTGTAAGCCTCAATATTCTCAGACTCCTGAACGCAGAGGGTTAGGGTGTTGGTTTTGGGAATGCGGAAACGTATGACCTTCTGTAGCTTGACAAGTAGGCACTTAGACTGATGTGCCACTCTAGAGCTGTGAAACTGTGTAGACGTCTGTGTTCAACAGAGAACATCAAAACTTTACTCAGAACTGTGTTTTTATGCAATTTTACAGTGGCTCTACGGTCTAACTGCCATGCTCAACAAGTGTGAGGAGATCTCAGCCTGGGGAACGTCATAAGATATGGAAGGTTCTTACCAGTAAACTGGAATAAACTGTATACAAACAGAGGGAGGAACACACAGACTAAACATCTTACAGAATATTTCCTCAGTTTCAGTTGCAGCTCATTTAATAATTATTTTGAAATTCAGCTCAAATCTACATGCATTATTGACCAAACTGTAGGACCTTTCACACCTACATTGTTCGGTCCAGATTCGGGACTTACATTTTGGTTCAAACCAAATTAGCAGGTGTGAAAACCATGATCTGGGCAAAAGGACGAAAGTTTGATTCGACCAAAAGAGGTGGTCTCAATCCGGATCTAAAATATGTTCTGTTTCATTTGCAGTGTGAAAGCACTTTTCTAGATTGTTCAGACTTTCAGACCAATTACAGGAAGTTGACTCAGTCTTTAAACAAACCAGAGACAAAAATAATAGGTGTTTTGCCAAAATCCGACTCCCCTTGGTGTGCAGGTGCATCACGCAGCAGTATAAACACAAATGCTTAGACTGGGAATTCCTTTATTTACTGTAACAGTAGATTAACCCTTATTTATAAACAGAAATAAAAGAAATTCTGAGGATAATCTTTAACACTTATTCTACTTTGAAAAAAGAGTTGGATTCTGATATAGAGCTGGAATTTGGCAACACAACACCTGGCGAAGCAACTCGCCAAACTCATACCATTTTACAAATCAATTAACATTAAGAATTAGAAAGGCAGCTCACGTAGCTGATGGCGACAGAATGCAGCAAAATTCTTTAGCCACCTACTAAATTGCAGTCTGAAGCCAAAAATAAATGGACCAAATATCTACAATGTAACAAAGACACAAACCTTGGTGTGGATTCTGGTCTTAACTTTCAGATGTGAAAACGCCCTGGGTAAACTTCTGATTAAACTAAGTAGATTTAACTCTAAAAATTATACATGACCTGCCTTCACAGGCACCCTTGCAATTTTACAGGTTTTATAAAGGGTCTAGGAAAAGTGTAATCAACATTAACAATTATAGAACTATGTCTATTTGCATAAGGTGTACTGATAAACCTCAAAGATGCATATATCCACTGAAAATAAAAAAGCAAATACTGTAAAGATTAGTGAATCCGTGTATCATTCGTTCATTTGATATTCAATTGAGAATCAAAATCGGAAAATTAAAAAACCAATTCGTTTTTTCGTTTTTGAATATAATACCAAAAAACGAATAACGGCTTGTATTTTGTATTTTTATTTGGTTATCCAAACAAAAATTGGAAATTTAAAAAACGGACCAGGAGCCGAATTTGATTTTGATTTTGAACTTGACCCATTTGTGTGCCCTGGAAGTTACTGATTTGTTTATTCTTGGTGGGTTTCTGTTGCGCGGGAGTTCACTGCAGTGTTATCTACACAGTCTGTATTGCTGTAGGCAGCATGGCCGGACTGGAACCACATTCTGGCCTAATTAAAGATCTTTTTGAAGGTATTAACTAAATATGACATTTAGCTACGGAACGTTAGACAAACACCTGAAAGATCCTGCCGATTTTTTCTGTTGTCATATCGTCTTCTTTCACTGCAACGCGTTTAGTTCCTCTGAACAAGATAAAACTCTCCATCCTCAACTCCATCCAAAGCCTACAGCAATACAGACTGTGTAGATAACACTGCAGTGAACTCCCGCGCAACAGAAACCCACCAAGAATAAACAAATCAGTAACTTCCGGGGCACACAAATGGGTCAAGTTCAAAATCAAAATCAAATTCGGCTCCTGGTCCGTTTTTTAAATTTCCAATTTTTGTTTGGATAACCAAATAAAAATACAAAATACAAGCCGTTATTCGTTTTTTGGTATTATATTCAAAAACGAAAAAACGAAAAAACGAATTGGTTTTTTAATTTTCCGATTTTGATTCTCAATTGAATATCAAATGAACGAATGATACACGGATTTTAGTGCCCTACCATTAGAAGTGCCTTTTTAATATAGTTAGTAATGTATAGAAGTGTGTGGTTTAGGCTGATGGTATTGATTACTTGGAAGCTGTGGCAAAAAAATAAATACATAAATAAATACCCAAGAGCATCTAAAGTGTGGACGAATTGCAAAGTGTATCTTAAAATATGCAAAGAGAATATTTTAAACAAACATCACAGTCAGTTGCTTCAGCCTGTAAATCCATTTAATGATTTTCCTTCACACTAGATTGATGTAAAAATGCATTTTCGAGCTGGTTCCCTTAACTATGTGCTATTTCAGTGACAAAATAATTCCAAGTTGCAATTAAAACTTAAATTTAAGCTTTAAGTTTAGTACTTAAGTAAAAATACTGACCTGTTAACAACGCAGTATTTATGTTACAGAATGATGCTGTAAAGTGCAAAGTGTGTATTTTTAAGATAATGAAAATAATATTATTTACATATATTATACACATATTATTTATATACAATTAATTTAATTCATCAGACACCAAAAAAAACTTCATAACAATCAATAAATTATTTGTTACATTAATTAACTAAAACAATTAAAATATCTGAACATTTACAAGGATATTTAACTCCTAAACATTTACATATGTCCACTTCATTAGGCTGTAGAAGTGAGAAATTTGCATGTGCGGGCAGGTCTTTGAAGGTTAGGGGGTTAATAGAAAAAATGGCTCCTGAAGCGTTTAACCTAAAAAAATCACTATATTTGATCTAAAAAAAAATCTAAACCCTCTCCTGACAGCCCCTCACATGTTCTAGAACATTCTCTCCTGTTCCTAGAGTTGACGCATCACCCTGCAGTGACTGCTCAGCCTAATGCACAGGTGTGCCAGCATACTGATTCTCAGCTATAAGAAAAGACTCAGTAGCTTTATCTGTCCCTACACTCCTTCACTCTCTCTCTCACTCTCTCTCGTCCAGTCTTTATCCCTAACTCACTCACTTTTACTCCCTTTCTCTTTCAGTCAAAGCCCCATGGAACAGAATCTGCCATCAGCCTTAAGTATCTTTCACAGAACTCCCCATTCCCTATCATTTTCCATCTCAGGGACCAGAAAAGGTCAAAGGATGGATTACTGAGATAACGCACTGATGGAGCTGCTAAGAAAAGTCTGAAAAATCTTTCCCCAGACACAGATTTCAAGTGAGACAAAATTATGTTACCTTCAATCATGGTGTGTTCCAAGGTGTGTGTGTGTTAATAATTTCTAGGGGTGTAAAACTCACATTGTACACAATGACTTAGAAAGGATTCATATTAAGAATTCTCTTTTACTAAAATTCAGTTTAATTATTTTTATAAAACAGAAATTTAAAATTAATGAAATCATTAATAGGTCAACAAATATGTTAAGGTTAATGGCTCATTTATGTTTAGCCTTAAATGCAGATATGGATTATATGAGTCTTTTGTCTGTATTTTTCCCCCTATTCTCTGAAATCTTACAGATATTAATGGAATAGAGCTGTATCACAGGAAATCATAGCCTATTGTTTATAATTCAAGTGAAATACAAACACTACTATATTGACATATCAAAGAAAAAGCTCTGGCAGGAAAGAAACCAATGGAAGACCTTTTTAACAACTTTAAACCACATTTACACCACTGTCATTTTTGTACTAAGTACATTTTTACAACCCCCTCCACCTTCCCCATGCCATGTTTGTTGTTGTCAGAACATTTGATTCTAAACTCCCCACCTCTATGTGGGTAGAAATAGCTACAACATTTGAAGCGGACATATTAATTTTCCCTAGCAACATTTTGTAGCACATATTTGCCATAAAATTACAATTTCTCATGACGTCTCATGAGAACTGCATAACACTGCATAACCTGAGTTCTCTACAAATCTTTGCTGCCTCAGTCCACATGCTTGTTTGACTTCAAGATGCTGGTTCCAGACCAGTTGAGACGAGCAGCATACTTTACAACATACGTTAACCCGACTGTTAGCAATCACGGCTAAACTGTTCAAGCACAGAGGAGGCCAGCTGCCATGTCTTTAAAATTAAAAGCCCCCTGTAATGATTTAGTTACTTAAAAAAAAATCTTTGCAGGGCCCTGCTGCCTCCGGGTGGGTAGATGGCGCTTTCTCCCCACATCACTTCTACGGTGATATCCACAGCACAGGGCGTCTGTGAGCTGATGTACCGGAACTGAGCCGCTGCACTTTCCTCCAAGCGCACTGGCTACTCGGCAATGCTGCATCAGCATCAGCTCGAAAAGAAGCAGTGGCTGACTTCACATGTATCGGAGGAAGAATGTGTTCACCCTCCTGGTGTGTTGGGGGATAGGGGGAGTCCTAATGAGTGGGTTGGGTAATTGGCCATGTAAATTGGGGAGAAAATGGGAAAAATTAGAAATAAAAAAAGAAGGGTAAGAAAATGGCAAAATAAATGAAAAGATAAAAAATATAAATTTCAATGCATCAATACTGTAGATAGTAGATACTGTAGAGACTACAGATAGATGCATCACTACGCAATAGTTATAAGGTTATCTTTCTCTTCATATAGCTGTAGCACACGCCAGCATGCCTCCTACCCACAAAGAGCTGCGAAAACCTAGTGCTTTACATTTGTGAGACACATAGAGATATCGCTCTCTATCTCCAGCTCTCCATCAGGGGCGCAAGGTAATCAAAATCAGCTGGTGCTGATCAATGGGAGTTAGCTCACGCTTCTTGGAAGTGGAATCAAAGACGAGAGGAGGGAAGATGACAGCAGATCAAAGGAACAGCAGACAGAAAAGTCTGAGTCCTGAAGTGAATCGAGCTGGAAGGCAGGAGGACTGAAAGGTCAGGGTTTGTTTTGGTTTGGTTTTGTGTTTGTTTGAATGAGAATAATAGGCTTGCGTCTCTAACCATGCCTCCAGCATCCCTCTCTCCTCCCTCCCGGGGTATTCAGGGTTTTATAATAGATAATACAGTTACACAATTCAGGTTAGATGTGCTTGCTATTCAGCCAAACAGTACTGCAGTAAAATCACTACATTTGCTTCGAACAATACAACTGCTTAGGATATCACCATTAAGAGACTTTCTGTTTAAAGCAATGCATTGGCCTGTTTTCACAATGTATTCGTTCCTTGTAATTAGTATTTCCATGTGTTTTTTTGTAACAACAGTGTTTTAATGCATTACTACTAGCACTTCATAATATTAGAAAACTTCAGATTTTTTTTTCTGCAAAAAATAAATAAATAAACTACTGACGACATTTCTCCCAAATTCCAAATAAAAATATTGTCATTTAGATCATTTATTTGCAGAAAATGAGAAATGGTCAAATTGAAGTGCTTTCAGACCTCAATTAATGCAAAGAAAACAAGTTCATATTGTTGGAAAAACAATACTTAAGTGTTATCTAAGGAAAAGTTTAGAATCAATATGGTAGATATTGGTAGAATGACCCAGATTTGTAATCACAGCTTTCATAAGTCTCAGCATGCTCTCCACCAGTCTTTCACACTGCTTTTGGGTGACCTTATGCCACTCCTGGCGAAATGTAATACAATCTCACGTTGCATTATAATTATTGTGCATGCACATGTATCAATGGCTATGTTGAAACAATATACTGTCAACTTTTATAGTCTAATTATAGTCTTAATTACAATTAATCACAATCCACCATGACCTTCTAAAATGCATGCAGCTAAAATATGCTCTTTAGATCAATATATATAGATCAATGGATTAATTATTTCACTTTCAAGATTGCTTCACTCAGGTCATGCAGTGAGTAGCTACTAGAACAGCAACACAGCAGAGTTAACAAACACCACTAACCACATAAAAAGCTTTTTTTTTTTTATCGGACCCACAAAACTCTGATCAGTGTCTTAAACATATTAAGTCATCACAAAACTGTCTACAATTTGATGTTCTTTTAAATGAAAGAAAAAGAAAGCTTTAGGAACTTACATGGTTTCATCGTTGAGGAATTCCAGTTTGCCGGCCACCTCCTCGTAGTCCTCTCCAGCCTTGGCCGTGCCCTCTGTGGTATGGTAGGGTACCGCCACCTTGCCCCTTGCTCCGGACGTCCTGTGCACCTTCACCTGCATGATGCCCACGCTCTCGCTCACGCGAGTGGACGCACTCTCAAAGGTGAAAATACCTGCATGGTCGTCATCATAGATGGTCACCGTGGCAGTGTGGGAGGAGCCCAGAGCAGCTTTGGGCTGCACAGGGACAGAGCCCAAAAGGCTGTTGCTCGGGGCAACAGCATTGGGGTCAAGGACAGAGACCTCAGCCCGGTGCACCACTCGCGGGTTGCTTAGATGAACGTAGAAGTGCTCGTCTTCTTCAAAGATATCATCGTCAATCACGCCAACCGTCAGCTCCTTTATGGTCTCGCCCGGTTTGAACACCAGCGTGCCCTCAGCAAACTCGTAATCTGAGCCGGCGTTAGCGGTGCCGTCCTCAGTGCGGTAGTCCACCTGGTGAAAGACACAGTGTACTGTGGGTGGAGGTCAACGGCAATCAATAAACCTCAATTTATACCTGAAATACAGGTATAAGTCAAGACAACCAGTGTTGCTCAAATGGGCTACAAGGTGGGAGCATTAAATGCCTGCAAATATGGATCTAATAACTGACTCTTACTGGCTTTTAAACATCATTTACTTTGCAAAGATGGCCACAAATGCAAGATAATATTATTGAAATGTTTAAAAACAATGTTTCTTATACATAGAAGCACTTATATATCAAGCACTATTATATGGAGTTACATGCCCAATTCACACTTAAATCTTTACTGTGCAAAACAGAAGCCTTATGTTAATCATGTCCAAAAGTTGAGCCGACTTCTCTGGATTTAGAGGCATCTGTGATGGACCATCATGCAGTGTAGAGTGATACAACAAATCACCTTTTTTGGAGGAAAAGGACAATCAAGACTGTTATCAGCCTGTCTATGGAGTGTTGTGTCAGTACAATTCTGTGATGGCAGCATTAATGCAGGAAAGTACATTGAGATCTTAGAGTACACTGAGATCCTGCTGCACTCTTGACTCTGCCCCCAGTAGTGAATGTGTGGAGAATTTTGAAAAATGGAAAATGTGACAACCAACACCCCTAAATCAGAAAAAATAACACCTGTAAAACTTCAGCATTTGTTATCTTTAGAGTCAAATTGTCTTTTATGTCTTGTAAAATGCAATATTAAAAAGTAGTAAATGATTTAATGAACTTTCTTTGCAATGGATGTGTATTAATAAATTAAAATAAGTTTATCAAACAAAACATACTGGTAACATACTGGTTATTCACTAATTTAAAGATTTAATCAAATAACCATTCATATTACCTCTAACTCTAACTATATATATCATCTGAGGTCTGGGCTCTGACTTGGCCACTGCAGGCCGTCTACATGTTGTAGACTTGCTCTGGCTGGTGTTTTGGGTCATTGTCCTGTTGCATCATCCAACTTTTACAGAGTTTCAGTTGCTGTATGGACACTCTCACATTATCCTGCAGATGTTTGCCAGGCCCTAATGTAGCTAAGCAGGCCCAAATCACGATGTTTCCATCACCATACTTTACAGTTAAGATAACGTTTTCATGTTAATGAGGATGCTTTTATGCCAGGTGTAGTGCAGCAATAGTTCAACAGTTCGCATTACATTACATATTCTTTTTCATTTTTTTTCCACAATCCCTAATTTATGCTTTTGAGTAAATGTTCTAAAAGGCCCAAAACACAATGTGACTATAAACATAGTTAATCTCTGAACAAACTTTTCACCAAGTATCAACTCCTTTCACCTTGTTTGCATGACTTGTCATGCTATATAATTTGTTAAGTGCTTGAGAGATAATTCACTTAAGAGAATTGCAAATGATGCTAAGTAAGTAGGCTGCATAATATAATTCATCTCCATAATTTGCCATTAAAAGTGAGCAAAGCACTAATAGCATTGAGAGCCCATTCTTAGCACCCAGATATTGCTCTGAGCATTTAAAGACTAATATTACCTTAATGCTCTTAAAGTGACAAAGCACAGTAGACTTTTAAAAATACTATTGCAACACTGTTAACTCTTACCTTCACTGTGCAGCCGCTGTCTCCACCATGTCTGGTCACGGCAAGTTTAAGGGAGCCACAGTTTTCGAAGCACTGGTAATGTGAGGGCTCAAACTCCAGGTAGATAGTGTGAGGGTCTTCTTCTTGTGCGTTGGCTTCATGGCAGCTCACCACCTTCCTGGCCTGGTCTGCTGCATGTTTCTTCAGGATGTTTCCAGCTCCGATCATCATGCGTGTAGCCTGGATGCGGTAGAAGGCCCGGCTCTTCTGCTGCTGAACCAAAACCTGATAGTTGGCCATCTCAATCAGCTGCTCCATGTCCTTCTCCGGGTGCCTCTGCTTCAACTCCTTGAGGGTACGTGCCATCTCTCTCCGAGCTTCCTCTTCTTCACCTCCTCCTCCACCGCCCCCTCCTTCCTCCACGCCTGCAAGCATGCCATCCAGAACCTCCTTGTGGTGAGAGTTGGCCCCCTGCCCATCCATCTCCATGTCCATCTTGGTGAACATGCCGTCGCCCTCAGTCTCGATGATGATGCCGCGGTTCTTGTCGGCCCGGTAGCGCTTGTGAACGTACTTGTAGAACAACAGGCGGCGGTCTGCGATCCAGGCCTGGACGACGCAGATAGGAAAGAAGAGGAAGGTCAGCACGGCCTCCCAGACCTCCACTATGCCAGGGGAAAAGACAGACAAGATCAGGTAGAGCCAGATATAGGCGAAGATACTCCATGCTGCAGTCACGAAAAAGACTCTCAAGTGTTTGATCTTTCGCACCTCGCCGTCCGGCACCACATAGACGCAGATGGCAATGATGATGAACATGTTAAAGGCAGCGCTGCCCACAATCGTGCTGGGACCAAGATTCCCAGCTTCAAAATTGTGCCCACAGACCTCAATCACAGACAGCAAGATTTCTGGCGCAGATGAACCCAAGGCCATAAGGGTCAGGTTGGAAACCGTTTCGTTCCAGATGCGCACGGTGGCCGTGGTGGTTTCCCCATTGGGCTTCTTGATTGTGATCTCCTTCTCCTGTGAGGTAATGACCTCAATGGAAGACATGAAGCGGTCAGCGATGATGGACATTCCCAGGAACATGTAGATCAGAGCGACAAAGTAGACGATGGCACGGGCCACCTTGTCACCTACTGAGGGATTCTGAGGATTCCACACAGGGAGCACCACTCCTTCAGAGCAGCTGTACTTCCCGGAACAGTTTCCTGGAGTACTCTGGTGCGGATCAGAGCTGGCCAGCGAGGGCTGGGAAAGACCCAGGAGGAAGAGGAGGATTGTGGACAGGCAGGGAGCCCAGACATGAGGGGGACATTTGAGGCGAAGATGAAGCATGGTGGTTTGTTAACAGTAGAGAGCTCTTAGAAATAAAGCAATCAGGCCCACAATATTGACCTCTGAAATGAAGAAGAACAGAAGAAGGCAAACTTTAAATTTAACTAGCGGTGTCCATCAATTAAATATGTTAATCTGATTAATCACAACAAAATTAATTAATTAATAAAAATTGTTAATTAATAAATGCCTCAAAGGAACTGCAGTTGTATGTGTGAGAGAAAACAAATAACTAGAAAAGGAGCGAGTGGTAGGAAATTAAGGGCCCTATCTCATACCCTGTGTCTTTTTTCAAGCCTTTGCTGAGACAGGCAGCAGTGCTGCGCCATTACAATAGCAATCTGGCAAAGTCATAGTGCACCTGGCGCTTAAAGGGAACATGCATTTTGAGCCACACCAAGGGTCAGTTCCTGTTGTTTTGATAGCAAAAATACATTGACATGCACTAAATCATGCTCATCTATTGACTGCTAAAATAGGGCCCTAAGACTTAGTTATAAGATTTAATCCATATTTCAGTATAAATACAATTTAATCCACCTTCTTCATCACATGCGTTAACACTGACAATGCAAAATTCAAGCTCAGTACAGCTTCCTGTTAAAGAAAAATATAGAGAGACTAATATAAACACTGTATAAGGGCCTACTCTTTAGTTTCTTTCTTTCTAACTACAAAACGTACTTATCAGCTTATTAACACCAAGGTTTTAAGAGTATAAAGCTGTGCTGGTGTCATTATAGACTGCATTGAGCACATGAAACATCTGCTACTTCCCTCTGAATCTTCCCCTTGCCATAGGCACAAATTAAATTTGTACCTTCTTGAACGGGGTGAACTTATACATACAGTACATTCAAATTAAGCACTTCATCCCTGCCTCAGTAATCAGACTGCCTAAAGCTACAGTTCCTCAGGTTCATCTTAGGAGATGTTTTAGAAATTGCCGTTCCAGGAAGAGTCAGTGCAACATTACAGAATGGCTCATAGACACATAAACCACAGAGTCGTGTGTATGTTTGAGTGTGTAGGTCGGTGAGTTGTACGGAGGACGTGATTAACAATGACAGACTGTACACACATAGAGAAGCTTCGCATGGCATTTTTAACAAGCTACACACGCACACTGTCACTGTTAGGCAGACTATTATAAAAATGTGACTAAATTATCCTCAGTTAACATAATGGAATGTTCTTGATTACTCAGAAAGTGTAATCTTATCTAATTACCTTTTGGATTATTTCCAGCTTTCTAGCTAAATCAATTTGTGAGATTCATGAAGCTGCCCTTTCCCTCCCGTCACTGCAGATCATAAATGAACTGGGTAATGAAACACATGAAAATGGATGCAGACTTATGACTAACTGTGAACTGTAAACAGGTATACGGACATGTCAAAAGTCATGGGACAGGATCTAGTATCTAGTATAGTGTCCCATCACTTTTGCCTTATACCATTAAAAAAAAGCTGCACTGACCTATGGAATAAGCATGTTTGGTCTCCAGCACTTAATGTGAATGTGATTTTAAATTCCAGACTTGCTTCTCTGTATGCATTCTAACCAGATACTGCCAGTCACAATCATTACCACCCACTGCACTGTCCACCGTGAATGGTGATGACTTTTATGACTTATTTCTAGGGGTGTGACAAGATCTCGTGGCACGAGATCTCACGAGATTAAAACGTGAATCGAACCCGTGCTGTCAGGGTCGCGGTCCTGCTGCTCCAGTTGTTGAATTGGGACACGGCCGTGAAAAATCGCCTTTATAGGGAGATAGGGAGCCCAAGAACAGGCAAAAAACAAGAACGGGCGGAAACTCTGTCTGTCTGTCTAACTATCGTTATACATAGTTAAATTACAAGAGATTTAGGAGAAAAAACACAAACCATAGGCTTAATATGACTGATTATGGTTTGCACTATATAAGACCTAGAAAAGTTTTATTTTTATTTTTATTTCATTTTTGACATTTTCTTTAAAATTTTATTTTTAAATCTCGTCTCATCTCGTTCTCGTGAACCCAGTATCGTGTCTCTCTAATACGAGGAATATTCAATACCTGTATCTTTAGGAATGGAATGTCCCATCCATTGCCCCCCACCATCAGGCCATGAGCATGCTGGCCAGTGTTCATCCTTGCTTACGAGAAAACACCTCACAACTTACAACATACATTCACTAAGGTAACCCTTCATTTTCAATTTACATCAAATGCTATCCCATGACTTTTGTTATGTCAGTGTAAAGTAGGGTGATAATTATTTTAATATTCACGCTGAAGAAATGCAGCATGTAATTGTGCAGAAGATGAAAAAGTAACACATTTTAAAGTTGTGTAAAATGGCACATTTCTAAAATCAGCGCTGGGTGATACATTATTCATTTCTATAATCTGATTACATAAAACTGATTGCAGCCCAAAGCTGCAACTCTGTGTGCAGTATTACATAACTTGTCACGATGTAAAAGATATCAATATTACATAAAAACCTCATCAATGTTAGATTATGCCCCATCTTGAGCCACTGCCTTCTTCACATTCCCTCAGGACTTAACAAGAGCAGCACTCTTACTTTTCACCCAGTTTAGTCCTTTCCAATCCCCCAGCCTTTCTCTAGAAAGTATGACACCGCCTCCAGTCTGGAAGGCTGAAGGCAGGATCCTCAGGCATGTGAGATGTTTCTGAGCATGCTAAGCAGCACTCGACTTACTGCACAATACACACTCGAGTAGCCGGCCCACTGGTCAGTGTATCAGCCCATAATGGAAAGACCAAAAATGACTGTCCATCACCATGACGTAATTTGCATTTATGGCACAATTTGGATTCAGTCCGAGCAGCAGGGCTTTAAACGGGTTTGAGACTGACAACAATGGAAATGAATTATGATTAACAGCTGGTACAGCATAAAAATATGTGTGTAAAGCCAGTTTAATACAGAAAATCTGCATTTGTTTTTCTGAGGCAAAATAACAGGACTTTAAATAGGCTTGTAAAATGAAATATTTGCAACAATGAAAGTCACAAACTCATTCATTGTTTTCATCAAAATCAAGAATATTAAAAGAAGAGTTTATTTTGCTTTTGTTGAGGTGACTGATTCTAATCTAGATTTTAGAGCACAACTGTGAGAATCTGATTTTATTCTCAGCCATGATCATTTGAGAGGTTAAGATGTTGGATGATCTCCACCCCTCCTCATCCCCAACTCCTCGTCTTCCAGAAAATACTAGATACAGCGCCAGAGAACTACAGAATTATTCTAGAGGACACACTTGATGACAATTGGTGCAATCAGATTCATGTTTATCTGCTCTAAAGAGTCCTATTATTTTGGAAATCCTTAGCTAAAGAGAATAGACAAGCTGTGTCTATGCATTTGCACATCTGTCAAAAGGGTTGCAGTTTAGGCTTCACTCACATTACAGACCCCATTATTCAGTTCTGATTGCTGATTTGTTCAGATTGTTTTTTCTATAGCTTGACAATGCACAAGCGATCTGTATCTGTGTGTAATGTGAAAAACGTAATGTGTCTCTAAAACACAATACATTTATGTACGTTGTCTCCATCATCAACCAGTGTTAGTAGATGAAAACAAAAAACTATGTGCATATGTACAGACAAAATGGATGCACAACATGTGATCTGACCCTTCACAATCATGTCACATGTCAATATATTATATATGCATCTGCTCTAGGACCAGTGACTTAAATCTAATTTGAAAAGATTGGATTTCACATGTGCACAAAGTCCTAAAAAATATCAGTTTTGGTTCACATTAACCCTTGGAATTTGGTCACATTTACATTCATCAGTTGGATAAAAAACACACAGGTGCATTCAAAACGTGAACTGGAAATTGAAATATAACTGAAGAGGTTATTTTATAAAACCAAGCCAAAAGTGGTACTCTACAGGGAAATCAGATTGGTGGAGACAATATGGATCACAAAACGGTAATCAATACCAGATCTTTTGGGAATGCCCTGTTATTAAAAAGTACTGGCGAGACATACACAATGAATAAAAGGAGATATTGAAAATCCCCCTTGACTTTGGATTTGATGTTTTATACTAGTGAACTTCAAATTCATTTCCTTTTCAATAAACACTCTAGGGCACTGGAGACTGATGTTATATTATATTATTAGGTCAATTTAATGTTTGCTTTGTTGTCCTCATTAAATTAGGAAAAGTCATTAAATATGAAGCCCTTTTATTAGAGTATGTCAATAATTGTTTCAAAGACGGTCAACATTAAATGGGGTCAAATTGACACCAAAAATAATAGGAGGGTTATGGGAAAAAAAATACATATGAGTCACTTCAGCCTGATCATGTCACATAACCTTAAAGTCGGTGAATGCATTCATTAGACAATTCCACAATTCTTTTGGGGTTATGTAGTGGGTTTATGTATTACACCAGTTAAAATCCTGAACAAATGCATTCTCTGGCACACTGCCCACATAATGTTGAACTCTGAACTATTCACTCTAATATTCTTCCAATATACTTTCTTCTCCAGTATCGCTTGTTCCATTCTTCTTTCGTTCTTCCAGCCTGTCTGACATACAGCAACTGTGACCTGAAAAAGTAGCCATCACTGGTAAGCTGAACTGCACACTCAGTTTAGTCTTGAGCTTCCTTAAAGATTCCCAGCACAGTTACATGTTTACATAAGAGGCAGGGTCATGCTGGGGTTACCACTGCATTTGCCTCTTTGACTCATATGTACAAAACACACCCACACGCTTACACACACGCATCAGTATCTCAGGGGCCCTTGAGCTCCATGATTGTCCACTGTGGATACTCTACAGTGCAGAGAAGCTGGGATGCTGCTCAGTGATCCACACCACCACCACCCCCACTGCCCATACAGCCCAGCCTTCTCCAGTCAGCCAGGATTCAGATATACTCACATATGTACAGTAGTGGTAGACTGTAAGATATCTATGCCAAGATTTAACAAAACTAAAACTAAAAAAAGCTAGTCAATACTTTTTAGAAGCCTATATCTATGGCTTTCTAATATGTAGCCAAATGACCTTGGCAATTATCTGCTGCCTATAACTAATATAATAATGTGTGTTTTTATACCTTTGTATGCCAAGACAATGAACAATGAGCGTAGTCATACCTGTCAAGTCTCCCATTTTGGCCGGGAAACTACCATATTTTACATAGTTAAAACCATTAAACACAATAATTATGACCAAATTGTCAACAGCTTCTGCTCCTAAAAGCAGAGTAGCTACATAGCTAAACAAACTGTTTATAAGCAAAAGGAAAACAGCTTCTGCTCCTAAAAGCAGAGTAGCTACATAGCTAAACAAACTGTTTATAAGCAAAAGGAAAACAGCTTTTGCTCCTAAAAGCAGATAGCTAGCAGATAGGTAGTTAGCTAACTAGCTAGGTAAACAAACTGGTTATGAACAAACTGGCGACAGCTTTTGTTTATGGTAGCAGGATAGATACTTTGACACTTTGATAGATATTTTGTTTCTAAAAGCAGAATCATTTCTGAGTGGAGAAGAGATAAAATATTGTTTTTATTGTTAAAAGTGTGCTGAAACGACCATCCCTGCTAAGCCTAATATATTAATTCTAAAATCTGGGGTGTTGAGTCGCTTTATGCGGGAGTTCTTCTGGCCACGCCACGCATCTTTACGTACTCATGGCACACGTACAGCCTATAAAAGAGGATCTGGCTCAGTTTTACTGAATGTGAGTGGCTGCTGGAACAATGGAGACTTCAGGAGGGGAAGCTCAGAGCTCAGTAGCTCATTTACTCATAGTAAAAACAAAAAACGCTCTTTCTCTCTCTCTCTGACTGAACATAACCTAGAATCGGATTAGTCCGCTCTGAAAGGAGACCGCATCACACCCGCCCAGTTTAATTGCCTAATTGATTCTTCTGCATACTCGGTGCAATTACCCATTCTCACCAGAGAATGCCCTAAATCCTAAACTTCTTAGGTTCTTATTATTTTAATTCTGTGTTTCAAACTCTCATTCTAGGGCACTTTTAAAGTACCTACTCTAGTAGTGTACACAATTTACATATCAGTTTCAAACGTTCCAGAATGACAAGTCTCAAGATTAGAGATTGAATATTAAATCAAGGATCCTTCTCATCGTCCTGCTCAGCTCTCAGTACGCTGAACATTGTTCACAGGCCTGTGTTGTAAATGTGCGCGTGTCTGTGTGTGTGATGGCCGTCTATGTGACAACCTCATCAGCCTCCTTCTGAATGCTCCGATGACTCCTTGTCTCAGCGCCGTGACTTTGATGGAATTACTGTTTGTTTCTCGTCTCTTTCCTTCCGTCCCCGGGCATGGTGCCCTCAGCCAGCATGAGCTCTGCTCTCCTACTACTGCCACACATGATGCTAATTCTATTTATAGCAAAGCCAGGGCTGCTCCCAGCATCCCTGGCGACAGAGCCATGCCAACGTGCCCATCAACGGCCGGGGCACATCTCGCCCACCATCCGGGTGAGCCTTTATTAATCTCCACCGACAGAGCCAGCATTCCCAGTTAAGTCCCACACGTCACACCAGTCAGCATTGAGTCAGGATAATCTGACAGCCCATAGCAGTGGCTATTTTCACAGCATGCGGGACCTTCCTCATATCCTCATCTCGCTGAGTAAGGGGCATTTATCATCAACTAATAGCCTTTAATCGACTTCAATCAAAGGATCATTTCAAGGCAGATCCAAGGGGACCCTTTTCCTCAGTCAAATACATTAACATGCCAAAAATCATGGAATAGCAGTACGTTAGTTGATCATGAAGTGCTATCTCAGGGGAAGGCTTAGGAACACCCAATCTGTATAAGTTACAGAGATTTTATCTTGTGAGTGAGGCTGAACACTGCTCAATGTGCTCATGGCAAGCTGACGTGAAATACTGACTTTGTTTTAAAACAGTGGTTATATTTTATTTAAATAGGATATTTAACCTTTTTAATGTAAGAATATATTCTTAATAATTACATTGTATTTTATTATTTATTATTTATTATTTATTACAATAGTATCATTATATTAGTGACATTATATGGTCTATGACTATAGTATTTATCACAACTATTTCTTGGACAGTATATCATCCAGTAGTTATCATGACAAGCTTATTACTTTTTTAATTAACTAAACGATATGTCAGTGTAAAATAATAATTACCACAACCAAGCAATGACAGGGGGATGATTAATAAAAAAGTCAAATATGTAACTTTAAATTGAAAACAAAAAAAACTAACTAAAACATAGATTTTTTCCTGATATATTGTAACTGTCCTACTGGTAGCTTTCCAATATTTCCAAAGCTATTAAACAAAAACCTTTTTTTTTACCTAAATATAGGAAAATACAGCGTCTAACACCTTTATATTGAAAAATTCTGCAGCCAAATATAGAGAACAGTAACCGCTGTAGCAAGAAAGACACTTACAAATGATTTTTTTAATGGTTACAAGAGAATAAAGGTCATTACTTCGAATGACTTCAGCACATTTGCGCCTCCGGGACATCCCCAATTTCTCACACTGCTCTGGTTTGATCTTGTTCCCCTCTTGTTCCAGTCTCTTCCACAGTTCAGTAACTGTAGCAGGTTTCTAAGCCATATCTTTGCCGCTAATGATTTTCCTGAGATTCTTGATCAGATTCAGATCATTATTTCAATGTTCTCAGCTTCAGGGAACTGCTTTGTTCATTTTGCAGTGTGACAAAGGGAACAGTCTTGCACAAAAATTGCTGGCTGACTGGGGGATGTTCGCAGGGAAGGAGCTGCATGTTGCCAAAGGAGGTTCTGACAATTAGAATTTATACAGAAGTATAGCTTTAATAAAAGAGGCCCAAACTGACCTTCTCTCACACTTTTGTTTCACTCAGGGTTTAATATACTTGTCATCAAAATATATACCACCCTGAAGAAATCAACCAAGAGGAATAAAACTTGGTGGGTAGTTGTTCCAGACAGTCATGGAGTCACTTATAGTGCTTTTCCACAGACCTGGAACCGGCACGGTTCTGGTTCGTGAACCTAATTTTGAACCGTTTGCCGTGTTTCCACCAACAAAAGCAGGTTCTGGAACCAAGAAAGTTTCTTTCACAGCGGGAACCAAAGAATACTAGGTTCATCTGTGGGCGTGTCTGAGAATGCACAGTGGTCTGCTGCATTTAAATACTGAAACACAGTATTTACTCTGGATTTGGTGTTCTAAACTTAAAGGGAGAACTAGGAAGGAGAAATTCTACGGTGAACTAAAATTTATCTTGGGCAGGATATGTTTGCACTAAAGAGCAAGTGCGAAAAAAGCTAAAAAAGATTATTTACTGATGTTGAACTTGTTTAAGAACCAGACTTCTATTGGTGGAAAAGCGCTATCAGAGTGACAGCAGGTCATCTTCATTGACAAGTCTAGATGGGCTGGTGTCATGTTTTGGGATGCAATTTTGTATGATGCCAGATTACCTTCAATCTTCATTAAAGGAATTCTGACACAGCTCACTGTTTATACATTAATAAGGTGAGGTTCAAATATGTTTTGGGTTGTTGTCCTGCCTCTGGCATTGGGTGCCTGCAAGGATTATCAAAGGATTTTGGGTCGCAATGTAGGGCCCAGTGTCAGAAAGCTGGTTTCACATCCTAGGTCATGGGTCTTCCAGCAGGACAATGACCCCAAACATTCTTCAGAAAGCACTCAGAGATAAATGTAAACAAAACACTGGAGAGTTCTGAATCCAAATAGTGAAAAGATCTTAAAATTGCTTTTGGGGGAAGGCACTGAGTTTATATCCCATCTGATACAACCAAATTAAACTTTCTCTCATCACTAAAGAGAACTTTGGAGCAGTTCTCCTCCGTCTCGTCTCACCACAGCATGTTCCCCAGTAGGAGCTAGTGTAGTATTTAGCTTCATTTCAATGATGAAAGGCTTAGTTACAGTGGATGGGGCTTTCAGATAGAATTCTCTCAGAGGGTGAGATATTGAATGCTTCCACCCAACAAGCAATTCTATCTGCAACGGCTGAACTGATTCCCAACCAAGAGTTTTTGAGGTACTTAAAATGAATATTGAATCTCTAGTGGCTAAAAGCATAATCTCTTCTGCCTTCATCTGAACTGAAGCTGCTGTCACAAGGATTCGGTCACTTTGGAGAAGAGATTTACCCAGGGTTTTTCAGATAATTAAGGAAATTTAGGACATTAGCACCAGGTTCCAGCTTAGCACCAATAACCAATAAAAGTAGGGATGGTTAATATTTCATAAATATCTATACAAATACAAAGCTATTTTATACAGTATATAAACCTGCACATCAAGATATAAACACCAGTTCATGTATTGTTTTGGTTTTCTGAAATCTTAAGAGTATTTAAAAGAGTTTATTCTGTTCTTGTTGATATAACTGTATCTGCTGTCCAGGAAAGGTTTTTTACTAGATGTTAGAGCATTGCTGCGAGGATTTGACTGTGACCAGCGAAAAGAGCATTAGTGAGGTCAGGATGATCTAATATTGGATGATCATCACCCCACCTCATTCCCAACCCATCATTCTAGAGAACAAAGTTCCACTGCTTCACAGCCCATTATACAGCTCTGGAAAAAAATAAGAAACCACTTCATTTTTGAAGTATATGTTTGAGTAAACTGAACATTGTTGTTTTATTCTATAAAGTACGGACATTTCTTCCAAATTCTAAATAAAAATACTGTCATTTAGAGCATTTATTTGCAGAAAATGAGAAATGGACATAATAACAAAAAGATGTGAAAGTTTAGAAATCAATATTTGGTGGAATAACCCTGTTTTTAATCACAGTTTTATGCATCTTGGGATGTTCTCCTCCACTAGTCTTACACACTGCTTTTGAATAATTTATGCCACTCTTGATGCAACAATTTAAGCAGTTCAGCTTGAATTGATGGCTGTGATCATCCATCTTCCTCTTGATTATATTCCAGAGGTTTTCAATTTGATAAAATCAAAGAAAAACATCATCGTTAGATTCTTATTTTTTTTTACCAGAGCTGTATTTATTTATACTATTTATATATTTCTATTTTTAATTTTCCTCCAATTTCATGTGGCTGCCTTCCCCTAGATTTAGCAGCCCCTGGCTTTTGTGTGCTGTACTGCAGCCAAAGCACATCTAGGGAGCAATTCACAAAAAAATTATTAGGTTGGATTATATGTTAATTTGTCAGCGAGTTCACATATTACATTATATGCAGGGGTTTTGGGAAATGCTTGTTAAATAGCAAACATTATTAAAAACTAGTTAACAAAGTCCTTCTGAAAAGCCATAAAAAGCTTTTGAGAAACTCACCCCAGAATATTTACTGATATGAAAATGTACAAATATTCACAGGATTCATTTAAACTGGGGTTATTTAAACTGGGGTTAAGCCTACAGTTAATTTACTGTGGAAATAAAATATTATATATATATTATACCATACTATAAAAAATCTGGTCTAAAACAGTGTGTTTTCTGGCTAATGCTAAGGTTCTTAATCCTTTCAGGGCTCTAGGAATAGCTTACAGGAGATGTAAAGGGTTATGAGTTAAATAGGGCAGATGCAATTAGTTTTCATTAAAATCATAACATTTTAAAGTGATTATTTTTTAATCACTTTAAACCAGATGCTACAGCAACCAAAATGCCGATGTGCATGTACTTGGGGAGCACTGGCCTACAGACAGAGAGCTTACAGCCGTAACCTCTGGAGGCTGCACACAGCAGCGGCTCTTAATATTACCAAAACCATATGAGACTTTCCATCAAGCAGCCTATTGCTTTAATTGGCGAAGCTGCAGCAGACTGGCCACAACAGTGGGGCCAGCTGCAGAGCCAGTGACAAAGAGTGCGCTCAGGCCCGAGGCCATGTGAGCCAGCCCAGGGATGAGCCACAGGGAGCCCAGCAAGAGATAATGCCTCTGGCCTGGAGGATAAACACATACGACTTAACTTAACATAAAACACCACGCTGAAGCCGCTGTTCAGATTTGCATGGGAAGGAACTGCTGGATTGTTGGTTGAAGACAGAGCCTAATTAGCGATGGATCTAGGTCTATTAGATTTGCGAGTCTTACTCAGTCTTGAGGAATTATGGATTAGCGGCATTATACAGGATCATATTGAAAGATCTGTGACCATGACGGAGATTTAGGAGATGTAATCACGATGAAGGCTGATGGTAATGATGTGATTAGATTTATATGCCGAAGGATAAACTGTTCTGCCTTGAAGATGTGAATCTGTAGCTCAGCCTCTCTAGCTCTCTCTCTCTCTCTCCCTCTCACACACACACACACTCACACACACACACACAATAGGGGTGGGTGATATTGTCCTAAAATAATATCACAATATTTTATGGTATTTTCACAAGAACGATATTCTTGGCAATATGACAAAATACTGAATAAAAAAAAATTAAAAATACACTACTGCAACTTCAAATACACTACTTTCATCAAATTTGTAACAGAAGTCAATGATCCAGAATGTCATGGGTACTAATAATGCACTCCAAATATCTCCATATATCCAGTAATGAGGTTAAATAAATGATACTGGAAAGATATAATCTATAGTCTCTAGCAGATATATAAGGGGAAATGAGAACAGTGTGATTTTGACTTTTGCTAAAAACAGTGAAAAAAAGTAGTACCCTGATGTGATAAGTAGGGGTGGGTAATATGGCATGATATTTCAGGGCACAATATTGTTCATGGTATTCAAAAACGATTCGATATGGGGCACCCATAACACACAGACACACACACAGACAGACAAATACTTATATATAAGTATTCTGCCCTGAATCCACTGGACACCAGTGTGCACACCATTACCATATTAATAGACCATGTTACATCAGCCCAAAATTACTGCAAAAAGAAGCTAACTCTATCTACTTTATTCAGACAATTCTCACAGAATACACCCAGTCATAAAATAATAATCGCCTAGCCTTTGTTGCTAGCACCTTAATATAGCTTTAGCCCCTCCCTCACTCTACAACAATAACAGCCCTCCACAAGATAGGTGTAAGCTTTCACTACTATCTTGTTTATTTCAGATGTTTCAGTTTGATCCGAAACCAAATTAGAAGGTGTGGTGTTTGGACCAAAGGACAAAATTTTGTCTGACCAAAAAAAACAGTCTCTGTCTGGATCAACTGAACAATAGCCCAGTTCTTTTGCAGCGTCCAAACACTTTTTTGGACTTTTTTGGAAATCTGAATCGATTAAGGTATAGGTTTATAGTGTGCACGTGGCCTAGGTGACATAAATCAGATTTGAAAAGATGAGATTTGACATGTGGACACAGCCCTGACAAAAAATTTATCTGTGTCACATAAAGGCTAAAAAAACGATCTGCGTCATTACAGCCTAGTGATGTAAACATAGCCATAGAAACATATTACTGCAGGCTGTTGGCCTCTAGTGTACCACAAATTAACTGTTGCCTGCAGACGTCTGCACTCAGCACAAATCATCTCATTACCTGACCATGCAACAGTGCAAATGTTGTCTCTGCACTGCGGCCAAGCACAAGCGGCCAGATATGTAGTCTGTGCATGTGTGTGAGTGTGTGTGTGTGTGTGTGTGTGTTTTGTATCCTCAAATTGTTGGTACTTAGCTCTCTGGTCAGGATCTCCTGTACCCGCTCTGTTGAGACTTACCTCAATTAGTGATTCTGGCCGCAAGCCACAAAAGATTAGTCGCAGGGGCTACACACACACACACACACACACACACACACACATTCTTATACTCTCACAAACTCAGCAAAGTATGCACACACACGTCTGCTCGCGGGAGTAGCGACAGCTTCCTGCCCTGCTTCTGACACTTTCATTACTGCAGCGAAACAATATAAAACTCTGTGTATTGTCTTCATTTTGTTTCAGCTGCCAACGATGACTTCCAGTGTAAGAGCTGCTGAGTAACGGACCCCAGACGAGTGTCTGACAGCAAATAAAACAGTCTTTTGCTAGTTACATGTTGTGACATGAATGCAAATTGATGTTTTTGGACAAAAAAACTAATGTATGCAAATCCTAAAACCAAGCCTAGCCCTATAATGTGATTTTAAAAAGCACTTAAAATAAATGTATGCAAATTCGTCGGGTTTTGGAGGCTTTTTAGACTTTTTTCGCGCAACAACCTTGCAATAATCTAGCACTATAATATTAGACTACACCTTGTGCAATTTCAACAAATATACCATTATCATGCATCAAGCATCCGAACGAGAACTGTAGCCCTGTAGGGATTCTCTCATATTCTCTCTCCCTCTTTCTCTCTCTCTCTCTCTCTCTCTCTCTCTCTCTCTCTTTCTCTCTCTCTCTTTCACACAAATACACAGCCTATATACTCCCAAGGGAACACAGTTCCTTTAAACCCTTTATACTCAGACACAAAATACAGAGTAAAAGGGTCCTCTCAGCCTCTCTAAGATCCCTCATCACACACGTTTAGCTCCCTCTTTATATTCACACACATACAGGCTATGTAAAGATGCTGCAGGCACCGAGATTCAGTAATTGGTACTAAATAGAGCACATACAGACCTCAACTCCTCCGAACATAATTCCCCTCACCTCTTGCTTTCAGACTCACTCAGCATGACTCTAAAATATCCACCTCCAATCTCTCCACTGCAGCTTTTTACAAATTCACAGAGTGATCTTAACACACTGTTCAATCCTTAATCTCCCTCACCGCTTTTAAAGCCTCTGAATTATGAATATGTGTTGTGTATCTCTCCTGTGTGGAGTGAGAGAGCGAAAAGGAGAGAAAGAGAGAACGAGGGCAAGAGAGAGAGGCATGTGTTATTTTTTTTTAACTAAAAAGGCAAAATCATTTCTTAGTAGGGTTGCATTTAAGTTCACTTACAGTTACATTTATAATACATGTGGGATGGCTAGTTTACATACTTTGCTATTTGATTTTGCTATTTAAAGGTTTATGTTTGAGTAAAATTAAAATAGTTGTTTTATTCTATAAACTACAGACAACATTTCTCCCAAATTCCAAACAAAAATATTGTCATTTAGAGCATTTATCTGCAGAAAATGAGAAAAGACGCAGAGCTTTTAGACCTTAAATAATGCAACAAAAACAAGTTCATATTCATAAAGTTTTAAGAGTTCAGATACCAATATTTGGTGGAATAACCCTGGTTTTTATTCACAGTTTTCATGCATCTTGGCCTGTTCTCCTCCACCAGCCTTTGGATAACGTTATGTCATTCCTGCCCAAAACACACTCATGATTAATTCAAATAATTTCGAGCAGCACAAGGCATGCTTTTCCTGTGGTTACGATAGCAAAGACATGACCTAAATCAACCTGTGAGATAAGGTTGACAGCTCGCCTATAGTTCGCTAAAATAGGGCCCCTTGTCTCAAAAGCTCTGTTGCAGCAAGAACCTAAATAATATCAGGAAGGTGGTGCTAATGTTATGACCAACTGGTGTGTGTATATTTTGTTTATAGCGTATTATTCTTTATATATATTTTTTAAATCTGTAATATATATTATTATAACTTTTACCAGATTTAACCAAAATTCTCAAGAAGTCAATTATCCAACATGTTAGGTACAATAATGCCCTCTGTGTACCCTAGACTGAGGTAAATTAAATTATATTGAGCAGATGTAATATGCCTCTGGTACAAATGTAATTAAAATTGAGAAAGGTTTTTTTTTTAAGTTGTAACACTTACTGTGTATATTGTGCAGCCCCAATTTGTATTAATTAGAAATATGTTTTATACTTTTTTGTTGAAAAGGCTTAGATCATACATAAAAGCAATAAAAGGGGAAAACATCAAAGTGTGAATTTGTTTTTCATGCACTGTATTTAAATAATATATACTAAGTGAAACATAATACATAAGTGACAGGACATATAGGTAAGGAGAGAGAATAAGAGAAAGGAGGACTAAAGAAAAAGCAGTAGGAGATGTCATTGGCTGCATACAGGGTTGGAAGGATTAGAGACTAAAGAATGTCAGAGAGTAAAGAGGGAGAGTAAAAGTGTGTGAAAGAGTGATAGCGAGACAGTCTAATCCGAAGCTGTCTCTCTGGACAGTAATTTGCAATTGAATTGTAGCCATGCAGTGAACTGAGTGAACATGGTAAAAAATAGAGTGAAAAACGTTAGCTCCACTCTTACCCAAACTACCACACATGCGTGTGACATCATTTTTTTTTGCATGTGTACCAACGCGCCTAACGGATGCAGGAAACGCGTGGCAGCCATCATGCATACTCAACCACATAATTAACAACAAGTATATCACTCCCTTATATACTAGACTGTGGACCATTACACTTGCTACTAGCTGTTGAGAAGTCTGATGGCCTGAGGGAAGAAGCTGTTTCTGAACTGGCTGGTGTTAGTCTGTTTTTAGTCTGGATGTAACGAGACTTCTTACAAGCTATCTGTACTCAATTTCTCAATCTCAATTTCTGTATTGCCTCAAAAATCATGTAGAGACCTATTTGTATTCAGCACTTGTCCTGACATTTGTCTAAAATGTCAGAATTCTACTTTAGATTTACCAGTACTGACTCAGGACTTGCTTGTACTCACTTGAGATTTTATTTGAGACCTGTCTGTACTTATCTAGGACTTGGCTTTATATTTACTTGTGTTGACTTAAGATTTGCCTTCAGATTTGCCTTTCTAGCTCAGACCTAGTCTTGAGACCCCTCTGTACTGCCTTGGGCCTTGCAGAGACATAAAATAATGCATTTTTATTGATTTTTAGTGATGCTGTGAAATGTTATTTAAACAGCAGTAATGGAACTGAATGTCTGTAAGGTCAGAGACTTGGAGCACTGGTGAATTTAAAGAGGAGCAAAAACCAAACCAGCTGTCTTTGTTGAAAATCCATTCACAGAAACCTTTCTCATTCATTGCCTTTGCAATGTATTTCACGTTTTTTTATCCTGGGTTCATTCACCCTCACCCCAACCAATCCCCCCTTCCCCCTCTGTACTCCTCTCCAGCCTTAAGTCTCTCCATTTTCTCATACTGCAGATATGAACATGCAATAAAGCAAAGGTCATCCACTTTCACTAAGACACTCATCACAGCACTGTGACAGCTTTCGACTTATGATGGCTTGAAGCATCTCAGAGCGGAGATGTCTGTACATGTCCCCGTTTGAGGGTTGCACGAGGACGTTTTCAAGCATAGGCGATGCAGTCGATATCTGTACCGCCTCCGTTCTTCCTTCCTCTTATTTCACGCCAGTCTATCTTAATTGAGCTCTGCCTCGTCCACCCGGTCCCCACAGACATAAAAACTGGCTGTGTTTAACAGGGCTGCACCAAATGCAGGGTTAAAGAAAAATTAAATGGCATTTCCTTTTATTCTGGGAAAGACAGCAAGGCAAGTTGAACACGAACCATTGCTCTGTCCCTATTCAATGCCAGTCTATCCTAATTGAGCTCTGCCTCTTTATCCCAGTCCCCACAGGCATAAAAAACAGGCTAACAGTATGTTTAACAGTGCTGCACTGAATGCAGGGTTAAAAAGAAGCATGAAAGCATGTCCTTTTACTCTGGATATGTCACCAAGACTAGCTAAACAATCAGTCCGTCTTCACAACTTCCAACTTCAGAGAAAAAGCACTGCTAACAATGCTAGTATCATTCATTTAGTTTGCCTTTTTTAACAATGTATTTCAAGAATTAGGACTAAAAATAGAACATTTAAACTACCAAATCAACAATTTAGTGTCATTGTGTTGTCAAATTAAAAATTCTAATGTAACATTTAACCAGAACAATGGATCTGATAAAGCATCATGTTCAGATTGTATAGTTTTTAATATATATATATATATATATATATATATATATATATATATATATATATATATATATTTTTTTTTTTTTTTTTTTTTTTTTTTTTTAATTCCTACATTAAAGCTGCTGTTCTTAAAAAGTTTACTCTTAAACTGAGAGCCAAAGTATTTTCTGCATGAGCAGGGGACAAAATATTTAATATATGGCATCAGTTTACTTATGTAACCATTACTGCAAATGCAAATGCAAAAATGTAAAAATAGAGTGCTGGTTAGTTTCTATTAGTCTTTCCCATAGCTTTTGCTGGTTACTTAAGCATCTAATGTTCTGCTATTGATTTTAATACAAGAGCTACTGTAAACACAAAGATATCAAAATAGCAAATTGTTTGATGTTTGTCTGCTACGTAAAGCATAATTTACCAAAAGCACATCATAAAAGTACTTTTCTGCATGATCTGTGTAATTACATGTTTTCACCAGAGAGGTCTTTAAATCCACAAATCCCCAAAACTTACAGACCACTGCTTTAATATCAGGTTTATTCTAAAAACACAGTTGTTGAGCTGCACTGGTTGAATTAGGCAGAAAAAATACCGGTACAAAAAAGAAACATCTACACTGTAATGCCAAAACTGTAAACTATTATCATAATCCCATTACTTTTGCCATAACTTATGAAAGCTATAAAATGCTGCACTGATCTGTGGGTCTGAGTGTGGGGGCTCCTGAATGTGGATGTAATTTCTACCAGAATCTCATGTCTGTTTGCACAGACAATTATTTTACCATCATTTTAGTTGATTTAGCTTTAACACACCAGATACAACATACAAATAAAATTACCATTTACTACTGATTGTTTAAAAAACAGTGAAGTGAACTAGTACCAGCATCACATCAGAGTTACGTTTACCTATAATCAGCACACAAATCACATGTAGATTTGATTTGAACTTCTGGAAAGAGAGGCGAGCTGCTTTCTCGCCTGTTCTCTGAAGCACTTAACAGAGCTCAGTTCATAACACCTGCGCCTGAGCAGACATAACAATGATAATCCATTAGATCCTGCACAGGCCTGCAGAGAGGTTACAGTACTGAGTGCTGCAAGGGAAACACACACACACACAAACACACAAACACTAAAAACGCACACTGCCCAGCATGAGAGAGCAGAACCTGGCCAATTAGTAAATGATCTGAGACAAGCAGCAGGTCAGCCAACCATTTAGCAGCAGAATGGATGTATGTTCTTCATCATTACTGGTGGTATCTTCCCGCTTGGACCACAAATATAGCATCATTTTCCTTCTTATACCCCCTCTTTGTCACATGCACTTTTTCATCCGCCCGTAGCGACTCGGCAATGGCCCCTCTGCCCCTCAGCCCCTCATCAGTATCCCACTGTAATTGTGGTGGAATGAAGCCAGGCTTTGGAAACAGCGTTTTAATGTGGCCAGTGTCATATTTCATCATTAGGACGGTGTTCATTTGCTGAGCTGGGAGCAGCTAATGGGGAAAAAGCGACCTGTCCCACGTGAGCCAGGACCCAAACTGAGCTGGCAGCATGAAAATAAAACAAAGGCTCTAAGAGAAAACAACAGAATAAGTGAACAGGTTATTTGATAAAGCAACAATATCTCTTAGGAGTGCCATCCTGAGTGCGGAGGCCAGCAAACTGAATCATGCAACATCAATAGAACTGGCTGCTCCTAAAAATGGTGCGATGTTATATAATGTGTAGGAGTGTAACGAAACGCTCATGCAGCTCACAATTTCACCTGAAACTGAAAACTGAGGTTATGATTTAATATTTTTGTAAAAAACTGTAATTGCAATCAAGCAAAACTCATTCATTCCTTTGAAAGATAATGTTGCTACGATTCATTTACATAATACAAGCTGAAATAAAGGTGCTGTATATGATTCTGTTGGTCTCAACAACAAAACATACATGCCCCTCCTTTCAGTGCCTCTTCAGAAGCTCCACCCAAGGTTCATTCATGTTGTGGGTAAGCGAAATGTTGCTACAACTGCTGCTGCTAAGCAAACCAGCTGTGATTATTCATTATTTATCACAAACATTTTTAAACGAGACACACAAATACAGAACTATTACTGTGAAACAACTAAATCAACATAAATCACTGTTTTCAGGGCTTTTCAGGTGGCTAACAACAAATTATTTCTCCTTTTTTTTGGCTTTTCATATGATATGCTGAGAACTGAGAACTAAGATACAGGGGCGCGATTCTCATTGCTATTGTATACCCTGCGAACAGTCTATTTTTAGTCATTTAAATAGCAAGGAAACTTATAAATATATAATAATAATGGTGTCAATAATGGTGGTCTGGCAGTGTGGTGTGTTTAGGTAAATTTCTGGTGTATTGGTATACTGGCAATGGAAAACACAGGTGCGCCAATGACTAAAGCGAACCCAGACTAAAGTCAACTGTCAGAGGTTTATTGCTATATTGGAAATGCAGGTGTGTCACGAGCACTTAACACCCGCACACCACCACTCATTACACACACAAGGACACACAGCAGTGCACAAACTTCAACATTAACAATAAAAATAATACCTGCTCATGCTCCTTTACAGAGTGAATGAGCGGGTCAGTGTCCTCTGCTGAGAAACGCAGAAGCGCTGCGCTTTTAAGATACCAATCTGCCAAAGTCAAAGTGCACATGGCTCTTAAGGTAATGGCAAGAGACACGCTGACTGGTTTATTTCACATTATGCCCAAAACACACCCATGATTAGTTAAGAGAATTAGTTCATGGCTTTTGTGTGTTTCGGGCCATGGCATACTTTTTTGCATCCTCACGAAACCAAACACACACTGACGCGCCCTAAATCAAGTGTGGTTTGCGGTTAATGGTTCATCTACAGATTGCCAAAATAGGGCTCTGGGTGTCATATGGATGCGACATTCCATTTCTAAAGGCATTTAACAGTTTTTTGATCCACAGTGTCACAAGTGTACTGGGAATATGTCCTAAAAGCCCCCCCCCCCCCCCCCCCCTGAGACAATATATTGTGAAGCCCTTTTGCCAGTGCTCACTCTTAACTTCCTTTAATCAAAATTAATCTCATGTTTAAAGTACATGTGTAAAAGACAATCAAGACAATAGAAACTGTATTTTAAAACGGGTCTGTACAGTTTAACCCTGTGCCAAATTTAGATCTGAGACTTGGACATTTCCATTCATATGAGCAAAGGTGTAGGAGCGGGTTTGACATTGGGCGGGGACACATTTGCTAAAATGAATCAAAGCCCACCCTATAGTGACTTAGAACAACATTTGTGGAATTACAGTTAATCACAAAAAAACAAAAAAGGAAATCTGTACTTGTGTTTTTTATTAGTTAAATCCAACAAAGGTCACAACCTAAAAAAATACTTTTCTAAGCTACGCTGACTTGTAAGAAATAAGGAAAAAGAAACGTCACCTGCAGCCTCTCTCTAGAGGGGGTGCTTTTCCTGGCGGGGGTGCACCCCCATAGTAGTGCCTAAATCTGCACCCCCGCCAGGAAAAGCACCCCCTCTCGGCAGCGCGTACGCACTTGATAAAAGCAGAGATAATTGCTTAAGCCAACTTTAATTAGAAATGCGCTCTCAAGAGGGGGTGCTTTTCATGGCGGGGTGTAGATTTTGGCACGCTTTCAAAATAAAAGTTTATTTTAAAACAATTTCTGCTTTAAAAATTATTTTTGGTGTGTACCCCCCGGTTCCTACACCAATGCATATGAAGGGCAGATAATCAATTATTTTTGGTGTGTACCCCCCGGTTCCTACACCAATGCATATGAAGGGCAGATAATCCACTCTTAAGGGGTCACTTCTGTTACCGTGTCTTATTTACAGAACATCGTCTGCTATGGCTGTGTCTCACTACACACCTGTGTACACTGATAAATCTGAGCAAATCTGAAGAACAGCTCCAACTACAACACACCAAGCTCCAGTGTCATCTTTACTGTCTCATATCCTCAGCTGATCCAGAACTGTAGCTCTTTATCTAAAGTCAAAGTCAAAGTGGTTTTTATTGTCATTTCAGCTATATACAGAGTACACAGTGAAACGAAACAACGTTCCTCCAGGGACCATGGTGCACATAAACACAGTGTAGACAGAACAATAGTGCAACAGTACAAAAGTGCAGACAGACAATACAACACAATACAGACAAAGAATAATAAATAACAAGACAGTGTGCAACTTATGCAGTGTGCAAAAAGTGTGCAAAAAAGACCAGTGAGGTAGTAATTACCTCTATTACACAGTGTGCAATAGAGTCCAGTGAGGTAGTAGGGTTTTTAGTGCTTTCCATTTTCTGGGGTAAGTAGGGTAAGAGTGACAGTGTGTGCATGTACAGAAAAACCATCAGTTCAGTCTCTGCAGTTAAGGAGTCTGATGGCTTGGGGGTAGAAGCTGTTGCAGAATCTGGTCGTGCTGGACCGGATGCTGCGGTACCTTCTTCCCGAAGGCAGGAGGGAGAACAGTTCGTGTGAGGGATGAGTGGGGTCATTCACAATGCTGGTTGCTTTGCGGATGCTGCGGGTGGTGTAAATGTCCGTGATGGAGGGGAGAGAGACGCCGATGATTCTCTCAGCTGTCCTCACAATACGCTGGAGTCTTGCGGTCAGAGACGGTGCAGGTCCCAAACCAGGCAGTGATGCAGCTGCTCAGGATGCTCTCAATGGTCCCTCTATAGAAGAGTGTGAGGATGGGTGAAGGGAGACGGGCCTTTCTCAGCTTCCGGAGGAAGTAGAGATGCTGCTGGGCTTTCTTGGCTGTAGAGCTGGTGTTCAGGGTCCAGGTGAGGTTATCTGCTAAGTGGACACCAAGGAACTTGGTGCTCTTAACAATCTCCACAGAGGACCCGTCGATGTTGAGTGGAGAGTGGGTGTGTTGTGCTCTCCTGAAGTCAACAACCATTTCCTTTGTCTTGTCCACATTCAGGTGAAGGTTGTTGACTGTACACCAGTCTGTCAGCCGCTGCACCTCCTCTCTGTATGCTGACTCGTCGCCTTTGGTGATGAGACCCAGCACGGTTGTATCATCGGCGAACTTGATAAAGCTGTTAGAACTGTGTTTTGCAGCACAGTCATGAGTCAGCAGGGTGAACAGCAGAGGACTCAGGACACTGCCCTGGGGGACCCCAGTGTTCAGTGTGATGGTGCTGGAGGTGCTGCCCCCGAACCGGACTGACTGGGGTCTCCCCGTCAGAAAGTCCAGGATCCAGTTGCAGAGGGGGGTGTTGAGGCCGAGCGAGCTTAGCTTCCTGATGAGGTTCTGTGGGATGATGGTGTTGAATGCTGAACTGAAGCATTCTGACGTAAGTGTCCTTCTTCTCCAGGTGGGTGAGGGAGAGATGAAGGGTGGTGGTGATGGCATCGTCCGTGGAGCAATTGGGACGATACGCAAACTGCAGGGGGTCCAGTGAAGAGGGCAGTCGTGTCTTGATGTTCCTCATGACTAGCCTCTCGAAGCACTTCATGATGATGGGTGTAAGTGCAACGGGACGGTAGTCATTGAGGCAGGACACTGTGGACTTCTTCGGCACGGGAACGATGGTGGTGGACTTGAGGCACGTTGGGACAGTGGCGCTGCACAGGGAGATGTTGAAGATGTCCGTGAGAACATCTGTCAGCTGGTCTGCGCACTCCCTGAGCACTCTGCCGGGGATGTTGTCTGGTCCTGCAGCTTTTCGTGGGTTGACTCTGCGCAGAGTGTTCCTCACATCCACTGCAGTCAGGCACAACACCTGCTCGTCCGGCTTGGGCATGGTCTTTCTCGCCATCGTGTTGTTTTGTGCCTCAAACCGTGCATAAAAGTTGTTCAGGGCATCAGGGAGGGAGGCATCACTTTCACAGGACGGTGGCATTGTCTTGTAGTTGGTGATTGCCTGGATGCCCTGCCACATACGCCGCGCGTCACCCGTGTCCTTGAAGTGGCTGTGGATTCTCTGGGCGTGTGCGCGCTTTGCCTCTCTGATGGCTCTTGACAGGTCGGCTCTCGCTTTCCTCAGGGCCACCTTGTCACCCACTCTGAAGGCGGAGTCGCGGGTCCTCAGCAGCGCACGTATCTCAGCAGTCATCCAAGGCTTCTGGTTTGGGCGTGTAGTGATGGTCTTGGAGACAGTGACATCATCAATACACTTGCTGATGTAGCCAGTGACTGATGCTGCATACTCCTCCAAATCAACAGAATCGCCTTCAGTAGCAGCCTCCCTAAACATGTCCCATGCAGTGCACTCAAAACAGTCCTGAAGGGCAGAGATGGAGCCTGCCGGCCAGGTTTTCACCTGCTTCTGAACTGGTCTGGAGCGTCTGATGAGTGGTGTGTATGTTGGAGTCAGCCAAACACACATGTGGTCCGAGAAAGCGAGGTGGGGGCGGGGCTCCGCCCGGTACGCGCTGGGGATGTTTGTGTAAACAAGATCCAGCGTGCTCGCTCCTCTCGTTGCAAAGTCCACATGTTGATGGAATTTAGGGAGCACTGACTTGAGATTTGCGTGGTTGAAATCTCCGGCGATAATAAACAGTCCGTCTGGGTGTTTGTTCTGCAGATCGCTGATAGACCGATAGAGTTCACACAGAGCCTCTTTAGCATTAGCACCAATGCTAGCGCTGGGTGGGATGTAGACAGCAGCTATTAGCACGGCGGAGAACTCCCATACTAAATAAAAAGGTCTGCACTTGACTATCAGGAACTCCACCAGCGGAGAGCAGTGTTTGGCGACAGTCACAGCGTTGTTACACCATTCCGTGTTGATGTAAACACACATGCCTCCACCGCGGGTCTTCCTGGATAGAGCCGCGCTCCTATCCTCTCTGAACGCGGTTAGCCCGGCTAGCTGAATGGCGCTGTCCGGAATGTTGTCGTTCAGCCACGATTCCACAAAAACCAAAGCACAGCAGTCTCTGAACTCACGCTGGGTTGTTCGCTGGAGTCGTATGTAGTCCAGTTTATTGTCAAGGGAACAGACGTTTGCCAGAAAGAGCGATGGTATAGCCGGCCGGCTAGGACTAGCCTTTAGCCTCGCGCGGATCCCAGGTCTCTTTCCGCGCTTACGCTCGCACCGCTTGCGATGGCACTTCCGCTGGGCTCCGGCGTCAGGAAACACCGCGGGCTGGCGGCCTGGGTCTCTTAGCAGGCTAAGCTCAAGTAGCGTCTGCAGAACCTCGTCCGGTAGCGTGTTTTCTGGCTGATTTCTCCACTGTAGCAGGGTCTGGCGGTGGTAGAACATGTGCACGGGTGTTCCGATGCACATATTTGCAGAAAATAAACGGAAAAAACGACAAATAGTAACACAAAAGCACCATTTAACGGACCCGGAGCGGCCGCTGCGTGTTAACGCGCCACCATCTTGGGTGGGGAATCTATCTCCATCTACACTATGCACAGAAGGGTGAGGAGGAGAGAGAATTGAAAAGGAGGATTTAGAGTGAGGGGGAGATAGAGAGGGAATGTAGGGGAGACTGAGAGTATTGCACAGCCAGGCTATGGGCTTTGAAGAAGCAGACGAGAAAGAGGAAAGAGATGAAGGAGGCTGCAGTTTCACTGGAGGCATTCCACATGAGCGTTCAAACCTTTTAACATTAAAGCAGGATATATAGGGCATATAATAATCATTATGAATTAATAATGGTCAGTAAAATACACAACCCCTATTTAATTCATTTTAATCCCTTAAGCACACAGTGTTTTCACATATTGTGCAACTATTGCATCCGCAGGCTATGGTGCCTCTCTGACTATCTATGACTGTTCAACGTCTTTGCTATAACTAAGATGTTAGGGTGTTAGGGTTCTAATACAACTTTTGATTAATTGAATTTCCAATATTTTTGTATTTTATGTCTCTTGCTGTGTACAGAATTTAAATATAACACAACAAAAACTTGGAAAGCTGTGAAAAACAGGTTTTATTTTTTAAATAATTAATTATAGTCAAACTGAGTAAAAATGTTTAACCCTTTCCAGTCTAGGGGCATTATCTTGCCCTTTAAAGGCACTTTCATTTAAAGTAATACCCACATATTGTATATCAAAATAATTAGAACAGTCTCAGCTGTCTCAATAATGAGGAAATAAGTGGCCTGGAGGATGTATGAGGAGATTATGTGGTCCTAAACCTCAAAAATGTGAAATATTCCTATATATTGTTAAAAATATATTTTACTTGTGTGGATAAACTGTTTTGGTGCTTGAAATTGATTTAACAGTGTCTTAGCTTCACATCAGTAGTTAATCAACTACATAGCTTTTAAATCATGTTTTGGTTTATGACAAAATTATACCAATTCTTTTTTTTTAGGTGTGTTATTTGAGGCTATTTGGAGTTTGTACCACAGTTGACATGCAGACCCTGAAGAAAAAATGAATATTGCCAATACGTTTTCAAATTTCAAATTTCAAATTGTTGTTTTAAACTATATATATTTTTAAACTGTGCAATCCCTGTAGCTGGTAAACACATCTCAAAAGCAAAAACAGCAGCAGCAGCAGCAGTAAACAGTCTCTCTCCTGACACAAGCCAGCTCCTCGTCTGGCACCTCGCCCCATTGCTAGGCACCACACGTGTAGGATCTGCCATTTACATGGGTCAGCAGTCTCTCTCCTCTGTGCCGCACAAACATGAAGGCTTTTCCACCCCCGTATCCCTGCATACTGCACTATGTCATGCCCCCACCTCCCTATGCCCTCCTCGCATGTCCGTGCCTACCGCATTAATATTCATAGACCATGCTACATATTAGCATTCCACATGTCCTAAATAATCGCAAACAACAGCGGGCTGCCTGAACGGCAGGCGGCTCAAGCTGCAATAGATCTTTTGTGCCGGCCCGAGTGCTTTATTTAAATGGCGGACTGAGTGGCAAGCCAAAACATCCGTCGTTCTCCATAAAGCATTCATCATTCTGCTGGCTGCCGCTCCGACAAAGAAAGAGGAGTAGATGGGTCTGAAACCTGCAGAGGGAGACTCCGTGCTTTAAATGTATAATAAGTGCTGCTGCACATGAGAGCATCCAGGCCTTCCCCACAAACTGCAGCTGTAGAATTGAGTAATAGATCAAACTGTATTGATTCACTGTATGGTAGAGCTTACTGTGTTAACTGCTTTAATATTGCATTTATTTACATTTTTCTTACCACAATATTAATTTGTCAGAGCTAGGATTGTCAACGTTTAAGCATATCATTAATCTTGAAAACTTAATAAAGAAATTCTTAAATACAAATGATAAATTTGTCCAATTTTTACAGAGCCTAATGACTATTAGCATTTTCTTGTGGTATCTGACAATGTAAACATTGTGTTGCTACTGCTGAGTTCAGAACATAGATTACATTTTTCATTTATGCTAAAATATGGATTAAATCTCATAATTATCTATGATTCTCTCTCCTCTCCACATTCTTCTCTCCCACTCACACACATACATACATGCACACACACAATATTACTGCATCTGTAAAACATTTGTTAGTAACAATCTGAACCTTAAGCAGAATCATTTCTTATTCCTCTTTCATTTTGCATTCATGCTTTTTTGAAATCCAACTTGTACTGGAACACGGCTCACAAAAAATAATCTGTGTTCAAAGTTAAAAAAATGCAATAAAACATTTTTAAGTATAAATAAAATATGCCACGCCTGCTATGGACTCTGTAGTTTAAAACACTAAACTTTTCCATTCCCATCTATAGGCAAACCACAGTCCGGAACTACAATCCCCATCATGCATCCTCCCTTATCACGTGTCCGAACTCAACCAATCCGGTCTCACTCTCACGTTGGTGATTTCCGAAATTCTAAATTGTGTTCAGGTGCTATTCATTTATTAATGAATATAACCTGTCTGTTTTTTAATTCATTTTGTGAAGTATTTTCCCTGTTTATCAGCGATATACTGAGTGTTTTCTTTCTGTTTGCTTTTTGACTATATTTTTTGCCTAACCCTTTTGTTTGTTTGTATCTGTGATTTTCTGGTTTATTTAATGCGGCTACTAGCTTATGGTTTTGTTTTTGGTTTGTGATTCGGCTCTAATGTTTTATCCCATTCTTTCTCTGTTTTTGACCCACACTTCTACACGACTACATACTTTGCTTATGTGTTTTACAATAAAAACTAAAAATATGAAAAATTTAATTGTTGTGAATTTTAAGAAATACCTGAATGTTTCAATGTTGTCCATTTTTAATAATGATATGATGAAGAGAAATTGTTTAAACTAAACAAAAGAACATTTGATCTGAATCTATTTGACTACATAAAAAGTTTACAATATTTTCACGTTAATGCGCTTCCAGATCTTGCACTGAGGTCCTGAAAGACTGCTATGCATTCTATATATGGTTGGAATGACAATGATGTTCTTTTTGATCTTGATCTTGCCTCATTATTACAAATCTCTTTCATGTCTACTTCTGGCCCTGCAGTGAAGCGGGAGGCAACCTTCAGTCCGGCTCCTCCATTCACAATGCCTGTAAAAATATTATGCACTTGCAAAATCAATCATAAGAGCTATTTAATGAGCACGGCACATTACTGCCAGGGTGGTGCTGTGAAATGAGAGAACGGGGCTTTGTGAACTGTGCGGTACGCGCTCGCTCAGGCAGGCTTTAATGACACATCTGCCTCAGTTCGAAACATCGGCCCTCAAACACAGAAGAACCATGAATGTAAAGTGGGTTTCCTCAATAGGCGAATTTCTGCCATGTCTTTCCACTTCATAATCACCCTCATCACATCAGCAGTGCGGTCAATGTGCTCATCAGCCAGGCCTTTCACAGCTGAACTCGACTAAATTGGACTAACTCAATAGCAGTCGCCACAGAGCCCCTTTTCGTCCGGCGAGTAGTTTTGTTCTCATTAGAATTAAACCGCCTCTGCCATTTGGCCACCTGCAGGCAGGGCGCGCTGCGTACTTTGGGAAAGGTCTCCTGCTGCTCAGCCTCAATGGGCTGCGTATGGCATTTGCCAGCCAAAAATAACACCTCTTGCAGCATGGTGACATTTGCCCCAGGCATCCACGCTGATATTTTCTGTTCAGCTGTGTGTGTGTGTGTGTATGAAAGTGCCTATTTGTCTTAAAGCCCAATCATGCGGCCCTTTCATCGTTATTAAATCATCACTTGTCCAGCAACACAAGTTTTGTGTGTCAGGAAGGTTGGTCATGTCTTTAGTTACATACAAATTATATACTATACTTTATTTACTATATAACCAAATTAACTCTGCATTCATAGTTGCAAACAGCAAAGCGACAGGAGATGATTAGTCGATTTCTATTGAAGTACACGATTTCTAGCCACGATTTATCGACAAGAGTGATAAACGAAAAATGTAAGTAGAAATTTCTCATCTCTATGCAAAAGAGTTATGATGACATAAAGCGACATTTAAAAGTGATTGGCCCAACAAATCATGCTGACCAATCATAAACATGGTGGTGTGAGGTCCCAAGTTTTTAAAAATGAAAGTCTCAGAAATTAAAGTTCTGCTAGGAGACTCTAATACAACATCACATGACCTTGACCAATGACCAGCTTCCACCTGTCTTTAAAAAAATTCTAATCACACAATTCACATGTCCCCGTCATCCTCTCCACCGCCACCAGGTTGGTCCTATCTGGTTGCCTGGGGAGTTGGCGCCTTCCCTACCTTCTACACACAGCAGAATCTGCAAGGATCCAGATGCTACAAGACATGGACTGACAACTGCCTTTTACTTTAAATAAAAGACTTTTACTTTAGATATAGTTTCCGATCAAATTGTAAAGATTCTGTCTATATTAACGTTCTTCATACAAATGCTTTCCTTTGGAGTCTTTTGCTGTTCTCAACAGTGTGGTTCAGAACATGGAAGACAATCACAAAACCTCTGTTTTACATGAAGTATCTTTACACATACAGGCAACGACAAATAAAGTGTGAGAGAATATATCAGATATCCTAGACCAGGGGTGTCCAAACTTTTTTTGTTGAGGGCCAGAAGGAGAAATATATTTGAAGTCACGGGCCAAAGAATGAAATATACCACTTTAAATAATACATTTCCTGATTACTTTCAGTTACACACCATTTTACTTGACTTACTATCTTTGTCTTTGACAGTGTTGTGTAAACTAAGATTTTTCAAATTGATGTTTCATTTCATGATGTCTCTTAATATTAAACTCCTTAATTACGGCAACTTTTAGACTCATTTGCCCGTTTTCTGTGCTAGAAATGTGCTCTCTCTCCGCTTTTAGACTCTTTGGCTTTTTTTTGCGCTACATATGCGCGCTCTCTCCGCTTTTAGACTCTTTCGCCCATTTTCTGCGCTAGAACTGCGCACTCTCTCCGCTTTTAGACTCTTTGGCCCGTTTTTCTGCGCTACAACTTCACTCTCGCCGCTTTTAGACTCTTTGGCCCGTTTCTGACACCTAGTGTTCAAACTTTGAATCTCACACTATAAAAACCTGCTTAACAGCGGGCCAACTTTCATTCTATTTCTTAAATACCTTGCGGGCCGCTCCAAAAAACGGAAACGGCCGCAAATCGCCCGCGGGCCGTAGTTTGGACACCCCTGTCCTAGACATTTAGGTATTATTATTTGGTGGGTTGGTTGTTCCATGATTAGCCAGCGTGCTAACCGGCGATGCAGACACACCCACACAAGTAGCCTCAAACACAACCACAAGACACAAACTTTGGGCAACATAAGTGACCAATCACCTGCCATTGTAAACACAGGATAAGAGTGTTACAGAGTATTTCTTTTATTTGTTCTAAACTATCACAGTACAGAGGTCACAGCTTGGTTCACACAATTGTATAGAGAATACACTCTAAGCGTAGCTTATCGCTATGTGTGAAGATTAATAAATGCAATGCACAACCAAAGTGTGGGTCTGAAAGGATTAAAAGGGAAATTAGAATGTTGCATTCTAAGGCAAAATAACAGGGGTGTAAACAGGCCAGTAAAACCACATCTGAGCGTACTTCAGGTCATACAAAAGCGACTGCCAATTGAAAAAATCTGTTTTTCACTGGCTGTCCCACAAAGTCAGCAGATTTTTGTCACACAGTCTCAATCACATTACTTTTTGCAAGCAAAGTTGCACTCCAGCAGAATTTTATAGTACTGTTAGAATCCATGACACTTCTTAAGTCTGAATGCATTTAATTGTATAATTGCACGTTACTCCAGCCGGTGTGCACACAGTCATGCTCAGCTGAGCAAGTGGCAATATGATAGTCAGAGACTTTAGCCCCCCCACAGCTCAGTGTTTCCAAATCTGCTGGAGCTCTGTTGAGGTAATGATATGCATAATCATCGCTGCAGTCTGTTCAGACCAGTTTTATGTGACAACATACAGGTTAATAAGCGTGATCATATTTCAGGATGAAAACACTCATACTGAAGTTCCTGAATCTAAGCTCTGCCCACAAAGGCGTTCTTTTGTTGCGAGTGCTGTGAAGTTACACAAGCTTTTTTACTAAAGATTTATGGCATTTTGGTGACTTTGCACTTTAATTTGCCAAATTATCAAACTGGATCACGCTAAAATTAGCCACAACTGAAAAGAAAATACACTGCATCTGATTTCAACATCATCACACTCATAGTTAAAACTAGGATCACATTTTATATGTCCATATGTTGTGATGACTGATCATCAGCGTGTTTTATTCTAAAGGTTTTTCAACTATGAACAGTCTGATCCAGTGACAAGAGAAAGGGGATGAACCTGGAATATTTTCACTAATCAAATATTACAAGTATATTACTTTAATCCCAATCCAGTCCACTTCCAGGTTTTTGTCTTAACCGCAGTATTTACAGCACCAACTGGTGTGATTAAGTGCAATTAATTAACATTATGTTTTAGCCAGCAGCACTGGGGGGAGTTCTCAGAGGGTAAATCAGAGAGTTTAGTTAGAGGCTGCATCGTGAAACAGTTTTATGGTAGAAAAAAAAACAAAAAAAAAACACTATCACAGAAACATTGTATTTTAACCAGCAGGAAAGCAGTAAAACTTACTTTGTTTTTAACCACCACTGAACAACCCTTTCAGAACCAGGTGTAGGCTAATGCTAATGCTAATACACACACCAAAATCAGTATTTTAAAAAGGTCACTACTAATCTAAATAAATCAGTCCAGAATATCTGATTATATTAACTGTTCCTAATGATGAAGTGATTTAACATCAGTGTGAATCAGCATCACATTTTGTCCAAACTGTGCATCTGCCTTACTTACACAAACACAAATAGTGAATTAAGAAACTTGGATTAAAGAAGAAAACGACCAGGGCAAAACACTAAGTATTTTATGGCTGTATGAAAATTTATTTTGTGGTAAAAAATAAATAAATAAATAAAAATATTGAAATATTTATAACAACTAGTAACCAAAACAGTGGGTTATACAAAAACAGTGTATGGGTTATACAGAGTTAGCCTTCATGAGATATACTGAGCAGACCAAGGAAGACTGCCCAGCCATGTGTAAAAAAAAAAAAAAAAAAAACTAGCAGAATAGCCCACAGCCTTGAGTTATAGAACCCCTGGAGAACACGTAGCCCTTCCTCATTTACATTCAAGAAGAGTAAGAGAACAGAGAAAGAGAAGGAGAAGGAGAGCAGGACACACGTATTGCATCTGTTAACCTCAAGCATGCCTCTACAGACTGAGAGACAGAGAGACAGAGAGAGAGAGAGAGAGAGAGAGAGAGAGAGAGTGAGAGAGAGTGAAGAGACAGTGAGAGAGAAGCAGACACAGTGTTGAAAGACAGCATCTCTTCTTTACGTATGCTCTGTGAGATCTTGGAGCATGAGCACTTCCGTCTCCATTTGCACTTATTAAGGTGAGGCGGGGAAATCAATGGACCAACACCGTTGCATCCCGACTGCCCAGTCTGCTCAGAGGACTGCAAACAGTGATCTACAGTCAGTGCACTGCTCACCTGGCCTCCTCCTTTAAGAGCCAGCACATCAATACTCAGACTGACCATGCATCTACCCCACAAACATCGCCTTTAATACACACCTGCTTCAGAGCACACGAACAGAACACCACACTTTCATGCATCTTCTTTTTTTAGGGTGTGTAGTGTTTTGTAGTAGAATCAGTAGAATCATATTTAGTCATACTAATTTAGGGTTGGATGCAAAGACTGTAGAACACATGGAGGTTGTGGTTCCACTCCCTTCTGTTCCTCAGAAATAAAGCCAAAATTATTGACCATCTTGACACATTTTTCAACCACAGTCTGCACAGTATTGACTACAGGCATATGCATCCTTGCATCTGATTTGAAAGATAGTAATTACAGCTATTAAAAAATGGCATTTTTGCCACTGCTCCATGGTAATTGCAGTACAATATGGGCAGGTCTGGAACACAGGACCCTCTTCCTATATTTACTTACAGTTCTGACCAATTAGAGGATACAATGTGGTCACATGGTTTGTTACACTTGCGGTCTTCCTGGTGTGAAACTAGGCCTGTCACGATAACAATTTTCAAGACGATATAGTGTCCCAGAAATGATTGATTTTAAAAATCATCGTACGATAAATCGATAACATAGTTATCGCGACAGGTCTATGTGAAACCGATTTTAAAAATCATCGTACGATAAGCCGATAACGTAGTTATTGCGACAGGCCTATGTGAAACCAAAACAAACCAAAATGATGTAAAAATACTCACTCATTTATATAATCCTTGGTAGGAGGCTTTATGTTTTAAACTTGTGTGACATAAACTCAGATAGATATCTGATAAATGATAGATGAATTAATTAATTAATTAATAAATTAATAAACTTTTTCTTCCAATTGTTTTGAAGGAATTTAGTCCACTTCTAACTTCAAAAAAACTTTTTTTAACACAAACTTCTTATTGTAAGTTGTATACGCTATTGAATTTCACCAGTAATCCCCAGTACCGATTTTACAATGAACAGCTGAAGGCAATTAGCATGCTCTGGGAGTGTGTAGCTTGCTCAGCCCATACCGCATGAAGATTCAGGACCATGGATAGCGACTGGAATACCAGTTATGTATTCAGTGCACAGATTTCTGTCCTCTTTCTGCTGTTTCATCTTTTAAACAAACAACCCCATCTTAGGGTGTGTTTATACTTGTAGTTCTGCTCCTTTTGTCCGGACCAAGCAAGAAAATGGTACACTAATGCATTAAAGTCCTGATTGGATTTCATTCATACGGACATATCTTCAATTTAATGGAAAATGGAAAGGTAACATGTTGCTTATGTATGACAGAAAGCAAAAAGGAAAAAAAACTTTTTAAAATGTAAAATCTAACCCTTGATCCTTGTAAAAATATTGATTAGTATTAATCCCTTTTTCATAATAGACAAATAATAATAAAAAAATAGTATGCTTTTAATGCCCCAGAAAGATGTAAGATATAAAAATGTAATGTTACTGGTGCGGAACTTGGTTATTAGTTTTTAAACTCTATGTGTAAAGGCCTGTGGTGTAGTAGCCTCGCTAAACTCACCTATGCACAATTGTAGATGCTAAAATGCCTAGAACACAATCATTTTTTTACTATCCTTTTCTTGCACTGCAAATTCAATATGTTTGTGTGAAAGTGTGTGTGAAAGTGTGATAGCTGTTTTCGAGACCAGAAGTGGTGCAGACCACAGAGCTCTGGTCCTCCTTAAATAATTGGTTTGGGGTTCACTTCAAGCAAAATCTGGTGTGGGCCACTGCAGGTGTAGAAACTATCGGCTCCCAGTGCCATTTGTGGGGTTACGTGATTGGTGCATCTGGTTCATAGTTTGTGCTTATCACATTACTTCCCTTTCCATCAAGATAGTTCTAATAAAACCACACTTTCACAAAACTGAAGCGAGGTAGGAGTTATAAGCTCAGCTTTGTGGGGTGAGTGCAGGTATGGTCAGTATCAAAGCTGGTCAATTGTTTTGAAAGCAAACCAGAAACAATGAGTTTGTCCCCTAAATGAGCCCAGAACCTTAATTGGTTGTAAGGACCAGCAATAACAAAGCAATCACCGCAAGGGTTGTTTTAATCTAACCAAAGCTGACAAATATAAAAACTAACCCTTGAAAATAGAGGTAATAAAACCTACACAGTTATGGAACCTGCTGTAGAACCATAACTTTAGTGAACGTTCTTTAAGCTTTTAAAAGAAGCTCTGCCCTCACAGACCCCAAGGTACTTAAAAAAAACAAGTTACTTTAAAGTAGGGCTGTGTATTGGCAAGAACTTATACAGTGATACAATAAGCATGGAAGTTGATGATTCAATATACTGCAATACTGTAGAAAAACTCTCATGGAACACATATTTATGAAATCTGAGTAAAAGGAAAGTTTACTTTTTTATCAATCAGAACAGTGGGATCTGAAAACGACCTACAAAACTGTTATTTAGTGGTCAAGGTTTAAACACAACACAAAATAAAGTACAGTACAGTATTACAAAACAAAATCTCATGATATTTGATTATATTGATCTTTTCTTACACGCCTACTTTAAAGAACTGTGCAAAGAAAAGTTTTTTTTTTTCAGAGCTTCTTACATGGTTTCACCCAAAAGAAACTTCCCGGTCTCTTTATTTTTAATTGCACAAACCCAGTACCTTATCCAAAGGGCTGTGTTCTCTGTACTTGCGAACCCGACTTTGACAGACGACATGCAATAGGAGCAGAAGCCAGTGATTGTTTGGTTCTGCAGGCTCCCACAACAATAAGCAAAACAATATTTTATTAATGCATCTTTCTAATTAGCCAGCTTTAGTATTCATTAGTGCAATGTACAAACACAGCAAGGTAACGCATCATTATGCACTCACATAAAAAGCAGATATAAGAGGAACAAGGCCTGTATTCTAACCCTCAGCTATAAAAAGAATGAGGGGGAGAGAAAGAGAAGAGGGAAAAGAGAGAGGAGAGAAGAGTGAGAGGGAGTGTATGAGAAAGATTCATAAAGCATCTACAAAGTGCAAATAATTAGCTGGAACCCAAAGGAACATTCACTGGCTCTGCTGAGAGATTACAACACCCCGGCAGCATCATTTTGTGCGTCACCAGTGCTACCAGTGAAACGGCGCGCAGATATTAAACCTGAAATTAAGAATTCCTTGAAGACTGTGCATATCATTAGAACAAGCTAATCCAGTGCACTGTTGATGGAGTGTATTTTATATTGGGCTGTGATGCACTGTATCAGTCTGAGATGGGTATTATATTACTGATGCTGTTTCTAGTGCTACTCAAGTCACATGAGTAAAATCTACAAAGAGAAATGCGGCACGTTTTATTTGAAAATGAATAAAAATGGCTGGGTTAGCTGGCTAGCTACCTACTATCCTAGCCCTGTGCAGATCATATCTTTCAGCTGGAAAACAGCCAGTATGAGAAAGTGTTGTAAACTGCTCATGAGCAGGATATATGATGCTGAACACATTATTTTAGTTAAATTATTAGAGTAGAGTGTTAAAATTAACTTATGGTTATGGTTTATGGTTTCTAAGCTCTCCCCATCAGCTCTCTTCCACAATGTATACAATGGTGCTCTGATGCACAGTGTAGGAGCTGGAGGAGGAAGGTGGAGTTTGGGCCTGCCTCAGGTAAACATTACAATATAACTACAAATAAATACATACATTTTCCGTATAAATTATTGTACATTTTCACTTATTCTGGCAACCACTGTAAGTGCTTTGCTTTTAATGTAAGTCAATCTAAAAAAAAAATTTATTTAGTTTGTATTTTTCATATTACATTATATACAGCTCTGAAAAAAATTTATTTTGTGAAATTGAAAACCTCTGGAATATACTCATCAAACCAAACTGAACTGCTTGAATTTTCACACCAGAAGTGGCATAAAGTTATCCAAAAGCAGTGTGTAAGACTAGTGGAGGAGAACATGCCAAGATGCATGAAAACTGTGATTAAATGGGAAATGTCAGTAGTTTATAGAATAAAACAACAATGTTCATTTTACTCAAACATGTACCTATAAATAGCAAAATCAGAGAATCTGATTCAGAAACTAAAGTATATATATGTTGCATATTATAATTAATGAAAAATTTATTTATAAACTAAAGACAGGTACAAACTGTTTGAGTTTGAGTCACATGTCTCCATGAGTGTAAACATTTACTACAAACGCAAATACAGAGATTTCTGAAGTTAAAATTACATCTTATGGTTTTTATTTATTCCGTGTACATGTTTTTTAATTAAGGCAGTTTTCCACAGCAGCCCTTAAATAACGGCCTTATTTTAGCCCAGGCTGATGGAGCAAAAGACACTTTAATTGGAGCCGCTGGCTCACTCAACTGGATTTTACGGGGTTGGCCATCTAAATGGACTGACAGGTCTTTGGAAGAAGCACAGGGGTGAAATACAACGGTTTGGGTGTCGAGGCTCTGCCTCTGTGCTAATAATGCTGACAGCGCTGATAGAGAAGCAGCCAGCCATGTGCCATTAGGCCTCCGATATTCACGCAGACGCTGCAGCAGAGCAGAGTGATACCAAAAAGAGAAAGAAAGAGAGAGAGAGAGAGAGAGAGAGAGAGAGAGAGAGAGAACACACATACACCCACATGCACAGAGCCAGAAACACAGGCATACGGGGAACGCAGAACCTCTGCTTCTGACATAACCACAAAACCACACCAACACCTCATCCCTGCTAAAAAGAGAAGCAAAAAAAAGTTGCCCTTAGCTAAACCCAGGGCTCGTTGGAATACGTTCTCAGGCTTTAAAGCCCGCTGGAACTGATCCACAATTAAACACATACCACAAAATAGGCTAACGGATGTTGGGCCACTCCGCCAGAATTTGCATCTTATGGAGGGAAGCTTCCGACACGCCACATAATAAACGGAGCAGAGTGGAAACAAACCACTTCCCCAATTCTGCCCTCAGCCAGAGTGAGATTATTCTCAGCCCGCCAGAAACATTAAGATTAGCTTTAGCGGTGAGTAATAGTTCTCGGCATTAGGGAAGACATAAAGCCAGTGAAACCAAGAGCCCCAACAACAGGAGACCACAAAAGCCTCACTCGCTCACACTGGCTGCACTTTTAAAAGTGAAGGTGCCAGAACTGATTATTTGGAACGTTTTCATAGAAAAAACACAGTTGGCTCCCTTATGAACCTTTTAAGGGATGCTGCCTTAAAGAACCATTGATAAATTTACAAGAATTGTTCAAGAAGTATGCTCCTCTTCATCATTCAACCAATACTCAATATGAAAAGTACTGCAGCCTCTACACATTTGAGTTACACAAAGAATTATTTAAAGCAGCATTATACTGTAAGTCTGTAACCGTGGATATTTTTAGCTTTTGGGCTCCCCCTACAGTTAGGGAGTGTAATTTACTTTAACACCACTGCTACAAACACAAATCATGCTTTCAACTCCACTCCTGCATAGTTTTATTCATGTATTTGTTGACAAGCCGAAAGATGCAGAACTGCCATTTTGAAGGTGTTTTCCCTAATTTTAAAATCCAGACCAGAGTCTGAATCAAGATGCATGTGTTACACTGTGTACATTTGGTCAATTTAGTTTTGATCTGAAAGGCTGAACCTTCTTAAAAAGTTATTTCTCGCTGCAAACAAACTGGACCATAGTTCAGCTGATACAGTCCTTCGGTCCAGGCTGCAGATTGCAGAACATTTCACACCTAATGTTTTGGTCCAGATGTCCAGTTAACTGACAGAGTAAGACTTAGCGATATGCATTTTTTACACAAAGTTTTATCATTGTTCCACCAAGTTACATGATGCAGTAACAGTGTTTAGAGTAAAAAGGATTTTGAAGCTGTTTTAAGGTAAAATTGCAACACAGATGCTGGTTCAAATGGTTCCTCTGACACTAATTCCTTAAAGAGGCTATCTGAGCTATGCTCTTTCTCTTTTTCCACATTAGTGAAGTTAAGTCTGTAGCTAGTGAGAGTATGAGGATCACGCTCCGTCCCTCGGACACGGCGCTAATCCTGTTAAACTACTCTTTGGCATTATGAACACAAAGAGCAAATCTGAAAAGAGCCCTCAATGGCAGATCACATCTTGAGCCGCCAGCAGCATGTTTCTCTCCATTGCTCTTATCTTAAAGTAAATCACAAACAACTTTAGCTCACAGAGGTGACACGAGGGATCCAAACAATCTGTATCAGAGTCTGAGAGATTTTTTTTATATGTCATTTAATTAATCCACTTTACTTTGATCTAACTCATTTAGTACATCTACATATTTTTACTGCACAAAATTAATGAATCAACAACCTAAAAGACCTCCTGTCGTAATATTCACAACTCTCAATGTGTTATACAGCCTGTATTTATTCATTGGTAATTGAAAATACAGAAACAGATAAATCTTTCTGTTTACAATTTGTATTTATTTAATCTGGCTCAGCATGCTACTAATTGCAGTTAAAAAAACGTTTCTGTATGTCTTAGCTTGTCCAGAAAATAATTCAATGGTTGATCAAAGAACAATTACAATTCTCAATTTAGGGAAAGACTACAAGCAAGAAATACCCACTTAGATTTTAATGATATAAATTGTGGTTCACAAAGTCCTTTGGAAATCACTCACAGAATTGACTTGTTCTTTTCTCACATAATTTGCTTGTTTGCCCCTTATTGGCTAAAACAGCTAATTTTTTGGGGAAATCACCCGAGATTAGCAGTGCTGGATTTAAGGAAACCTCAGATCCTCATTCAAAACATTGTTTTCTCTCAGCTGGTTACAAGTAATGACAATTTCTCTGATTTCCTCTGCATGTTTCTACAATGCTGTGTTAATTTAATGTTTTGCCTCTTTACACCAGCACTTAACCTAACCTAGTACTTAACCTGCTTCCTAATCTTAGATCCAGATTATCTTAAATATATGTCTAGGACCACTTATGAGTTGTAAAATATATACGTGACATTATACTGAATGACTAGGTTAGAGATTACAAGGTAGAAAAATCACTACTAATCTGGAGAGAAGAGCCTCTAGTTGTATACAAGCTGCAATCTTTATCTTATACATGTTTAATATTTACAAATTTAACATAAAACCATTCTTAAAAACAACCCTGTGTTCATTTAGGGGTTTATCTAAAATAATTAAATCATATAAAATTTAAAACATAAAATATGAAACATAGAAGACAAACGCCCAGTGACAGTGGCAAGGAAAAAACCCTCAGAACTGAAGGAAAAAATCTTGGGAGGAACCCCGTGTAAGAAGGGACCCAGGTACCTTTTAAAAGTCAGACTACTTATAAACTGAAAAAAAAAGATTAATTTTCAAATGATTGCATTCATTTTGCTTAAGTAACCACAGACAAACAAGGTGTTAAAACATTAACACTGATTAATTAAGGGATGAATGTGATGAATTAATCACAGTGGATGTAATTACTTCTGATATATGATTTCACTTGACAGCACTAATAAAAAGTCATTTTACATCCACATTCAGAGAAGTAGTGGAGGGTGAGCAACTAGCACACGGCAAGTGGCATAAACTGGGTTTTGGGCACTGCAACCCTACTTCATTTTCACTTGTACACATATCACTTGTAAACATGCCAGAACGCCAATGAAGAACCACTTCTAGCTCCTTAAAAATTCTTTCAGTGGATGGTTCTTTAAAGGAGCCCCTATTCTTAAAGGAGATGTGAGTCTGAACAACATTTTCCAGAGTGAGAGGATTTCCCTGCAGATACCAGAATGCTGGCATATCATTACCATCTCCCGAATATGTTTATATGAAACAGGTGGGCTGTTTCTATAGTGGGAGTACGAGAGCGTTTCCATGAGAACCGTGCTCGGAGCCAATCTGAAAGTGGCACAAGCTCAGAGAGTGGGAAACATACATATTGCAGTAGCTGAAGGCATCATTATGAAACACATCAAAGACTCGCCAGCTCCTTTCGCTGAAATTCCAGCAGTTTAGGACTCATTGTGTTACATATCAGTGTACAGCTGCGTGAATTCAGGGTCTGGGCTGTTTAATGGCTAGCATTGTGTGAGCATAACAGTGGGAATACCTTGTGAGCCTGAAACTGGAGAAAGAGAGAGAGAACCAGGTGGGGGGGTGGGAGCGTTCCTTTAGTTGAGATTGTGGAGATTCATCATGGTAACCCTGGACTGGGCTCGGATGGAACTTTTCTCCTGCAAAGACAAAATATTACATTTAAAATAAATATAAGGATGTGCACTATTCAACTGTGCAGACTCCAGGCTTACATTCTGGAGAAGGGTTCTGAGTTACTCTCATTTTTTTTCATCAGGGGTGGCAAACCCAAAAAAAAACTTTAATACATGTATGATAAGAATGTTTAAATGCTAAAATATACAAAATATCCATCATAAAATTTAGGTAGCTGTTAAAAACATTTATTGATTTTCACCTCATTTCTGTTTTCAGTAGTCTTTACAACAAACTCCAGCAGATTCCTTAACTCTGTGAATGTTTTACATTTTTGGTTAGGGTCAGTACATTACAGATAGTCCCTTACCTCGCTGCAGCAAATTTCATTAAAGTACTCAGCAAAATCAGGAACACCATTCATAACATATAATTTTAGTGAGTTTAGGAAGTTTGTGAGCAAGACAATAGGTGAAATGCAAATATCCACTGAACATCGAATATACACTGTCGAAACACTGTCCAATTTTGAACCACTGAACAGAGTTGTCTGCCAGCCCCCTTCCACAGATGCAAAGCTCACATGGGTTTCAAGGAAGACAACCCTGAACTAGCATACTAAATGAGCAAATGCAAGACAAGTTCAAAAACTTTTGCAATGGCAAGCGATGAGAAGTCATGCATTGTACGTTTTTTTTCTTTAACTGTTTGTGCATTTAAGCAGCTCATGTGGAGTTTATATAGCTGCAAGCTATCTTGATACACAACTGGCTGTGTAAACCAAAGCTAAGCCTTTCCTCCCCTGAAAAAAGTGTTGGTAGTTAGAGCTACTCCTTTACATATCCCAGATTACATATTATAACATTACATATATAAACATTTTTAGCTAACCTTAGCTTAAGCTCAGAGTTTAGTTCCGTGGTCGGGATAAAATTAGCCAGCTTAGAATCTGTCTTGTAGTCCTTCTGGGCTCTAAACTTTCCTTAACTATTATATACAACATATCGCTATTTTTTTATTGTGTTTTACTCCATGTCTTCTTTTAAAGCTTTTTACCATGCGTTCACACTAAAATGCCATTGCGCAATAAGTCAACAGTAATTTCTATTGGATTGTGCGATCTGCAGCCACGATTTTGTAACAAGTGACAGAGCAGAAAAATGACAAGCAAGATTTTCTCTTGTCCTTACGATGATGTGCAGTGATATTCTACATGATTGGCCCAAAAAGCATTCAGAATGTAAACACAGGGCTTGCAACTCCCCAACTTCGGCTGTCTTCAGCTGTAACACATTTTTTCCTATACTTGAGGTTCTGGTTGTAAACATGGAAGAGATGTTCATAACCACTCTTTCTTCTTTTCCTTTTTGTTTTATTATGATCTTTGTTTTATTATGATCTTTGAACATATAGAGGGACAATCAAAGAATCCTGGAAAAAGCCTGGAAGAAAGTACTGAACAGCTTGATAGATTGGCCAGGATGTTAACCAGCCACACAGATACATGCCCGCATGCGACAGTGGCATGGGGCGTCATGAGTGATTTGTCGCCTGCCAGTGTGAGCACAGGCTTAGAAGGATACGGAAGCTGCAGCACACTGCTACTGAGTGCCTGGCAACCCGAGGTGTTAAAATAAGGCTAGGGAATGGGCAGTGGGTGGGATCAGAGATGTTCAAACATGTTCTACTCCTTTTCAGACCATTCAAAGAGGAACATACTGGCTGAAGCCCTGCTGTCAAGAGAAATGCTAGATTGAAGATTGAATTTGACATGTTTCCTAATGACACATCCTGATCATTTTAAGAGTAACACGTTGTAGATTTTATTAAAAAATACATAATACATATTAGTCCTTTAGGTGAAGTAAAAACAAAACATGCTCACAGAGTAAAACAGTTACTTGAGATCCTCCACTCCAGCTGTTTGCTTGTACTTACTGTGTGAGGATGCTCCTGCTGTGTGGAGACGTGCAGTGGGGATTTCTGGTGGCTCCTCAGCGCTGCTCACCACAGCATCTCAGATCTGCAGGATCTTCAGAACGTGGGTTCTCAGCATTTAACAGTTCTCCAGAAATATAACAAAAACTACACCTCCTTATCTATCAAACTCAACTGAACCAAAAGCTTTACACTTTCAAACAAACGACATAACAAAACATGAATGAAAAAAAGCATTCCTTTCAATTCAAACAAACAAAATAAACCAAAACTCTTTCAGCAAACGTCAGTAGGCTACATAAAGAGCCAGTCTAGCATTAACCAAATATCTTCTGATTAACCACAAGTCTAAAAAACGTAAAGATATTTTGCAAACAGCAACTGGAGTCGACTCTAAAAAAACACAAACCTGCCACGAAAAACTGGCTAAAAACGGCTCCTCTGCGAAGACTCGCGTATTAAACAGAGTAACGCGGGTGAAAAACGAGCTCCCCACACGGAGGTGCAGACCAGCGGGAAGGCGAGTGCTCCGGCGGCGGGGAGCATGGTGAGTAGCGGCGGCTGAATGAGGGAGAGAGGAGCTGACTGAATGAGCTGAGGCGCAGCGTTCGTAGTAATGATTCACTTGAGCCAACCGAGTCTTTCTTTCCCGAATCGAATCAAACGTCTGATTCAGTGATGCGTGGAGTCACAATTTAAACAGAAGCTTGCCTCTCTCTCTCTTTCTCTTTTTCTCACTCACTCACTCTCCTAAACATACTGTACATGAAATACATCATAGACTGTCTGTCTATGGAGCATCTTTTACACCATCCATCTTTATTAGTCAAATATACTGTATATCTAGGCTACTTTCACATTACCAGGCTGAAGTGACTCAAATCTGATTTTTTTCATGGCTGTGTGAACGTGCCAAATCAGATTTGAGTCACTTTGGCTATACGTTCACATTACAAGCCACATTGCTCAAATCCGATTTTTTGCTCAGATGGGATTTGGCTATCCTGATGGTTCACATTCACATACAGTGACCTGTATCTCAGTATAATGTGAACAAATCTGTCCCTGAAATGTCTCACATGTGCACACTGATATGTGTATAAATGTTTCCTTCTTCACCAATAACAAAAAACGTTATATTTGAGAGACGACTCGTAGTTTTATTTTTTAAAGGAAAATAGATGCTTTAGCAGCTCATTTTTCAAGCATCTTTTGCTGAGTGGGGAGTAAACAGCTGGTCTGAAGTACATGTTCAAGTCCAGCAGCAGAAAAAAGGCCAGGCGGCTTGCTTTTGCTGTTTTTGCAGCTATAGCTGCACAGCTGCATCATGAGATGTGTGGCAAAGAAGCAGGTAGCGCAAGTGTAAAAAGCAAAAAAGGCACATTAATTCCGATTTAACTGTTCACTTTCTTGTCGCTTGTCCATGGATCAGATACATATCCGATTTAGGTCCACATATGGAAGTGGATCTGGCGTTCGGCATGTTTACACAGCCAAGACAATATCAGATCTGAGCCACATTGAGCCAAAAATTAGATTTGAGTCACTTCAGCCTAGTAATGTAAACGCAGCCTCTAATATGTGGTCCTAAACCGGATACGTATACGATCCATGGACATGTGCATGAATGTAAACAGTCAAATCGGAATTCATCCATCTTTTTGCTTTTACGCATTTTGGACTTTATGAATATATTTTGGATATTTGTCCCACTTTTACCTGCTGTTTGAACATAGCTAAATGGTTTTGGACTTTTACACTTGTCCAATAGCTTGTTTACACAGCTCTTTTACCCAAATGTATTTTCATTACACCAGTTAGCCAAGTGTGCTTAGACTCCAACATTTAGCCAAAGCTTGTTGACACTGCCACAACTATTTGCATTCCATCACTTTCCCAAATGTTTTGGACACAGATTTGGCCAAAATCTTGTTGAAAACACCTTTGCAACACCTTATCGTCAAATAGCTATTTTCGCAATCGCTTATCGACTCTTAAACAAACACTGCTAAGCTGAAATTTCAATCAAAGTTTCTTAAAAGCATTAGATTCTTGTCATAGGTCTGTTTTATTCTGTTTTCTAATCAGCTTGCTATTTTAGCTAGTACTAAGAGGAACAAACTCCAGCTGAAATAAAAAAAAAAACAGGCAAACAGGAAGGAAATGCAGACAAACTCTCTGTAAGGTTGTTTACAACGTGGTTGGTTGATATTTAAGGAAATTTAACTTATTTTAGCTAAGCTCACTAGCTCTAATACAGAGATAACTCGCGTTTAAGACGCTACAACTTCAATTCCATTAGACTCGCGGATCAGTTAGACTGAGTTATGTTACCGAAAAGAACCGATTCAATTGAACGATTCGCTTACGAGTCATGCATCGCTAATTATTCGCCTGGAGAAAGAATAAAGGTATGTAAATGGGAGCTCTCGTTTCCCTTTTTCCCTCCAGTCTGTAAGTGTTTGGAAGGTAGTAGAGCCAAGGAAAAAGAAAGCGTTGTGTTTTTGTTCAGCAGAGGGGCTGCAGAGCAGAGGAGGAGGGGGCAGTCTCGTTTACAGAGACGTAAAACACAGCAGGACTGAATGGGGATTGGGCAAAAATACAGCCCATTTCCACAATTCTTGGATGGACACGTTTAGGAATTGTAAACTGACATAAATTTGGTCAGACACGAGACTTTTAGGTCATTTTACTATCAAAAAGGTTTCTACAGATATGAGGAAATTAGGTTGAAGACTTTTAAGAATATAATATATAATTTATATAAATATATAATAATATAATTTTTTAAAACCACAATTAAGACCACTTTCACTTTTTACAGTAAGCGTGTGATTCCTTTATTTTCTGCCAAACCAATATTTCACTATGAAAAACTATTTTATACATTTTTGCACAAACAAAAATTTAACTGCATATACAGCTCCGGAAAAAAATAAGAAACAGCTTCAGTTTCTGAATCAGTTTCTCTGATTTTGCTATTTATAGATATATGTTTGAGTGAAATGAACATTGTTGTTTTGTTTTATAAACTACAGACAACATTTCTCCCGAATCCCCCCCCCCCCCCCCCCCCCCACCCCAAAAAAATAAGATCATTTAGAGCATTTATTTGGAGGAAATGAGAAATGGCTGAAATCAGACCCCAAACAATGCCAATAAATCAAGGTCATATTCATAAAGTATTAAGAGTTCAGAAATCAATATTTGGTGGAATAACCCTGTTTTTTAATCACAGTTTTCATGCACCTTGGCATGTTCTCCTACACCAGTCTTACGCACTGCTTTTGGATAACTTTATGCTTCTGGTGCAAAAATTCAAGCAGTTCAGCTTGGTTTGATGTCTTGTGATCTTTCACATTTCTCTATATTCAAGAGGTTTTCAATTTGGTAAAATAAAAAAAAAACTTTTTTAAGAGCTGTATGTATGTATTAATAATAAATACATACATTTATTTAAAGGCCTAAAAGTGTATTCACTCCCTAGTTTTTACCATATATGAAACGGCTGGTCTAGCATAAGTGAAAACAAAGCTACCATGCAGACCGTGGGGTTCAGTTTCAGCACACCGCGCTACACCAAAATCAGAATCCTTGGGGAAAAACTCCTAACATTACATCCACCTACCTCTGTAATATGTTAGACATTTAAGTCTCAGTAGATAAGAGCACCAGCCAAATGACATAAATATGACAAATTAGTCCATACCCTTTTCCACAAGGGAATACAGTTCCCTGTGGTCTCAGAGGAAATGTCTGACATGTTTTAGAAAAAAAAGCATTAGGATCCACCACTCATTTTATCCTGTCTAAACAGCTCTGTTCAAAACAACCAACCCCACCCCCCCCCCCCCCCTTCATGTTTTTCTTTTTATATATAATGCTTACTCCAAAAAAAACATGTCATGTTTTGTTTTTCTTTTCATGTTGTATGGGTGAGGTGAATTGTGGGTAACTAAGGGCTGTGAAGGATACATTAGTTGCGTCCTTCAATTGTTTCAAATGTCTCATTTCTCGCCTGTACACGAAGGAGCCATCAATTTAGAACAGCCTTTTATGACGTAGCTTCTCTCTCTCATCTGTAGTCTACTACTTCTAATTTCCAGCTGCTTCTGATTTAGGTTTCCAGCAGGCATAACTTTATATGACAATTTTGAAACCTGTCTTTTGAAACTCTGCCTGCACAAAAGTAATAATTGAAGCTACTCAGGTGGGGAGATATAATTCTATCAGTTTGTGAGATGGAAAACCAAGCCAAATCTGAACAGCATGTTGAATGCCTTGTTTTCTGACTTTCTGGCAACCCACAAAAACCCTGTCAAGGTTGTCTTATTTCACAGTTCGTGGGAGGGTAGGCACTGTTGCTGTTTTTATGATTTAGTTACAGAGACCTTTATCACTACAGGGCCTCCTAAGGCACTGGCGTATGAGACAGCATGGGTAGAAAGGCATTGAAAAAGTCAAAGAGGAGCCAAAGAGCATTTCAAACTTAGACTGCTTCTTGGCACTGTACATGACAGCCAGTCAGAACAATGGTCTCAAGCATACGTCCATTTTACAGGCTCCAAAAGTAGGGGATGAAGAGATGTTGGAAAAGCCATAAAGAAATGTATTTATTAAATTATTAAATTAATAAGTATATAAATTTATGGTGACCAAAATATTTGTAGATTAATTACTGTTGAATTTCATACATATGTAAGGAATATCTCATGATATTTTGTCAAAAATAAATCATCAGCAAATGCCATAGTTTGATGAAGACACTGTTATGTTATTTACCACAAAATAAAACTTGAAACTGTATGAAAAATCTCAGTTCTAATAAATTACTGTTTATAAAGCTGTCTGACCAGTGGTAGGCTTCCTCTGCACTGACTGGAGGTTCTGTATTGTATGTTTAATGTTTTGCCTGATTCTCTGTCCTGTGATCACATTCATGTATCATTCATATAGCTGTTTTGTGAAAAAGTCCTATAGGAAAAATGTATTTGATTTTATACTAAATACACAAAATGTGAAAAGTTGACCATTAGTGAAAATTTAAAATTTGTTTTAGCATTACAGATAAATAAAAACACTATCAGATTAGAATATATAGCAAGTTCTGTTTTCATATACTAGTTCTGCTTTCCTCTTCCTACATTAAAGAAGTGTCTAAAAGTTTCTAAAACTTGATTGAGAAGAAATGAATAGTTGAAAAATGGTTGAATGGCCTTTTGGACTGCGTGCAACTTGACAATGCATAAAATAGGCCAGTGGAGGCCATAGTGGTGAAAATTTATTATCACGGCATTCACATAGAATTGTTGAATTCACCTTTTTTCAGTTCTGCCCAACCGAGCAAAAGCATCCTGATAACAGCCTTCAGCAGAACATCTTATTCCAGTGGAATAGAACACTATACTCCAAGGTCTGAACAGTCATTGTGAAACAACTTAGAAGATTACATGTTGAAGATTTTGTGCTTCTGGGAATGAAATAGAATATTAATAAAATGAATACAACTTTATTAAATGTATATTCAAAAGAATATCAATTAAAAACACAGCTCTTATTTTATATAGACTTACTAAACTTTATGAACACATTATAAAGACACCCTTATATGTATTTACTGGTATGATTTAGCAAAATTAAAAAGAAAAGAAATGAATTAAGATTTATGATTATATTACTGCTATAAGCAGTAATGTAGCATTTTATTTTTTATTTTTTATAGATTTGTATTGCATTGTTAATCATCAGGTTATAATTCAAAGTAAACCCAAAGAAGGGTATCTTTGCAGGAATGTTCTATGAAAATGCACACTAGACCCACAAGGTCAATGTAAATGTCAAATTATTGCCGCATTTCAATAAGCCCTACTCTTCCCATTAAGGGTGCAACTGTTTCATTCGAGCTGACTCCACAAGTCAACTCCATCCTTAATCACTTGCTTGGATTTGGAATATCTGCTGCTGCTGGCTATTGGCAGTCCTATGATTTAGAAAGACAAGTGGGACAGTCCCACACTTTCCGTCTCTGGATTCATGATGGATTGTACCTTATAATCACAGATTAATTCCAAATTTAGTGTTAAATCATGCAGAGTTAAAACAACAAGAAAGGTGTGGATATAATATCTTAATGATGTTTTGTCACTATACTCTGTACTCTCTGTAATTTGATTTTTGATTAATTAGACATTATAGCATGTTTGTGAACACCCTTTCTGATGAATGCATTCAGCTACATTAAGTTGCACCCGTTGCTGATCCGGATTTGAAAATGCACACATACAAAGCATATCATCAGTAAAATAGGATTCTTGGAACGAATAAACATTAACCTGTTGACACCATGTCTAATGCTAGGCAGCAATGAAATCTCTTGAATTTTGATGATGATGTTTCATTTAATACGTTTGGAATGAGCTATTAAGTTGGGGATGAGGTGAACTAGTGATAATTCAACATCCTGAACTTATTAATGCTCTTGTCACTGAATGTCTCTAAATGCAATCTAATCATCACAGCAACTCTCCAAAAAAATCTAGTAGAAAGCGTTCCCTAGATAATATTCACAGTTTCTGCAGCAAAAGCAGGATCATTTTTAATACCTATGATTTTAGAAGAAACATTGAATGAGCCATTTAGTTTATTTTCCAAATCCAGGGGACAACATGTACCTAATCAAACAATTTTAAAGAGAATGGTTGTTGAAAAAAAATGTCCTGCTTACTCTCCTATGTCTGCAGCGTGAAGACATCACCAGACCTCCCAGGATACATTAGCTGGTGACACTCTATCAGGCCTGAGTCTCTTTCACACTGTGTTGTCTTCAGTAAGTGAATAGCAATTACCTAATGACTGCGCCCTAGAAAGCCAAAGAACTGTCGCATTATAGGAGACAAATTACCGTTGAATTGCACACTGCTGGTAATGGGTACCCAAAAATATGCTAACAGTGAAATGTAACTTCTAAACTACTGCTGTGTCAGTGATCAAAATATTTTTTTTTACATCTGTTGTCCCTACACAGAGAGATGTTCTTTTAGGTTGGAACCCACTGTGCGAGAAAAAGAGAGCTTGGGATAATCAGAAAGTGCACTGAGGAAAATAATTGAATACTCTGGGGGAAAAAAACTTGGGAGAAAATGATCTGTTTATTCTAGCTGCATCTGTAGTTTGCTGCACTGTGGATAAAAGACAACCCCAAATCAGAAAAATACAAATAACCAATGCAATGTTTTCTATAATAAGTGTAGCTGTACCCTATTCATTCGTGTTTATAATGTATACATCATGCTATTTTGCATTGTCTTGTTAAAAATGCATGAATAATGGTGGTAAATATGCCATATTAAAGGTAGTATGTGTTTCAATGTGCTTCTCTGCATTAATGCTGGACCAGAGAAGTCTACTGCCTCAACCCCGTACCATGACAGATCCTGGCTTTTGGACTTGTTGCTGAGAACATTTGGATGTTTATTTTCTGTCTTTGCTCTGGAACACACAGCATCAATTTCTTATTCTTCTAAAAAAAAAAAGGCACAGTAGAGGGCACGCAATCATTTTTCCCAATGTAAAGAGTAGCCAATAATACACATTGTCGTGTTTTTGCCACTCTACAGAAAACATGGAAGTCCATGGAAGATCATTCAAACTTTTACACTACTGACTACAGAGTTCCAGAACGCCCCTGGAAGCAATATCAGCACAAGAATATTGCATCAGGATATTCATGTTATTGATTTCCATAGCCACATACAGGTAGCTGCCCACACACCTAACATTATTATGTGCTATTACGAATGTCAGCAGTTGTAGTCACATTCATTTATTTATTTCAGATTTTTTGCAGTGCATTAGACCGCTGGACCACTCGGCGCCTGTAGTCACATTTTTTTTAACATCAAGAAATGGGTTTGGTGGATGCAAGAAAAATGCTACCCAGTGTATTGCATCGAGCCAATAGTTAAAGTTTGGAAGTGGTGGGATAATGGTCTGTGCCCTTACAGTTCAAGCAAGGTTCAGAAGGATGTGGTTTGAGGAAAAGTACAATATGAACACAGGGCCACTGCCATTACTGATGCTTCAATGGTCTATTTGACAACGTTGGTTTGAATAAGAAAAAGTGCATTCCAAAAGAACTACCTACAGAACTACTTGAAAACATTCTGCAAGAAAAAATGGTCTAAGATTTTACAAATTGTACAAAATCCTGGAGGTGTTTGAAGATGTTCAAGAGTGCAGGCATCCACCAGGCATCTTTAGGATTTCCTAGCAGCCCCCAAAGGCATTTGTAAGCATTGTTATTTAAAAATCTGACACAAATTTTGTAATCTTTAGGAAGTAGACTCTTAAAAACCTAACGGTTTTAAAAAATAAAATGAAATCACTTTCTGCACAGCTCATTTAAATTTAGAATTCATAATGTTTTACATTTTAATGTATATATATATATATATATATATATATATATATATATATATATATATATATATATATATATATATATATATATATACACTACTTTTGAATTCTACTAGACTGTTAGACAAAATGTACTCATATATACACATATAATAGTCTTACTATTTCAAGATGTATAATTCAGTGGCTCATAAACTTGTTTGTCCACTTTGTGGATTGGATAATGAAAAATTACATAGCTGAAAATTGTTTCAACCCAAACATTTATTTTGCCCCCTCGCATCCCACTAAAAAAGGGCCCCAAGGGTTCATGGCCCCCAGTTGGCGAACTGCTGGAATTACTTTCCCTTATTTGAGTACAACTCAATCAGGTTTTAGGTTCATGTCCTGTTTATCAAGCAGTCATTTGGCTCCACCTAGTGATCAAACTTTGCATTGCGCCCAAAATCCTGGACAGCAGTGTGACGCAGGCTAATGCTATGAATTTAATATTTTTTTATTTATAACACGTAACACGGTTATTTATAATATACAGCAGTTCATATACATACTGCATGAGAATGTGCAGTCATTTATAGAAGACAGCAATGATTTACATAATGAAAACGGCCCCACGGGACGCCAAATAATATTAAGATGAGAAAATAAACATGGAGAGCATGTCTAACAAAAGTCTTTGTTAAACTACATTGTTAAAAGTCGCTCGTGCGATTATGCGACGCAGGGCCGATAGTCCCGCCAAATTTAAACCAAATTTTAAAATCGTTCATGTTCATCAAACGTTCGATCAAAGGGCCTCGCTGGGCAAGCGCGCGCTTGTGCGCTCGTTCGCGCGTTCGCTTCACGCGCTCTCCGCGAGCGCAGCAAGTAAACAAGTCACGAGACAGCGCGAGCTTGTGAAAAAAAGCCTAAAAAGCCTATCGCAACAGTGACGTAGCACGAGAGACCGCTCAAAACACCCTAGCAGCGGCTTTTGATTGGCTGGTCGGTGCGGAACATCCGGCCCTGATTGGACGAGCGCAGAAACCTGCTGTAAACTACGAGGGGAAACAACAATAAATACAGCGAGGCTGATATGAGATCATCCACGTTGTTGAGAGAGAGGGAGCCGCGCTCGATGGGAAAGTGAAGAAGCCGCGGGGTTTTATTTAAAGCGAAGACAATCACTTCGACTCAATGTGGCGCAAAGTGCTTCATTTCGTTCTTTATTTTGAGTGGGATATGCCAGCGCTAAACGGCGGAATAACGTGGTTAGGGTTGAAACTTGTTTAAATTAGCCATGGTGGCTTTTGTTGTTTGGGTGTGTCGCCTGTCATGAGCAATCAGTATCTGCTAAAACTGAGGAGAGCTCGTTTTAATTGCGACGAGGAGGGATATAGCCAAGCACTTAACAGCAGAACATCGACTGAAGGAGGGGGGAGAGATACGCATTTCAGGCCATTGTGCTGGAATTCATCTGGAAGCACAGGTAGCTACCCTTTTCTCAGTATTTATAGTTATCTAGGTGATCTAGTAAACTTACTAACCTAAATTAACTGAAGTCAGCTGAAATCAGCTGTATAATAATACAATAAACATGATATATCTCTGTCTCAGGAACTGAAATATATAGATTTCATACCTAGCTAATTATACCTAATCAAAAATACCAAAGATTATTAAATAAGCTTGTGCAGTGTGTGGTAGACTGTTGCTTACTCTGTTCTGTGCTTTGACCCCCCAAAATAAGTAATAAAAAAGATGAATAAGATCACTTGATGCCAGTGGTATAGTAATAATATAATATTAACATAATAATGCAGTTCCATCCTTTAAAAAAACAATCAACTTAAAAGTATTCAAAATATTCAGGCATCAGAATTGAATAAACATGAAACTTTAAGGAAAAAAAAGTTGACAAGCCAACTCATTCACATGAATGTGCTCAGTTAAAAAAAAAGGGGCAATATTGAGGTCATCAAAAAAATGTATTCAGGTCATGCCCTGTTTATTGTGCGGTAAACCGATAACCTATTTTTTGTGACACAGTTGTCCTATTTCTCCCCCTTTCAGTTTTCACAATGGAAAAGACACCACCACACAGTAAAGAAGATGACATCAGTCCCATAGATGACCACGATGAATCAAGGTGGTCAGAGGCAGTCAAGAGTGTCGACTCCCCACAGACGGACAGCGGGCCCAGCATGTACAGGGACACATCATCAGGTACAAATCAGCTACCCTTTCACAGTATTCCTCAGAATGTCGAAATGATCAAGTTTGATTGATTCTGAACCATGTGCTGTGATCACCTACTCACCTAGACGAGCTGTTGGAGGTGGGGGGTCGAGTGAGGCTCTACTCAGAGTCCCAAGTGTACAACATCAACCGCTGGGAGGACAATGAGAACCAGGATAGCGCTTCAGCAGAGGACGGTGGTGTCGGTGACGGAGCACCATTCCGAGGCCGATCCCAGTCAGCTCCTGCTGCGCTATGGAAAGCCAAGAAATATGGACGGCAGTTGAGGAGGATGAGCGATGAGTTTGACACCTGGTTGGACAAAGGGGTGAGTTTCTGGCGGAAATTTTACAAGCGGTACTAGAGACCACAACATCAGAATGACTATCTGATTGATAGCATAGACTGCTGAGGGGAACAACTGGATAAAACATCTATGTCTAACATTGTAAAATTTACTCAATCCATTTGAATGCATACGAAGCACCTTATGAAACCGTCAGTCAATAAAACTCTGCAGGATTCTGCAGGATACATTGCTTGTGGTGCTTTGTATCAATGACACTGTGTTCTTGTTTAAATTTATATCTGTCTTGATGTTTTCAGGACTTAAGAAGAACAACTGGCCCTGGGAGGCATACCAACCGAGGATGGTTCTCTTTCCTCTGGGGTACCAAAGAAGAGGAGGGAAGAGAATAAAAAGACACAACACACCAGCAAGACAGTTATAAAGAAGAGAGGATATGGAGAAAGATGAAGTAACAATCAGCAAGATGGAGGCTGGTCATGTTTGTCACCAGTATGGCCTTTTCATCCAAGTGCTCAACCAAACTAGCCCTTATAAAAACACACACACAACTTATAAATGTGAACACAAGAAGGTGCTACACCACTTTTGACCACTGCAATACCTAATGTTACTTCAATTTGACAATCCTAAGTGACAATCTGTCAGTCAGTCATGGACGACACTGGACAATCTCAAATGAGTCTAAACAAAATTCCAATTTAAGGATTCTTTATTAATCTGTACCCTTTTAAATTATTTATTTGGTAAGAAATGTGATATATTGTTCTATGATGTCATTTATGAATTAACATATAGATGTTAAATCCTTTGTGTCTTTCTAAACATTTGAGGAATTTGTCAGCGAAATGTAAATCTAGACGAAGAAACCTGTGAATGAAGTAATAAGTTGTGGTGGTTAATAATGATGCGGGTATTGTTCTCATTCACTAAAGTCCGTCTCAGGGTTGTTTTTTAATTTATTTGAATTATTTATTTATTTAAACTGTGGACATCAATCACTTGTGCTGAACATATATTAAGACATCAACAGGAGCCCTGGGTGAAAAGTATGTGTCGATTATAGTTCATGCTATTATTAGTTTTGTATGCCACTTTCTTCCCTTTGTGTATATATGTATATTGCCTGATAGCAGAACTGTATGTTGTTCATAGCCTTTTATATGCAGAGCACTGGCCTTTAGCAGTCTGGTTAAAATTGCCTTGTATGCTGAAGAAATACAGTTCCTGACACATCATTGGTTCAGCAGATCGCTGCAGATGGACAAACTCTGTTTGCCATAGTCTTACAGCTATCGGGCATTTTGCTAATACCTTACTTGAAAGTTTTTTTTTTTTTCATAAGCTTTTTAAACATTTATACTTCTTGACATATATTGTGCTTCAGATGAATTGTTTGTACAATACTTTGTTGAATGCTCAATAATTATTTGGCAACAATAAATGGATTTTTGGCTTTTGATGTTTTTACAAGCTGTCTGCTGTCTGTTTGGATGATATTGGACAAAGCACAACACTCAAACACTTGAATGTGAAGAAACAAAAGCCTTTGCATCAGTTGAAGGCACTTCATTCATGCATTCATTCATCCTTAAACCTGCTTTAATCCCTTCTGGGTCATGGGGAGCTGGAGCCAATCCTGGCAGTCTTAGTTTATTGGCATTGTCTTCTGACTTAAGGTTTAACTACAGAAATCTGGAAACTCTTCAAAATCACTTTATTAACCAAATAGCTTTAAAACCATAAGAAATGTGTTTTGGTAGAACATAAATGCTTTTTTATAATTAGCAGTAACTTCTTATTTTTAAATTGTAAAAAGTGTAATACAGTAGACCTGCTATGCAAGCTAAATAATATCTGCTGAATCTCTTGTGCAAAACCGTGTTTCAGTGTTCAGGGAATCCAACTTGTCCATTTCTTTTTTGCTCAGTTCAAAATGAAACACTCTGGCATTTTCCTGTACCCTTCCTGGCTGTGAGGAGCGTGGCAGGATGGAGATACCTTGCTGAACTGCCCACCTGAGCAGAACTTGGGTCGGTGTCCGCCCACAGACCTCAGCAACCTTCTTCACTTCCGGCTCGTTCAGGAGAGCACCTTTTCCGAGAGAGGAATAGGCCTGGAAGTGAATGCCTGCCTCTTTGCACACATCCCTTAATTCCCTTTGAACGAGCCTAGGATGACACTCCATCTGCAGGACTGCTGGAGGCACAGTGCAACTTCTGATCAGATCCCTGAGGTGTTTTGCAGTGTAGTTGGAGACTCCTATGGCCTTAAACTGCCCACTTGAATAAAATTCCTCCAGCACACTCCAACTTTGTGCCCGATGCTCTGCATTCAGTGGATCTCTTGGCTCTAAACCTGCAGTCCCAGGCCAGTGCACCAAGTACAGGTCAATGTATTCGCAACCCAACTGTTCCAGACTCTTCAAGCAGCCCTCCCTGGCCCTGGAACCCTGGTCCGCTGGTCCAAGCTTGCTGATCAGGAACACGTCTGAGCGTAAAAGCCCATGCTTGGGCAACAGTTCCCTAATGACTTGCCCGAGTTGACCTTCATTGCCATACACAGCAGCTGTGTCGAAGGTGCGGTACCCTGCATCAAGGGCAGCACTCACAGACTGGTATAGAAGATCGTGGCCCAGTAGTTTGTAGGTGCCCAACCCCAAGAGTGGAATCTCAATTCCAGAGTTGAGAGGAGCCACGTGGGCAGCATTCCTGTGCATCTGAAAAACATGAAAAACCTTGTTCATTAACATAACTGGATAACAATATGCAAATTGATCGCAAACTGTTACCACAGGGTATATGGCTTGGGAGTGCTCACATCAGTATAAGTTGTGAGGTGTTATCTTGTGAGTAAAGTTGAACACTAACAAGCATGCTCATGACAAGGTGATTTGAATTATTAATGTGGTCATAGAGATCCGAGTCAAATACATTTTTGAGTAAGCACAAAATGGAAAGAGGCAAGTAAAAACAAAAGAGACAAAACAGATAGGTAGTTAACTAATGTATTATATAAAATGTGAAACTCATATTATATAGATAAATTATTTCTTTTATTGTTGATGATTATGGCTAACAGCCAATGAAAAAACCTAAAAATCAGCATCTCAGAAAATTAGAATATTTTATAATACTTTTGGCAGTGTGGGCAGTGTGCAAAGTCCTGCTGGAAAATGAAATCTGCATCTACATAAAATTAGCAGAGGGAAGCATATAGTGCTGAAGATTTTTTGAGAAAACACTGCACTGACTTTGGACTTGATATAACACAGTGGACCAAAACCAGCAGATAACATTACTTGATTAATAAATTTTGCATTTCATTTGGAAATTAAGGGAGGAAGAGTGGAGAGACACACAGTTTCCACAATCAGTGATGATTTGGAGAGACATGTCATCTGCTGTTGTTGGTCCTCTGTCTTATATCAAGTTCAAAGTCAGTGCAGTTTTCCTGAGAAATCTTGCAGCACTTCATGCTTCCCTCTGCTGACAACTTTTATAAAGATGTAGATTTCGTTTTCCAGCAGCACTTGGCACACTGCCAAAAGTACCACTTGGTCTTATATTATGTTTACATTTTTTGAGACACAGATTTTTGGGTTTTAAAACATGCTTAAAATACATCACTCTGAGTGTAATACATCTATATAATATATGAGTTTCACATTTTGAATTACTGAAATAAAGTAACTTTTCAATTATATTAAATTTTTTTGAGATGCACTAGAAGTTAGCATTGCTTCATTAGCTAGGTTACCTAACTAACCTAACCTAGCTAGGCGGCTCTAATGCTGCTACCTACTGATATAACACGCAGTACTTCATAGTTGTAAACTTGCCACCGCAGTGGTGGAGTAAAATGTGTTATTAAAATACATCTAATAAAAAAACTACAAGTACCTACAGGTGAAGTCATTCCGCTGAGTCTGAAAGCCCCGCTGTTTAAACTCTTCCGCCTCCGCCTGAACACATGCAGCACCACCGGTTCCTGTTTCTGAGCGGCGGGGTGTCCGTTCTCTTAAGGAGGGGCTTATACATTTCCCCCTGTAAATTAAACGCATTTAAATCTTTGTTTTTTTTATTAAAGGACTGTTTGTAAGTGGAGCTGAGTGATGCCCGTTTCTCTCTTTCCGCAGGTTTATAATAAATGAACGGGTACAGACTGGGTACAGGCGTGCTCTGGAGCAAACGTGTTTGAAACGCACTTGGAAGCAAGGTTGTCAGGTCCAACAAAAATATTCCAGCCAAAAGTCTGTCTAAAACCCGTCCTTAAGAAGCATAAACCAGCCCTAAATATACAGCTCTGGAAAAATTGAGAACACAGTTTTTCAGATGTTGCTATCTATAGGTATATGTTTGAGTAAATTTAACATTTTTGTTTAATTCTATAATCAACAGGCATTTCTCCCAAATAAAAATAGTCATTTAGAGCATTTATTTGTAGAAAATGTGAAACAGCTGAAATAACAAAAAAGATGCAGACACAAAATAAAATAAGAGACCACTTTAAAATTAGGAGTTTCTTTGATTTCACCAAATTAAAACCTCTGGTATATAATTAAGAGGTAGATGAATGAAACTGTGCTTAAAAACCAGGGATATTTAACCAAATATAGATTGAACTCTTGAAACGTTATACTTGTGAACTTGTTCTTTGCATTATTTGAGGTTTGTAAGCTCTATATCTTTTTTGTTATTTTAACCATTTCTCATTTTCTGTAAATAAATGCTCTAAATGAAAATATTTGTATTCGGAATTTGGGAGAAATGTTGTCCGTAGTTTATAGAATGAAACAATAATGTTCATTTTACTCAAACATATACATATATATAGGAAAATCAATGAAACTGATTCAGAAACTGAAGTGGTCTCAATTTTTCCCAGAGCTGTTATGTTCTACAGTCACGTGTTTATAAACTTACATTATTTCTACACATGCACAAGTTAAAAAAAAAAGGAATCAATTACTACCGTATGTGAATATGCCTGACTTCAAAACAAACTTGAAACTGCTGTTAATTTATTTTATTCTTATTAGTACATCACAAAGAGCATTAGACTCGTTAACTCCAAAAATATTGTATTTTTAACAAAGAAATGTGGAAAAAAAACATGTGGAAGCCTTGTGTGTATATAGTTTTTCTTTGTTCGTAATAACTAATAATATACTACCTCATAATGCTAATAATGATTTAGTTTAAAAAAAGAGAGAGAGAGAACAAAAAGACACCCAAAGCATGTGACAGTTGAGTTGTTTTTATTTCACACGTTCCACACAAGACTCCCACAATATGTACAATAGATCAGGCATAATGAGCAAGGAAAAATAAAAGATTTAATAAACTTTTTCCTTTACTGAAAATCACAAACTGTATATAATAAAATATTTAAATTGATGATGTATGGAAGCACTATTTCAGCATACATGACCTTTCCTTTTAGGCTACAGTTAGAACTCAGTCACTGTAAAAGGGAAATTAGGAAAAAAAATATAACCATGGCTACATTTCTAGTAAATTTACACCCCTTGACAGCAGTGAAGCAGCAAATTCTTTGATAGAGATTTTCTTATTTATGCACAACAGTTTATATTTTAATATATTCGAAATATTAAAAAAGGGGTGGCAATATCAATATGGTAAAAATGATTCTACACATATATTTATTTTAACATTTTCAATTAAACAATATTTAGAGCCAATTTAGCCTGAACGATATGACTGAGGCACACACAACATTTATTTCATTTCAATATTGGTTCTTTAGTGACTACATTTTTGGGGTTTTCACAGGGTTAAATATATATACACATATATACACACATTATAAATTCAGGGTTGCAGAGAGGTCCAGAATATCATGGCCCAATTTATTATTTCTTACCTTTAATATAACCATTACGAACAAGTCTATAATTTCAATAGCAGGGGTAAACCAATGCATAGAGGGGAAATATATCAAATTAAAAAATCCAAATGTTGAAAACATAATGACAAACATTGACAGTTAGTGAATAAACTGGTACACAAATCAGGAATGAGTAGAAAGGATCTAGAACACATCAAAGGGAGCTGAAGAAAGAATAAACCAGACCAACAATATGCTTTTGGACTAACCTTTCCTAAGTCCTGACCTCAGCCTTATAAAAAGTAAAATGTATAAAACCAACTGACCTCTACCAATACCTCTACTGATCAAATATCCAGTCACAGTCAGGCAGTTACTTGTTAATGACTACTAATGACACAGTATTTCAATGACATTCAGGTCCATGTTGATCAGCATATATAAACTTCTGACCAAAATCTTTCTTCCACAGTTTAATTTTATTCCATGCTTAATGTACGTAAACCAATGAAATCAGGAATATATCACAACTATGCTTAATGAGTAGAGTTTCACCCAAAAATGGTGAACATTTATTGCAGTAATTACTATATCTGCATTTAAACCGTGATCTAAATTACACAGATGTCTAGGTAAAACTCTAGCGTCCATTGCCGCTTTTTCAGTTTTGAACGTTTCACTTTCACTCTGCTACTCAGCCTATGTCTGCAGAAAAAAAACTGCCCGCTGTTTATGTTATGTTAAAAACATAGTGACATACTGAAAGTTAGTTTTAGTTCAGTTATGCTGAACTAAACATGAAACTGGTTCATTATTAATTTTATTGCAATTATATTTGCTTGGTTATAGACAAAGCCTTGAACCACATTGTTACATTTTTTAAATTATTTTTCTGAGGAGCAAATTCAAATTCTTCATATTGACCTTTATTCGTGTAAAGCTGAAAATGGTGTCACTTTATAATTGGACCACTCCAGTTAATTGAGTATGAATTAAGTATAGGAATATGTAATTGAACTAGAATAAAATCTGGTTGACTAATTAATTGTTGCTGTGCTGCAAAAACCTTGATCCTTTTCTTTGCATTTTTTAATATAACATGTCAGAATTCCATGATGGTTTGCACTCAACTGTAAAGTTGCAGTTTTGGGAATACAATTTTTTTTTTTTTTGCATAATTATAGATTTTTACTAAGAAACACTCACAGGATTATTTTTTTATATAGTCACAAACATAATGCCACTGGATACCTGAATTACACTAAAACTTAAACCTACTAGTCTAAATTTGGTCCCTGTTCTCAGTAGCCTTGGGCTGGATGGAGAGTGAGAGATAGCTGAGGCATGAGTGGGGACTGAATTGGCCCAATCATCTTCCAATGAGAGGACCAACACTGCCCTACTCAGTAGATCCCCAAAACGTTTTTAGCACAAACACACAACACCAATGAACAACACTGAAGATACACTCGCTAAACCATAGTTCTTCCGCGTTGGAATTTCTGTAGCAAGTAAAAAGTATAAATCTCTTGGAATTTAAGGATTGCTTACTTTCCTTTAGCTTATTTATTTATACTGGGGTCATTGCAGTGGAGCGTGTTTAAGCTACACAAGAAGCTCCGCCTCAGCGTCACTACTAAATTAAACATTTCCTTCTGAAAATGGCCACTAACGAAACCTGGATAATTTACAGTCTAATATTACAATGACAAGTAGTATTGGTTGAGGTCTCAACTTAAAAAAGCACCTTTTTGTATAAAATAGCACTGTTGCAATAGCTCATTTGTTTGGATTATCAAAACCCATCCAGGACACCAAAATAAATTCCTACCAACACCAGAAAGACAGGCTATAGTCAGTAACTACAAACCTACAAAAGTGCATATGATTAAACATTCCATGAGTATAGTTCTAAGATTAAAAAGCTACCAACACTCTATCTTACTACCACCTTGCATAAATTATTTAATATCAGGTCACCTCTGTCTCTGATGCTCCGGGTAAATGTACACAAACAACTAAAACAAAAAGCAATACTACTAGATAACATTTGTATACTGGTTTAATTACTGACTATGTTAAAGTCAACAAAGGCACCCGTCAAGGGCAGGAGATGTGCTGATCTGTTGCAAGCAACAAAATGGGTAAGCATATTGTTGCCATCAAACAAAAATCTTGCTCCTTTACTTTGGACATTAACCTCTGACAATTTCAATCTAGCTGCTCTTAACACTGCATCCAAAGTTAACGAGAGCTCGAACAGAAATGCTCAAAAACGACTCATTTATTTTTTATATTAACCTTTTACCTTCTGTAAAGTGTTAACAAAAAAGATTAGTATTTGTACATAAAAGTTCACAAAAGACAACAAAAATATTTCCAATGTTACTTACCTTATTGAACTTACCTGCATGTTGTGTGAGAACACAATCTATCTATGTATAAGAGATCTACATATATTTTATAAACTGTAGCCAGGGCTTAGTGTATGGCACCAAATTATACGTGAGTATAAAGTACTGTGGTAGGGGCTTGAGGATCAGTTACGGGAACTTGTTGCATATGACAGTGCATTTGGGGTCTCACCAAAATTAGAAGATTCATATATAAAGCCCAGTATTTGATTTTCTTTAGAAAATAAAGTTAAAGTCAACAGGAAATTTACAGAAACGATAAACGTTAAACGTGGGCGAATAAAGCAGAAGGTGTGTGCGTGTGAGTCAGCAATAGCAAACAAAACAGTGAAATGAAACGTTACGGAATGAGTCAGATCAGTCGATGTTTTATTTAAGCGGCCAGATGAAGACAACGACTGCTAGCACACAACTAAGTTTATTTTGAGAAGTATTCAAAACAAGCACAGAAATCGAGTCACGTTCGAATAACCGTTAAAGATTTTGTGTGGAACAATTTATCAAGATCTCGTTTCGCATCAACAGTCGAGACGTAGTTTAAGAGGTACATATTGAGAAGAACTGTGTTTGAACAATAAAAACGTGGAGAAAACAATAGTACAAGTAGGATAGGCTACAATATTGGGGTTTCAAGCACAAGCACGTCCACTGTATGGTTATGCTAAAATGTCTTGAGTCAAGAGAGGCTACAATTTTCAAAAAGTCTGCGGTAACGATTAATCGACAACACAGTTTTTATCTAAGAATACAGAGTAGCAATCTAAGAATCAGCCTGAGTTTTTTTGGCTTATTTAGACGGTCAGCGGATGGTCACTTGTTTTCCGAGTTTCCTTTAGTTCATGGTGCTTTATCCTAGGAGATGACGTCATTTCCAAGCGTTGGGCGGCCTGTGGATGTCGTGCTCGATTGGTCGGCCGGCCGCTAAGATGTGATTTGCTGATCAGGTCGGTGTGCGCCCAGCTCCGCCCACTACCGCATATTTACCCACATCCTCCCTTTTCCTTATCCTCCTTACTCTGGTCCCAACATATTTTAACCAATTCCATTCAAACCATACCGTCCACATCAAAGCCATCCATATGAGAGTATCAAAGCACAACAAATATTCAAAAAAATAAAACAAATAATTAAAATCAAACTTGACTGCAGCTACACGAAACATTAAGTGTATCTTTGGAGCCAGGGTAAGATTTGTTTGACTTCAAATTAGCGCCTTACCATTCTTTACCATGCAAGTTATTTACCATGCTTCAAGACAAATATCAAAAGGAAAAAAAAATACTCTAAGTACTAACAAAAAACAAAAACAAACAAAAAAAAAGAACTAGTTTTTCTATCCTTTATCCTCAAGGATCCTAACACTCCTTTGAAATCTAAACTAACACACGCAGGACACACAACTTATTTATAAAAGATGATCTGAGAAACACAAAGCCTTCAGACTGAAATTGAGGGTGAAAAAATATTCCAAATTCATTACTGTGTACATCTACTACTATTACCAAAAAAAAATGCAAATCAGTATTTAAAGATTTTTCCAAAGAGAGAAAAAAAAAAGCTGAACTGAATCTAAAGTTAGTTGAACCAATGAGTACAGCATCTACCCATTGTCAAATTTAGCTACAACCTTTATAGAATATTTTCTACCTCCCTGCATGTCCCAATTGAATTACTTGCCTCCTATAATAAAAACAAAACAAAAAGGACTCGCAAACTTTCTGGACAAAGCACGCTTTAGTAGCCACGGCCAAAGCCGTTGCTGTACTTGTCCTCCAAGTAATCATCTTTTTCAAAGCCTGAGCTGAGGGAATAGCGCTGATAATGGGAGGATGAGGCAGCGGAGGAGGGGGGAGGAGGTGCGGCGCCGGCGCCACTGCGGGCGTAGTTGCGGGCGTAGCCTGCAGAGGGTGGTGGTGGCGGTGGCGGAGGCAGCAGAGAGCGACGGCTGCCCAGAGGGCTGCGCTCGCGGTAGTAGCGCGAGGACAGAGGAGGAGAGAGCGGTCGCTGCGGAGGCGGAAGACGTCGGTCGTAGGGATCCCGCTCATAATAACGCGAGGAAGCAGCGGCGTATGGGTCGGGCCGAACGCTCCTCTCGTACGCCTCACGCTCGTAGTAGGTGCGGGGAGGCGGTGGAGGGAGAGGAGGAGGTGGAAGTCGACCTCGGGGCGGATAGTAGTCGCCGGGCGGAGGACGTGGGGGAAGGTAGTGAGGGTGGTGGTGTGGGTGTGGCGGATAGTGATGGGGAGGAGGTGGGAGATATTCCTCCCCACGGCCATTTTTGGCTTGGTTACTGCGAGACAGGGACACAAAAATCTTTTGACCCTCCACTTTAGAGTGATTTAGTTCCCTGATGGCCTCCAAGGCCTCATTTTCCCTCTGCATATGCACAAATGCAAAATTCTTCACAATATCACACTCCACCACCTTGCCATATGCCTGGAAAAGCTCCTTGATTTTGGCAGCTGTGACACCCTCAGGTACGTTGCCCACATAGATCTTGGTGGCATTGCGCACTTTGGTGGTGGCGTACTCCACGGTGATGCGGGAGCCATTGAGCACATATTTGTGCAATGCGGCGACGGCCTTCTGGGCCGCATCCTCCTCGTCCATGTGCACAAAGCCGTAGTTCTTCAGGATGTCACAGTCTGAGACTGCGCCATGCTCCTCAAACAACGCACGGAGCTCAGCTTCCGTGGTTGCTGAAGCTACATTGCCAACAAATATCTTCACCATTGTTGACTTTTCAGATCAGGCTGCTGTACAGCAAAGTTATTGAAGGTGGTGCTCCTTTGTTTCTTGGCAACTGAAGAAAGCACCTAGAACCAAAAAAACAAAAACAAGCAAATTTTATTCTAAAATTGGTCATCTCTGAACAGACGTTTACAGTCTAACTTTATTTAGTTGTACTATGTAATTCATAACAGCTCACAACAAGACACACTAATGTAATTCACACGTCTTCCACCTACACTGTGTGGCCCCGCCTCTTTGTAATGATAAACAGCTGTATATTGCTCCTTATCAGCACAACAGGTTTAGCAGTTCACTTACAGAAAGTAATTGGCTGAAAACTTTTATTGATTTATTCAGGAAATGTTTTAGTTTTTGTTTTTCAAACCAAAAGCAAAACAGTGCAGGCTGACTTATTTTTTCAGTGTGAACTATTTCATTAAGCAGCCTACCATAAATTATATTTATACAGCACTTTCTACAACTAATGAGGTCAGATAGACAGATAAATGATAGAGATTTATTGACCCCTGAAGGAAATTTAGCAGCCAGCTGCAGTTACACAATACAGCACAGCAATACAAAACGGTAATAGGTAGGCTAGTTGAAGAAATACTACACACTGTAGAAGCAGTCAGACACCAGCACACCAGTACTGTTTAGCTTTTGGTTTGATGCAGAAAAAAAGGTAACAAAAACCTAACATGAATAAATCATTACTTTTCAGCTGACTGCTCCCTGTAATGTGAACTGCTAAATTAGTAGCTGATCAGAAGAGAGCTATATAGACTGTACCATAGACAGTATCATCTATAATTAATCATTGGGCTGTGACTCACTTTTAATTGTTTTGTATTACTGTGCTATATTAACTGCTGCTGAATTTCCTCCAGGATCGATAAAATCTATTAATATATGTACTTACCAGAGCTTTTCTGTTATACAAGGTACAAACAAAAGTCTAAAACGCAAAAATCACTGCCACATAAGAGTTCTTTAAATGAGATTTTCTCTGGCAGGTTATATATGTAAAGATATAGAACAACGAATTCTCCTTTTGAAAATAATTTGATTAATTGAATTAATTTGATTAACCTCCCAGCCCTAATCGATACATATATATGTATACCCATATATCTATCCATCCCCATACATATCAAGTCAAGTAGTTATACCCATCCCAACTTATCTACCTAGCTAACTATATTAATCAAATTCATCCCAACATACCCACAGGTGGAATAAGGATACAGTGTGGAAATAATTGGCGGGCAGCACGGAAACAGTTTAAAAGTGAACTGGATTTTGCTAAAAACAACCAAAGCAAATCTGCTAGTAGCACCGGGGCTGTAACTAATGCTGTCGCTTATTGTCTCAGTTTCTAAGTAGAGTACATTTTTGATGATACTGAAAGCACAGAGCACAAATTTGCTCTTTAAAATGTTTAAAAAGAGTAAGGCGCGATCAAACAATACACGAAAAGCTTATCAGTGAAGCGGCAAGCAGCGAGCAGCTGGCTCGTCCGCCATGATGATGACTAGCTATTGTGCGTCCAGCTAGCTAACCGAGCTAACGAGCTACAGCCGAAAATCTAGCTAGCGGTTACTTCAGTAACACTAAAACAAACAGCTAGTTTAAGCTATCCTGACGCTACTTTTACTATCACAAACGCAATCTACGAGTGGTAAGAAAATAATATGTAAGTTAACTACTAAACAATAAAAAAACGATAAAACAATACGAATGTTCATACAGACCCACCACAAGCTAATAGCTAAATGAGCTAGCATAGATAGCTAGCGAGTCGCAGCTAGCTGTACAGAGTTACTATTACGTAGACGTAGATAATCCAGGTCCAGAAAGTAAAAATCCATCCCAGGGGTTTGCTTAAAATATCTGGGCGACTCTCTGAGTTTAAACAAAACCCGGGTCTGGGTCTTTACTTTCCGGACTTGGATTACACGTTTCCACTATTACATAACGTATTACCTAAATATACACAAAGAAGTAAAACCAAAACAACGACAACAAACCTCCATTACAGAATTTTTCATTATTTATACTACCAAGAACAAAACTTACCGAGAAGCAACTCCACGACGGCTCAGATTGTAATGCTGCGACTCCCGCTGCTAGCCCGTTTGGTCGGGTTAGCTGGGTCTGACCGACGCACTGAAGATCCCAGGAGACCCTGCTGCTGCTGCTGCTGTAGGTCTTCCTTGATTCCGCCCTCTAACGTTTAGGAGGGGAGTTGTTTCACAACAGAGCCATGCCACTGTATCCCACAAAGACATCATATATATATATATATATATATATATATATATATATATATATATGTAACGTTACATAAGAGCCCAGCTCAAAATATAAATATATAATTATACATTTGTAAAAAAAAAAAAAAAAAAAAATTTACATTTAATTTTAGAAATGTACATATATTTATATAAAACTTCCTACACGTACAGAGACAGCTTTATCAATATTTTTAATCTAGAATATTAAAAATGTTTATAGAGTTTCTCTGTATGTAGCTTTCTCTGTATGTGTACAGCTCTGGAAAAAATAAGAGACTACTAGTTTCTCTGATTTTGCTATTCACAGGTATATGTTTGAGTAGAATGGTCACTCCCAAACTACCCAAGAGCATTTGATTGCAGAAAATTGGAGATTTCTGAAATAACAAAAAAGATGCAGATCTTCAGATCTCAAATAATGCAAAGGAAGCAATACAAAAAGAGTTTTTCTCTTAACAAATGTATTTCTTTAAGTAGCCATATGTAATTTAAATTGGCTAATACCTAATAAGGTGCTTTCCGCAATTACTTATAATAATACTTATTTAAATTTTATTATAATAATTATTATTATTTAAATGTCCTACACTACAGGAATACAGAATACAATACAAACAATATATGTTTAAATGAAAGTAAAGTAAATAACACCTTTTATACATAGAGGCAATTCAAAATGCTTTTTACAGAAGTATTTAAGACTTAATGCAGTTTTTAAGAAAGTTAATTAAAATAAAAATTATAATAAAGAAATACTGCAAAACTAAACGTACAGAATTAATCTAATTACATTTAAAACAGAGAATGTTAAAATGTTAAAATAAATTATAAGACATTATGATTAAAATAATAAAAAATAATGAAAACCAGGAATAAAAATAAATAACATAGAAAATGAATAAAAGAAAAATAAAAGAAAAGAGTGCAAAGAAAAGCAAGTTAAGCAGTGTGGAAAGCACAGGTAACGTCAACGTTTAATAAATATGTTTTCAGCATGCTCTTAAAAGAGGTAACTTAACGTTAAGATAACCTAAGCTACTTAACAGCCTGAGCACATCTCACAGCTTTTGGGAGTTTATTCCAGCTGATACCATACAATGAATCGGCTTACGCAATTATTTATTTTAACAATGACATTACATAAGAAATATTTAACCTATAGCTAGCTACATACTGGCTACAAAACCTACACTGATTGTTAACGATGCACCGCAGTTTCCGTAGTGTAGTGGTTATCACGTTCGCCTCACACGCGAAAGGTCCCCGGTTCGAAACCGGGCGGAAACACAGGGAACCTTTTTCCTCACAGTTTTGCTGATTTACAGTCCTCTGCAGCTATTGGTATTTTTTATTTCCTTTTTACGTAAATGATTTATCATTCTCGTTAACGCTGAACAGGCCATATAGTGACTAACCCTGAGGGCTTGAGGACAGTGAAATAAATACACGAGCGAGTCCTCAGTGAATGGGATGAATTGAGCTACACGGCTTTAAATAAAAATTAAAATATTAGTTAATTAACTGCTTGTCCAGGAAAGGGCATATTTGGTAAAAACGCACAGAAAACGTACCCGTATTTTTTATGAGTCCAAAGCAAACATGTTTTAGGCAGGAACAGCTACTGTGTGCTGACTGGTTGGCTTATAAATGTTTAATAATGTTCATACTGAAAAATATACTCATTTCTCAACACAGAACAGTATCAAATGTTTCAGAACCGCAGATAGAGCTTTTAAACAAGCTTTAGCTGTAACTCTGGCATCAGCTCCAACCAGACAACTCACATTAGCCATGATGCTAACGCCTTTATTGCTAAATCGCTTTTTCTGAAGAAAAAAAAAAACACACACACACACACACACACAACTTGGCCATGTATTCCTTTAGTATTGGATAGCAGAATTATGTAGAAAAAAACAAAACAAAGAAAACATACCTATATATTATTTACTATATATTTATTATTATTTGTATAAATAATAATAAATATATAGTAAATAATATATAGGTATGTTTTCTTTGTTTTGTTTTTTTCTACATAATTCTGCTATCCAATACTAAAGGAATACATGGCCAAGTTGATAGTTTTTTTGATGTAGTGAATGTTTTTGTAAGGACTATTTTTAAAGTACAATTTTTTCAAATGTCTTGAGACAAAAAATGTTTAATGGTCCCACTGTGGAAAACTGGGCCCTGGTACGTTATATTTCAGTTAGCTTTGCGTTATATTTAAGCTCATATTCTATTAGGAAAATAAATGCATGGAATGTTTGTGCAATGAATTTGCAAATATATATGTGCTGCAACTATTTCAAACACATTTATGAATTGAACGACATGTTTGAAATGTCTCTCACATCTAAAGAAATACATGCTAATGTACTTTCTGAGTAGGATTCTATACTTTATAGTTTAACTATCTACCAACTCAAGACTGTTGTCACAGATACCTGTGAACAATCTAATATCTTTCCCCCCATTTCTCCTTTTCAAGTACTTTTTGTTTTTACTAATAAAAATTAAATACTAATAAATTAATAAAACAAACTAAATGTTGGTAGGTGCTACACTTTGCACTTCTGTATTCACTAATGTGTGGTTTTCAGGATTCTTAATCAACAAAACTTAACAAAATTGAAATTTATGGCAAGACTGCCCTTTGGAAAACACTGGTATCCAAGGAAAAACACAAAACACCAACATTTTAAGAAGTTCAGCACCTGGAGCCTTGATTAACAGAAAGAAGCAATGTGTTCTATGTTTGGCAGACTTTCCCATCCAACTTAGAGCCATGTTTATACCAGTATCTGCAAGCAGCTGTTTAGTATAGATGCTTCATTATGCAAGTTATATACTGGCCACAATATTTGTTGCCAATTTACAGAACCACTTAATACAATAGGGTGAAGATTTTGAAACTGAATGTGAGATTGTATATGTTCCTAGTTCCAGTTCATGCCTGTGAGGAAATATCTTGTTTCTACACTGCTTATATTTTACCTGTATCTCTTCACAGCTTTTCCCACCAACCTCTCATTTGGCAGCCCAATCTCACACTTCCCTAGAATCAGATGAGCTGTTTTACTGTAATGAATGACATTTGTTCTGATTGGTTCCCTTCCATTTGTTCCTCATTTAAAAATAGCTAAGGTCTAAATAACCCCTTATAACGTTCATGGGTACTTACATGGGTTAAACAGCTATAGCCTCAGTCGGCAGACAAAAATCATAAAAAATAAATAAATAAATACATCATTAATGAACTAGAAAGTGAATAATATGCTTGAAACAGGGCACCATGAAATGAAATGGGTGTTTATTTAAACCAAATTTTTTCAAAATATTATTTTTGGAAGCAAGCCAAGAAAGCACCTACACCTTAGCCATTGCTTTTTTTTTAATGTGTGCAGAATTTAGTTTTGCGTGGTCTTGTTAAAAATGCTCGGTGTTGAAATTTAGCTGGTATAATTCTTTTTTATACAGTGTTGGCTTTAATGAAAGATAACAGGCACTACTTAAAAAAATCTTCTTCTTCTTCTTCTTCTTCTTCTTCTTCTTCTTCTTCTTCTTCTTCTTCTTCTTCTTCTTCTTCTTCTTCTTCTTCTTCTTCTTCTTCTTCTTCTTCTTCTTCTTCTTCTTCTTCTTCTTATTATTAGGGTTCAAGCACCGAAGGTGCGTAGAACCCTATTGTTTTTGCTAAGATTTTTCTTCTTCTTCTTCTTATTATTATTCTTTTTCTCCTGAAAAAACAGTTGTGCAGCCTAAACCGTAAGTCATAGAGAAATGAAACTTGGTAGGTAGATGTAGGATCAGTGCATCTCAGTGGACAACAAAAATGGCACCGATTGGTCAAGTGGTGGCGCTATAAACAAGGAAATTCATTTTTCACAATTTTCTCAATAACTCAAAAACCATAAGACCTACATTCAAAATTCTTTTTTTTGATGGATTCCTTGGGTCAATACCAACAACTTTACAATTTGGACCATGCACTTCCGTCTATATAGATTTTTTGCTAATTTGCATAATATGCAAAACCTACTT